>NW_025335349.1:26120150-26634864 GCF_004798865.1 Varanus komodoensis
TTTGGGGAAACCTGGGGCTTTTTCGTTTTCTTTTTATTTTTTGGGGGTTTTGTTATTTTTCACCCCCCCTTTTTTCCCCTTTTTTTTTTAAACCCCCCCCCCCCCCCCCCCGCAATCCCTTATCCTCTGGCCACATTCACACATAATGACAAGCTATGCTGGAAACCATGAAACCATGAATGGCTTGTCATTATGTGTGCATTCTCTCTCTCTCTCTCCTTCTCCCCCGCCCCCATCTGTTTTGTTTATTTGGACAGTGTTAATTAATGGTATTTTGGACTTAATAATCTGTGATATATTTGATGACTGAGTAGGTGTGGAGTGTAATGGGTTGTGTTCCTGTCTTGCTGGAAGCCAAAAGGTTTGTCTTTGTTTTGTTTTAGTTATTTTGACTTTCACCTTTTGGATAAGTGTTATTTATTAATTTGTGCTTTCACAATGTGGGCTTTTAGTTTACATTCTTTCACTATATTAGTGCAGGGCACAGTGATATCTTTAGGAAATGTATTACCGTATATCCATAACTTACATCTTGAATTACTCTGCAGTATGAATTCACTTTTTTCACTTGTGTATTTGCACTATTCTGCTGTTTCCGATATTTCAGAAAAGTGGGCAAGGAAGCACTTTTACAGAGCTCAGATCTCCATTCTTGCAACAAAACTGAAAGCAGATACATCAGATTAATGACCTTTTGTAGAAAAGTTCTGTATATTGCCACAGTGGTATCCTTTACACCTAGCTAGAGTGGTTCATGTTCTAGCAGCCTCCTCTTTGGATCACTGCAATGTGTTATATCTGGGAGTGCCTTTGAAAAGAGTTCAGAAATTTCAGCCGGTCCAGAATTGAGTAGGGGAATTGTTACCAAGGACTGGGTAATTTTTTCCTAGTATGTCAGTGATTTATGGTCTACGCTGGCCACTAGTCTGTTTCCAGGCACATCTCAAAGCACCAACATTAACTGTGAACAGCTTTCAGCCAGGTTATCTGAAGGACTGTCTCCCTCCATATATACCTGCCCAGACACTAAAAGCAGCCCCAAATATCCTCCTCTGGGTATTGTCCAAATAAAGGGGAAAAAAGTAGCTCTTGAGGAAAGGGTCTTTTCAGTGGTGGCACCCCGGTTGTGAAATACCCTCCCCTGAGTGGTTTCTCTGGTACCTACTTTGTGGTCTTTTCCACACCAGGCAAAGCCCCTTTTCATTTTCTCAGGCTGAATATCACATCACTTTTTAAAATACTGCCAGGATGCATTCCTAGATCTTTGTACCACTGCTGCTTTTAACACTGAGTCTGTTTTTATTCTGTTTTAAACCTCAGCTTCTTATATCTAGTTTTAACTATAGTACTGTATTTCATTACTTTCCAGTTTTATTTTTCAATCTGCTGGGAGAGAGTCCGCCAGTTCAATACATAAAAACCCTACAGGCATCTTCACTGTGCTCTCCCCCAATGCAGGTGAGGATCAACATCTCACTTACACAAGCTGTGATGGTTGAGCTCATCCTGACCCTGCAGCTGGTCCTGTGCTATTTTGCATCCACTGACAGCCACCGAAGCACTGGCTCTCCGGCTATCATGATTGGCGTCTCAGTTGCCCTGGGCCACTTAATTGGGGTAAGTGCATTAAAAGCACAAGCGAAGCATCCCCTCTCCCCTGCTGACTGACTGAAGCTGGGGCAAGCTGGGAGTTGGATTTTTTCCCCTGTCCAAACAGGCATAGCAATGCACCTAAAATGCTAGAAGCGTGCAAATTATTCCGAGGGCACTGCCAGGCAAGGCTTTCATTGTGCCATCACACTGCCTCATGCACAGAATTTGACAGGGTGCTTCAAGGGCATCATTTTCAATTTGTCACCCTTTTGTGTCTTCTGATCTCTGCACGTCTTTGTGCTATTAGTGCTAGAAGCAATCCATATGGAAACACCCACAGCCCTCTCCTCTCCTCTCCCCTCCCCTCCTCTCCTCTCCCATGAAAGTAAACCCATGCCAAACCCAAGCAGAGGGATACAGAAGCTCTGTTTAGCTCACAGCCCATTTAAAAGAGACGTTCTGGGATGGGCAGGGGGAGAAGGCATCCGGGCCAGGCCAAAAGGACAAGCATCTTTCCCTTTAAGGCTCTTCCTGCCAGTAGCCAAGCCTTAGGAGAGGCATTTGAACCTTTCCATAAAAAAGCCAGAGAACTACCAAGGGACTGGTGGCCAAGGGAAAGAGTTACGGCTTTCTAGCAAATTCTTGAGGGCCAGATTAGCACTCCAGGAGGGACAGATTTGAACTGCTTCTCCCCTAGCCAGGTTTGGTTTTCTCTTTAAAACCAAAAGGCCAGAAAAGTTTAAAGGCCAGAAAAGTTTAAAGAGGGACAGTGTTAAATCTGTGCATTTGCAGGGGTTGGGTGACTCTGAGGCACACTTGCTCACACACCTCCTCAATAACTGGTAGGTCTCTGGGTGCTGTGCAGCAAAGGTTTCGAACAATTCATCATTTAGTAATTGTAGCAATATTACACACCTTCTAGGCTGCTAGAATTCTAGGGAGCTTGCCAGGCAATAGCAGCAGATTGTGTGCAAGCTCCAGTTCGGCTCCTGAGAAATATTTCCTGCTTGGGCCTGCGCTCCAAGGCCCCCGTTCTGCAATCCTGGGTCAGCCTCCTTGAGCCACTGTTGGTGGGCAGAACTGGGGTCCTGGTAAAGCACAGCATAGGTCCTGTGAGCCTAACGATGCCCATCCCTAGCTGAACCAACCCCAGCTTGGTTGGGATTCCATACCATACCAAGGACTTTGCGTCAGAGGGCTCAGAGCACACCGCCGGTTGGAGAGTCAGCGTTTGCCAGACAAACATAAAAACACCTGTGAGCTCCCATATTGCCAGAGGGGCCCCAATATGATTACAGGGTGCTTTTGGGGGGCAACGTAAGGATTCTACCTGCATTCCTACCACCTCCGATCCCCACAGTTTATCCTAAGGGAGGGCCCCCACGGAGAACGCCTCTTCCCATAACTTCAATCCCCAGTGAGGAAATTTCTGGAAGTGTGGACTGTCCATCCGAGTTCATGCACGCGTGTGCAAGCAAACACAGGGATTTGGATGTGAGAACCCGCTGCAGGGGTGTTGGGTACTCCGAGGCTATTCCAGCATGTTGCACTGCAGTGATTCATCCAGTGCCCGTCGCTAAATGGGAATGCTATGGGGGGATGGGGAATGGAGCCAGCAGGAGACACCTGACTCTGACTCCTGCTTTCTGCTTTCTAGCATTACTACTCCAGCAGTTCCATGAATCCAGCCAGAAGTTTTGGTCCAGCTGTTGTCGTTGGGATGTTTCCAAACCACTGGGTAAAAGGCCTTCTTCCTGGGCTTCTCTGCATCGGGCATTTCGTAGGTGCTTCAGGCAGGCTGCTTCTGCCATTTTGTTTGTGGGAAGACCAGAGTATCCTCTACACAAAGTCCCTCCCGGGGCAGTTTCCGCTCTGCCTTTTTCTCCACCCATCTGTTCCATTACAGGACAGAAAGGCACTGTGGCATGGGGTGGAATTTAGGCTTTCCACATGGCTTTCTTAGTGAGTACAGGATGGGGTCATCCAGGAAAATTCTGCATTTTCCTTGTTCTTTTAAAAAGGCTGTGAAGCTGGCTGGAAAACATGAAACGGAGCCTGGGAAGCTGGCCACAACACTTAAGGGGCCTGCAAACTCACCTTGTACAGAAAAGCCCTCTGTTTCTTCCTCCCATGTTGCCCCATGGCAGGGAGTGAAATCTTACCCACCTTCTCCCTGAGGAAGGTAAGGGCTGCTAGTCCTCTGAGTCTGTTTAGCTGGGAGTTGATGCATCGCGCTAGTACAGATTCAGTTGCTTTATGAATAATACTAAGTAATTGAATGATGAGATACTCCCAGCCCCAGTAAGACATATGAGTAAAATGTCTTTGCTACATTCTTTTCAACCTGGGGAATAGTTTGGTGGGTCTGGAAATACTATAAGACAGGAATAAATATTCTGCCTAGAGGTCAGCACCTGGGAGTTCTGCCCAGCCCTTGTGCTTGCCCGTCCGGGGCAAAGAGGGTGGCGGAAGAAGCGTCAACCGTGATGGCAGTATGTGCCGGCCGGCCTCTTTGGGGAGGAGTTCCACAGGGAACTAGCCAGCAACATTGCAAACCCTTTTCAAAATGCTCTTCCAAGATTTAGTTTAATGAATCATCATTGTCATCATCTATACAACAGCTCATATCATTGCACAATTTTTAACTCATATGGAGAAAGTCCAAAAATCATTTGGGCTGCACCTATGCCAACACTTAATAAATGAAGTGCATTTTTCTGAAACAGTTGGCCTGCGTTCATCAGTCCCATCCTGAAAAGCCTTCAGCTGGTTATCGTTTCCCAAAGCGTACCTAACCCTTTTCTATCCCACTGATCAGCTGATGGATATGAACTGTCTGGCAGGACTCTGCCCATAAAATCCATGCTGCGGTTGGCACGGGAAGTTGATCAGGCGCTGTTTTACCTCGCGGCCTTTGCAGAGGCACTTCTGCCAGATGGAGCCGTTGTAAAGCTGGAAAATTATTGCCACCTTTTGGTTGTAAGCAGCTATGACTGCCTTGCTCAGCCCATTCCTAAGATTAAAGTTCGAGAAGATATCATGCTTGCCCTGAGACCTGTTTCCTTTGTTAGTATGGACAGGCTGGCCAGGGGGTCTGTGCCTTTGCACCCTACGAGGCTCTCTGTGTGTGGGGGGCTCTGGAGAGCAGTGTAGCAAGTCCAGGGCAAACAGCCCGTCCATGAGCTGAGAGCCGGGCTGCCTTGGCTTTGCAGTGGTCCTGCCAAATTGCCCAGCTGCTTCCTTCCACTTCTAGGCAGCCCTGAGCATAACTGCACCCTTTTCTTCTCGAAGGGACAGCAAACAGGTCTTTATCCTGCTCACGGGTGGCTTTTGTCTGTGGAAGGAAAGAGGCTCAGTCAGAACCCCAAAGCAGCAGGGAAGGAGCAGTTTCTGTGGGTCAAGTTTTTCATTGAAGAAAATTTACTGCCTGCTGCAAAAGGGGTCCAAATTTAGATGGGGTTCAGTTTGTTGAGAAATCTGATCTTAGAACTTTCCAGGAAGAGGTGGATTCAGCTGAAAACCCACAAGAAAGTGGCTGCATCGGGAAAAGAAGTTGTAGGCTGCTTTTCTTCTGAGTTTCTTCCACTCGCCTTTGCTTCTGCTTGAGCCGAGGAAGGTAGACACACAGAGAGGAGCAGGTTTTCCGAGCTGAGCGCCTCTGCACCTGCACTCCACCCTTCCCACAGTACATGGGGCTGTGATCCTGCTCTTCTCACAGGATTCCTGTGAAATAGGCTTGGTGGAGGGCTAGTGGTAGGTCACGTGGTGGCCTTCAGGAATTAGCTGGGATTAAGCCCCACTGACGGGGCTTCACGGGACCAATGGATAGGTGAAGCCCAATTCATTAAAATTGGGATTCAGAGCAAATCACTTCCTCTGAATGAGGACCTGTCCCCTCTTCTGCTTCCTCCCTGGCTGCCTGGTGGGTCACTTTGGAGTAACTGAATGCAGCGTGCTCCAGCAGCCACCCCCCGTGACCTGTTCCTCTGTGACTCCTCCTGCAGGTGTTCTGGGTGGGTCCCTTGGCAGGGGCAGTCCTCGCGTCTCTGCTGTACAACTTCATCCTTTATCACGACCCAAAGACGTTTGCCCAGCGCCTGGCTATTCTCAAGGGCAGCTACAATGCGGAAGAGCTAGTGAAGGAGGGAGGCCAGCCAACAGAGCCGATATCGTTACCCACTCTTGTACACAGACTGTAGCCTCTCCGCTCCCTATAGAAGAGCACTGATGGCTTCTCCCACTATAGGAAGAGCTCAGCAGGAGACCCTGGGCACTTCCAGGAGGAGGCCTCCTGGTGCAACTCCTCAGCAGGCATCGTGCAACAAATCTGCCTTTTTCCTTAATGGAGTTCCTGCAGTGATCGGAAAGACGGAAGACCCACAGGAGGGCTGCAGACTCTGCTACCTGGATCCC
This sequence comes from Varanus komodoensis, assembly GCF_004798865.1. Lineage (NCBI taxonomy): Eukaryota > Metazoa > Chordata > Lepidosauria > Squamata > Varanidae > Varanus > Varanus komodoensis. Next base: position 26,126,157 of record NW_025335349.1, read on the forward strand.
ACTACAGTGTCATGACTTAAGCCTGGAGATAGCATGATAAAAGGCTTGTCGGGAAGCATCAGAAAGCGCTGGGCACGTTCTTCCAGCACTGGCCACTAGAGGACCCCAACTGCTTTTTCTCTGAAGTGTGTGGTTTCGGCTGAGTACATAGACTCGGTTATATGCATTGCGCAGTGCAAAATCTACAAAAGGCTCTCTTGGCAAGGGGAGCCCTGGACAGTAGGCACTTCTAGCTGGTGTTAGATGAGCACAGGTTGCTCCGAGACCTGCACAGAGGTATCGAATGCCATTATAGTGAAGAAGAAACCACTGGAGAGGCACACGGCTTGCTGTACAGTCTAACCTCAGGTTGACAGAGATTGGCTTTGTCATGCAAAACGATTCAAAAAGGGAGAGGAAAGTACTAATAAACCGAACTGCTGCTGCTGCTGCTGAAAGGGCCCTTGGCCGATTTTTCCAGGTTAACAGCATGATTGCTCATGATCCAAAAAGCAGGTGTTGGCTACTTTACATCCAACAAGGACTGGGGCCACTTGGATGGGTGTCCGCTGAAGCCATTGGCATCTCTTCACACCAGCACGCTTCTGATCCAGATGTCCGAGGCACTTGCGGAAGAAGTTGCTCTCTGTGGCACAAAGCAGCCTCCCTGTGGCTGAAGGAACAGCTGTCCGAGGGCTTCTGCTGTGGGTTGTGCTTCCAGGAGCTCAAGCCTAAAAAGCCTAAAAAAGGCCTAAGAGCCTTTCTTCAGCTGCTCCTTGGGCCCTGCTGAGAGCATAACTGTGACTTGAGAAGAGTCATGAAGCCCCTGGAAAAGAATAGAAAAAAACCAGGGGAAAATCCTTCGTTTGTCGCAAAACATTTGGGGAGAACAGTTTTTGGGAGGTGGAATTGAACCCCCCCCATTCCCCCCACCCCCCCCCCCCCCCGGGGCTTCACGTTTCTAAAATGAAAATGTTCAGGAAAACCTGATCCCAAAACTTGCCAGCATGCCTTTGATTATGTTAGCTGATAGTTTGGTTAGACCACAGGCTTATCTGTCCACCGGTGCCCAGTCCCTGGAGTATGTCATTGCCCTCTTGCATCGCACCACCGAACCACTCCTGGTGTGGGGCCGTCCTGATAGCGTCTGCCTCCGTTTCCAGTGGCTCCTTCTCAACAGCAAGGGACAAAGGCATGGCTCCTCTATTCAGCCGGGAGGAAACAAAACCAGACCCTCGTCCGAGGCAGAGGAATGGACTGAACCCCATTCTGATGCTGTCTCTGTGGGTACCCCAACATTTATCTTAAACCACTTGGGGCTGATGCTGACACCCTCATGGCAGATGCTCAGAAGCCTGGAAGCATCCAAAGTGCTGCTGCACACCGTGTGCCCTGCATTTTATCTAGAAGGCCATTTTCAGCTGTCTCTATAGAGGGGCTGGCGAAGGGGATTGGCACGACCTTGTGGCCACAGCTCGCCTGTCTTTCCTCCTCGGCGGCGGTGGCGGCGGCTGCCTTTCTTCTGTGCTGGCCACAGGAGGGAGGGCAAGGACTTGGTCTCGAGAGTCCGAGCACCAGGGTCAGAGGAAAGTGCAGGATCGCACCACGATTATTCTTTTTTCCTCATTCTCCAGAGCAGCCGAGGATGACTTGCGGTTCTCCCCACTGCCTCTTTTTCCTCACAGCACCCCCGTGAGGTAAGCTAGACTAAAAGAGTGAATGACTGCCCTGAGTCCACTCAGTGAGCTGGGCCTTGAACCCAGCTCTCCCTCTCCTAGCCCCACAGCCTGTAAAAGTGCTGCCATTGCGGACGGCTGTGTTCCCTTGTCCTGGACAAGGAGTGGCCCAGACTCTCTGGAGAGCAGCCGCATTAGACGGGAGAATTTCTGTGCAAACGGAGCACAGAAATAGAGCTCCTTTCTCCTCCAGCTCCGCTGCATCTGTAATTATTACTATTACTATATCTGTAATCATTACTATTACTGTATCTGTAATTATTGCTATTACCATACCATCTGTATTACTCTTGTCATCTTATTTTTGGCTCTTTGGTTAGATTTCCTGGCATGCAAGTTCAGCAGCTGAAGTGTTGAATGGCAACATGATAAATGGTAGAAGATGCTTCACTTGTGCTCAAATCACAGGAGCAATGCCAGTAAAACAGAAGTGGGAACCTTAGTCCATACATCTTCTGAGTATCTAATGGGTGTTTGACTAGGAGACAGTAGCCAAGAAAATGCTTTGTGCTTGTATATAAGGATCACAACTGGGGCTGCTTTCTGCTCTGTGTGTGTGTGTGTGTGCGCGCGCACGCGCGCGCGCAGGGCTGGCCAGCCTGCCTGCCTACCTGGCCTTGTCTTGCTCTCTCATACATGCACATGGGTTAACTAGCCCTGCACCATCCCATCCCATCCCACTCACAGTCATATTCTGCAAAAATTTCCATTTGGGGGGTCAAAGTCCAGTCTGTATTTTCACAGCAGTTAAGACTTTCCAGATTTCACTGTCAGTGCAATAGATGTGAATCTTTTTAACTACTCCGTGTTCTTTTCACACCCAGGATCGTACAAGGGCAATGAAGTTTCAACAAGATACTGCTCCATCTATGAAAAAGACAAACTCTCCACCCCAATATGATTCAGAGCGGCCCTGAAACATAAATATAGGCCTTCCTAAAATCCATAGGTAGGCAATAGGGAAAGCAGGTTTGCGTTTTCACTTTCATTTATTCCTTGATCTGTCCCATTTTACAGCATAAATTCCTGCTTTGTAGATTTTTCTTACGATGGCAACATCTTATTGAAACTGGTTTCACATGGAAAAGAAATCCCCCCTACCCCGCCACCCCCAGGTAGCACAAGAGGTCCCAAGAAAATAAGACTGTTCAGACTGAAGGCATTTATCTCTGGCCACAAATGCACCTGCTGCCTTCTCAGCTTAGCTCCTGTTACCAGAAAATGGCAGACCATTTTCCTTAGTGTAATTAAGGAAATGGGACTTTTCCTTGACTGCTTTCCACCTCTGTCCTCCCTCTGCAGCCAGAGTGTGTGGCACGGTATGCCTACAGATGCGGAATGCCGTGCAATTCAGATGAAAATCTACTTTAGTGACTGGTCTCATTGGCCCGGCTGCAAATTGCTTTTGCAGGAACGTTTCCCGTCTTGGGAGCCAGGTCAGTCAAACTGAGGTTCTTGTTTCAAGTGTGTTGATGTGTGCCTGTTTCTCTTTGAGGAAGAAAGTCGTGAGGGGAATGAGCAGTGATGGAGTGGAGCTGGGGCTCACAGAGGCACAACCCCCGTATGTTTTCACCGGCGGGGTCGATGCCATCATCTGCCCCTCCTTGGCATTCTCTACTTCCTCGAGGTGGAGGTGCAATTCTGGCCCTACCTGCGGAGAAATGTATTTTCCTAGCAACCAGTTATCGTTCTGTATTGTCATGTAAAATATTTGGTTGGGTATGCAAGGTGGAGACAAAAACTCCTTGAACTGGTTTACTGAGAGGGTGCAAGGCAGCCCCCTGCCATTTCTGGCTTCTCCTTGGGAACAAAGCTAAGTGGGGCAGTGCTGACGAGAGCCCCCCCCCCCCAAATTCAGCACTCCATCCCTGCAAAGGAGAAGTGGGAGTAGATGGATCAGGTGCCACTGGAGATGAATTTAAGGGGAAGGCTAGGCTAGAAAAGCAAAGGCTTCATTAAATAAGTGGATTATGAGAAAGGACGTGAAAGGAGAGAGGGGGAGAGAGAGCAAGCCAGCCTTCCCCCATGCAAGAGGGAGAGGCTGCTCCAGGGACTGGGAAGCTGCATGGCTGCAGGAGGAGAGGGCGCTGTCACTATGCCACTTTTATCCTCCTGTGTGGCTCTTTCTTTGTTATGTGTTTCATTTCCTATTTGATTTTTTTTTTTTTTTGACACCCAGGTTCTAGTCCCCACTTGGCCTTGAAGCTTGCTGGGTGAGCTTGAGCTGGTCACACACTCTCAGCTTAACCAATCTCACAGGGTTCTTGTGAGGATAGAATGGAGCTGTGTAAGCTGCCTCGGGCTTCTCACAAGAGGAAAAAGGGTAGCGTGTAAGTGAAATTTAATAACAGCAGCACGGATGTGCATGCACAGATAAATATGGCGGTAGGATGGAGTTTTCCTTTGTCCTTTTTGTCCATTGGGGGGCCATGCGGAACCATCTCATCCTTGCCTACTCCCATGGGCCTTCTGCGCCAGCAGAACTTCTCCGCTAGTCTTCTTCTGCAGAGTGCGCCGGGTCATTCTGTGCCACCCAGTCGTCTTCAGGTTATTAGGTCCCTTTCAGTCCTCTTGGAGACACTTCTCGTATCAGGAACAAGGATACAGTGGCAGGTCAGGGAAGCCAGGGTGCCACCCAATAAAGGTCCCGCATGGAAGAGCAGAAATCAAAACACAGCAAAAAACAAACTCGGTATTTTGCAAATCAAATGGAACCTCTCACATGGGGGAACCAGATGGATGCCAGCTGCTATCGGCCCCAGCCAACATGGCCAGTGGTCAGAGAGGATGGGAACTGTAGTCCAACAACATCTGAACAGCTCCCTGTAGATCATGCAACTGCCGGTAGCAGACTCAAAATGAGTCTGCTTCTTCTAAGCCAATGGGGAGGTGCTAAGTCTATGGAGGATAAGCAGCGGCAAGCGAGGAGCAGGGCAGCATTCTCTGCCTTTGAGGTTCTCTTGAGCGGTTCAGAGGAAATGCAGCAGGCACAGTTTCTCGGCAGTGTCTAAAGCAGGGGCAGACCTGATGGGAGTCGCGGTCGTTGAGCATAGCTGGATGCCAGAGCCACCTCCCTTGAGAGGAGGAGCGCCACTCATGGAAGGCTTCTCTGCCAGGCCACTCAGCAAGCAAAAGGGGATGTGTCAGCAGCTGGTGGGAGAGGCGCCCCGCTGGGGAAGACCACCAGGGCCCATCCATGGGCCAGGGCAAAGCCATCGAGTGGACAGCACTGGATTCACTGGTGACCAGCAGGAAAGTCACCAAATAGGGCCAGGAGACCCACTGAGGCCCACCTGTGGGTCAGGGCCAACGAGAGAGCCAAACTGGAGGGGTCAGTGGCCGGCCAGGAGAGTCACACTATGGGCCAGAAAGGCCCATCAAGGTCCACCAATGGGTCCGGGCTGCCCAGAGAGCCCAACTGCACACTTCAGCGGCAGGCCTGGAGTGTCACCCTGTGGGGCTGGGGAGGCTCTCTGGTGCCCACCTATGGTTGGGGCCACTAGGGAGGAATATTGGAAGCGTCACTGAATGGCTCCTGGCAAGCGTGACAAGGCCCACCTGCAGATCAGGGCCGCGAAGCGAGCAAATTTGGACCCAGCAGCTGCCTTCCAGTGAGTCACCCAATGAAGCCAGGGAAGCCCACTGAGGCCCAGCCATGGGTCAGGGCACCGATCCGGCTAAACCAGACATGATGGCCGCCAGTTTGGAAAGGCACCCTGCTGGGCTGGTGAGGCCCGCCAAGGCCCACCTAGCGAGCCTAGTTGGATGCTTTGGCAGCTGGCCTGGAGAGTCGCCCTACAGGCCCTGGGAGGCATGCCATGTCCTACCAGCAGGTCAAGGTTGGGGTTAAGGATTAGGCAAAGGTTGCACATGGCCATTGATGGTGGGAATTTTGCCCCATGGGGCTCGACAGGCCCCCTCATGGGTCAGGCTGTGAATTGAGCCAGTGTGGCTGATTTCAGGCCTATCCTTTCACTGATATTCCACCCATGTGGACGTGGATAAATACAGCAGGCCGGAAATTGGATGAAATTGGGTTGCCCCGCAGTGGCCAATAATTCCGGCCTAGAGAGTTACAGTCTCAGTGCTCACGCTGGGCTGCCCTCCAGTGGCCTGCTGATCAAGCCAAGCTGGATGCTTCGGAGGCCAGTCGGGAGATTCACCCCAAGGAGCTCAGGAGGCCTACTGAGGCTCACCCAATCCTGGGCTTTTGGTGGCCCTGATCCAATTCTGGGCTTCCCCCCTCCCTCCCACCATCCTATTCAGTGGGGGCTCCTCCAAGTGGCATTTTCAGGAGGCTGGAGGGGGGCTGTGGGAAGAAAGGGGCGTAGAAGTCCATTTCTGCCAGGATAGCTGACCCAGCTTAAATCTGGCTCCGACCCCAGATCCAGAGGTTGTCACCTCAGGCTTATTTTCATGAGTCAACCATTTTTGTTTGCAAGAGGTTTGGGGAGCACATGTCCTTACAGATGTCATCACAATGCCCATCATGCCTGGTTGGGGCTGATGGAAGTTGGAATCCAACACGTGGAGAGCAACACATTCCTCATCCCTTGTTTACAAGAGCGAGGCCTTTCATGGTGCGTCGGCCACCCCAGGACCTGAATAGCTCCCGCAGTCATTGTGCTCCTGTGAACTCCGAGCCCCCAAAGGTTCTGCGCATGCTTATCCCAGGTGAGCTGAGAGCTGTGATCTTGCCATGGCTGGCTGACTTCTCCTCACCTTACCTTGGCTTCTAATCCATCACTGGAACATGTAAGCAATTCAGAGGCTGAAGTGCATTCAGGAGCGATTATCCCAGGATAACGGACTAAACAGGGCCTAAGATAAGTCCCCAGCTCATATATCACTATCCGCATTCGTACTTCATAAGCAACTGATTTTAATTAAGACGGGTCCCAACAAGAATGGAGTCTTGTTTGTACACTTCTAATTAATGTATCAGCCATTCATCCATACATCAGGCTCTGAAACTGATACAGCACTTCTCTCTGGAGCAAAGCTCAGGGAACCAAGATTCAAGGTGGAAGCCAGGAAGTACTTCCCGATGGATAGGACCCCTAGGGCATGGAATGGGCTTCCACGGGAGGTGGTTGAAGCCCAGTGGTGAAGGTGTTCAAGGATAGGCTGGACATGCACATGGTAGGCATGTCATGAGCAGAGCTGGCTGGAGCCGGGGGTCAGACTAGATGGCCCAGGAGGCCCCCTTCTGACTCAGTCTGTTTCTGTGTTCCTCCTCTTTGCATCTTTTTTCAGGGTGGGCGGAGCACTGGAATTCTGGCCCAAATCAGGATTTAGAAAGCAAGAAAACTAAAGCAGGAGTGTCCCTTTTTTGCCCTTACCTCCTTAAAGCAGGGTGGTGCTTTCTGGGTACAGTGAATCTCATTTAGATGGCTTCACCCCACCTGTGCCAGATGGAAGGCAGAAGGATCCACTTCCCCCATGATCCTGGTAGTTCCCTATTATGACAGCACAGCCAAAAGACCATGCAGGGTTCATGGAGCAGCCAGTGAAATGGATCTAGAAAATAATAAAGGCAGATAAATGTCCTCAGTCAGGGAAGATATACTGCTAGCAGATGGCTGGAAAATTGGCAAAACTTATTGAGTGGCTATGAAACTGAGAAATTACATTCTCCTTTCCTTCCATCAAAAACTGTTCTTTCCATTCTGGTCCCAGGTTGCTTCCCAAGGAGGCGCAAATGGAACCTGTGTCTGCATAATCCTATGCAGGTCTACTCATAGAAGCACCCATTGAGTTCAGTGAGATTTACTTATAGGTAAGCAGATTGTATAGGATTCTAGTCTTTGGGGCACACAAAGTGCCAATCAGTGCTCTGCTCTGCTCGCCTGGCTTGCTCACTTGAGTATCAGCACGTGTGGTCCTGGGCCTGGCAATCCAGGGGCAGCAATGCACACTTCCCCTCTCCTTAGTCATCCCGGCATGCCAGGCTCACACCCAAGTCAGGAGAGAGCAGGTGTAAAAAGAAGAACAATACCTGATTGGAACCATTAGGGACTGTTTTGTCTACTTTAAACCACCCCTCCCCTGACCCTGGCAGGAGCACATCCCCACCGCTAGGATCCGAGGCTGGGGCTTCGCTCCCCTGGGGCCAGGCAGCATGGCTCATCCCACAAGTGCCTGCAGGACCAGGACAGTGCTGTAGACACCGGCAGGATCGGAGCCTGTGCAATCGTGCAGTGCAGCTGGGAGCTTTGGGAAGCTCTAGAGAAAGTTTGCCTGCCCGGTTCAGCTTGGCCATAGCCAAGGGGCCTTTTTGGTGGCTGTTTGGTGCCCCTGACTCTTGTCTGGCTCAGACTTGCCAGGTGGCCAACCCCTGCTTGTCTCTGCCACCTCAGTGCTGAAATTTCCACCACTCCCATCCTGGTGCTGCTGCCATAGACACCTGTTCCCTCTTCCTGGACCTGACCCCCACTTTTCCTCCTCTTTTCATGTGTATCAGCATCTTCCAGGACCACTCCTGTGTTTTTGAGCCTATTTTGTGTGTTTAAAGAAAAGGAGAAAGATAATAAGTTATTACAATTCAAACTGAAACAAAAACCTCATATGTTGTTGCAGTTCTGCTATACCACAGTGCCACCTTGTGTTTGGTTAATGGAATATGTGCCAAAGCAGACAAATAAACTCCAAGGGGGAAATCCCACATAAAAGATGCATTTTTCCTTCTACAATGAAAAGAAGCCTCAGTGAAGCAGCAGATGAAATCCACCATGTAGAGAAACTCATAAAAAGGGAGAGAGGAAGACTTCTGGGGGGGAAAGACCTCCTGTGAAAGATGCTCTAATCCTCCCACAAAGACAGCGGAAGATGCCTTAGTATAGTTCCAGGTCCAATACCTCCTTGTAAAGAAAACTTTCTCCCATTTTCTTAGTGGAAGAAAGAGGGTGTCTTTTCACTTGTCTTTTTTTGTGTGGGGGGGGTGTTTACAATGCCTGCCTATATTTTGTCTTATGCAGCCACAAGTCTGTACAGGGCAATAGCTGAATCACACAAGTTTTTATTGCAATTGTCCCTTAAAATGTAGTATTTCATCATCCTTGCTCAAAAAAGTAGTGAAAAGGGTTACAAAATGTGGAAGAATCTCTGGAGGAGAAGGATGTGTTGTAAAGTGTTTGCCACCTTCCATGAAGAATCACAAATGCATCATAAATGCCTGGTGTAGAGCAGTATAGATCATAGGATTATACAGTTGAAAGGGCCTGGCAAGCCATCAAGTCCACCACCTGCTCAGTGTAAGACTCAAGTCATCCATCCAGATTTCAACCTGGCCCAACCCTGCGTAACCTCCAAGATTAGGCAGGATCAGACACTTCAGGCTATATGGAAACATATTGATTGATTGATTGATTTATATCCTGCCTTTTTCCTACAAAGGGCTGAAGGCATCTTACATCATTCTCCTCCTCCATCTTATCCCCACAACAACAACCCTGTGAAGTAGGTTGGGCTGAGAATCTGTGACTGGCCCAAAGTCACCCAGTTGGCTCCATGGCTGAGCAGGGACTAGAACCCAGATCGCCTGAGTCCCAGTCCCGTCCTCTTCACCTCTACACCACACTGGCTCTCTATATAAAGAGAGCCCAGGACAGCTAGCAAGATTATCTACCACCTAAAAAAATTGCATGAATGCACCAGGTCACTTCTCCTGCACACAAAGCCCCTCCATATACCTTTTCTTGGTTATAAGGATATTAAGTGCAAATTGGCTCTTAGGTTGAATTTTTTTTATTATTATTTAAATAAAAACATACTATTGGCTCTTAGGGAAGAGCTGGCAGTAAAACTGCTCAATGGAAGTACGAGACTCTTCATGTAGTTACACACACACACACACACACACACACACACACACACACACACACACACACACTCTTAGAGCAAGTCAGAATATCTACAATTAGTGCTCCCTGCTGGAAGAGACTGGAAGAGAACTGGAGCCCAGTCATCCAAGAAGCACACCCTGTGCCATTTTTATGGAAGTATTTTTGCATGCCTGGAATAAGAGAACTCACCCAGGGAATGCCCAGCGGTGTCTGGCAGTCCAACTGGAAATGCTGCAGGACCCAGAAGCAGTTCTGCGACTGTCCATCGAGGGAGATGCTGAGGACCAGCAGGAAGGTCAAATGCAGCTCTGCTACTGCTGCCAGTCCTGCTGGGCCCTTGTTTTACAGCTGGGAAGATTAAAGAACCCATGAAGGACAAACTGGGAGAGGCAGCTGTTGATCCTTGGCAAGCACAGAGAGAACACAACAGATTACACTCTACCAGCCACGGCGTTTAGTCTACAAAAGGAAAGTGGCCCCGTGGGGTAGATTTCCAGGGACTGTTTACAATCCCATGGTTTGTCAGGTCTGCCATAAAACACCAGTGAGCAGCCACAGCCCAGAGGACTGGCCTGGTGAATTACAGAGCTAATTATGTGTTCATCTGTCTGGTTATTTCTGAACCTGCCTCCCCACCTACACCCCAGGCCCAAACGTCTCCATATTTCAACAAGCGCTGGATCAGCATCAAAGGAGAAATCTGGAGTTGTCGTGTGGTTAAGCTGCGCCACAGTTCTTTGCTGGCGCTCAGCCAGCAGGTGACTTCTGAAGGATGAGAACTTCCTGGGCATGAGTGTGTTTGCAAGCTGCACCCGCTGCCCTGAAGACCCCCCCTCCCCCCTTGATCCCAGAGCTTAGAAACACAGAAACAGAGCGAGTCAGAAGTGGTCTCCCGGGCCATCTAGTCTGACCCACAGCTCCAGCCGGCTCCGTTCACGACATGCCCACCATGTGCACGTCCAGCCTATCTTTTTGATCTGCCTGGGCTGACCAAGTGTAACAGAGGGCTGGGACCCAATACCTGTTGAGAGCTGTGCAGAAAATGGGGGTTTGGAGGGTGTGGATTTTCCTTTGAGTCACAAGATGCATCTGCCAACATTCCCTCTTCCCTAAAGGACCAACCATTTTTTGTACTTTGACAACATTTTGTACTTTATTTTGTATTTTATTTTACTGTATATATTTTAATTGTCATTGTTTTAATGTATTTTGTATTCGATGTTGTAAGCCGCCCCGAGGCCTTGGCAAGGGGCGGCATAGAAATGTTTTAATAAATAAATAAATACTTTGACAACAAAAAGGGTTTCAGACAGAAGGTTAGAACAAGGGTAGAAAAAGCCACACTGTGAGACCTATTGTAGCAAAGGCACAACGTAAGGTGTGATGACAATTCCAAAAACAACAAGTGGCATCTGAAAGCCCCCCAGGGTGGGATTACAAGGAAACTCTCGAAAACAGTGGGATCTTCTTCTTCAGATCTTTAGAAACCAATTTATTGAACAGGCAGTGGAGGCTAAGGAATGCAAGGGGAGAGGCTTGTTCCATGACTGCGGTTATTTTGAGACCAGTCAGTATCCATACAACTGATGGACAAAGGGTCAGAAAGCTGCAGGAGACAGGGACCAAAAAAAAAAAAGAGAAAGTGCTGTGGGTAAAGTATCCCTTCCCCACAGTGTAGACACACATAACTGCCTCTGGTCAAACAAGTTGTACAGGTTTTGTAACAGTACAAACCCCCCCCCAAACCTGTTTCCCCCAGCTGACAATGAGCTGGATAAACATCTGGAGCAGCCATCCCTCTCCTAGAGGAATGGAGTGGCCTGCGTCCCTCACCTTGGCAACGATTAACCTGCATCCACCACCACTGACTGACTGCAGTCTTGTAATTAGGATTCAAACAAGCTAGTAGCTCCAGCCCTTGGAAGTCATTGTGTCACAGGCTGCCATTAAGGTCCCACATAGACAGGAGGGCTGTCCTTTCAGAGCCCACAACAAAGGTAGGCATGGCCAGGTGCCTTTCCAGGATCCGCACCCGAGCAGAAGGCCTGACTCCGCAACTTCACCATTGCAACCTTCTTCCCTTGCCTCTCACTCTGGCCCAACGAGCAGTGGGGGTGAGTAAGAAGGGCCTCCTTGCTCCCTGCCTGTCAAGCAAGCAAGTGGCAGCAAGGCTGCAAACAGGGATGAGGAGCAAGAGGGCTCCAACACTGAAGGTTCACTGAGGGTGGCTTGGCCAGAGCTCTCAGAAACCTGATGCCAGCACAGTTTTTGCTGCTCCGAAAGCAGCCCCCCCCCCCCGGCCATTATCCTAAGCAGAGCCATCTTTACCTTACAGGGAGTCCAAAACACATAACAACATTCCCCCAATATGTCACCAAAGCCCAGTTGTTTCTGCAACAGTAGCACAGCCTTTTCAGTTGCCCCGTCTCAACAAGGAACAATACCTTACTGAGTTGCATAGGCCTCACCCCTAAGTATGTGTGCCCCACAACTACGCACTGAAATTGTCCAGATCAGGTCAATGTTCGTTTTAGAGAATGGAATCTACACTTGCCAAAGCAATTGGTGGCAGGTACGGTGAGGATTTTTCTCAAATTTTAACTTAGTGGCATGGCATCTCATGTGAATGTTGACATTCTGAGTGCATGTCTGGACATCACACTTCATGTTTGAATTTGAAAATTAAAGGGCCTGATCGAGCTGTCCAGTTCCAGCCTGAGCTTGTGGAGGTTAACCAAACTCACACTGTGTTCAGGGAAGTCTGCCTACCAACAGCTGTGCCCGGGGCTGCATTCATGAGCACGTCAGTTTTCCTTAGGAAGGATGCTTAGCCCTGAAACAAATGGGTCTTACTGTGCAATTGTAGGCGCGTTTGCTTGGAAGGAAGCCCCACAGAGTACAGCTGGACTTACTCCTAAGGAGGATTGCAGCTGCCTGCACCTTGACGGCATGTCTTTTCATTTTAACTCATGAAGCAGAGGAAATCCTTGTACTATTCCTGCCTGCTGTAACTGGGTACCCCCAGATGGGTTGGATAATTACGCATCTGGAGGGTTTCAAGTTGGCACAAACCAGACTAGCTTGGAAAGTCCTGGCACAGCAGCCAGCTTTGCTTCTGACACAGGAGCGGATCTAAAGCACCCAGTCAACCGTTCATAAATTTCCCTGGCCCAGTTAAACAGTGCGAGTGATACAAGCTCCATGGCCGTGCTGTCCTTGGAGGTGTAAAAGATGAACCAGCTAAACTAGATTAGCAAGTTAGAAGAAAAAAATGCCAGGACTAAACTGAGAAAGAAAGGGCCAACAAGACAAGGGTCACATTCTGGAGTGCAACTTTTTTAAAAAGCTTCCTGAGAGGTTAGCTCATGAATCAATGTAGTTTTCAGTATGTACACACCTGAAGGGTTAGAAATTAGTCTAACCCTTAATCTGCACCTCTAATTGAAATATATAATTATGACATGCCTGCTTGCTGACACGCTCTCGTTCTTCCTCTTGTCCCTGTGCTGTTTTCTCCACGGTCCAAGTTTAGAATATGAACTTGCTGAGGCAGACAGGGGCTCTTCTGTCTTGGTCCTGCTGCTCTGTAGCATCCCAGGTACATGACGAACATCACAGAAGCCCTGCTTGTCAGACCAAAAGCCTCTCTTATCTGGCATTTTGATCCCACTGTGCCCAACCCCTTGCCTCTGGGAAGCCCAGAAACAGGACATGAGTGGAATAGCATCCTCCAGGTCTTGTTCCCTAGCAACTGGTATTGCGAGACACACAGTGGTAAAATAAAGCTCCCATACGTAACAAGCAATCATTGACAGCTGTACCCTCCATAACTTTGTACATTGACAGAGTAGTAGTAGTAGTACTGGAGTGATAATTACAAAATGGAGGAATGCACCTGTTGGCCCTGAGGCATGCCACCTGATCCAACCCCTCTGTTTTCTATCTGTTGCCATAAACAGATTTTCCAGGCAGCAGGAAAAAGGAGAAAGATGGAAAGTGCTTGGGCAAAAAGGAGGAGGAGGAGGGTCTATTAAGACAGTGAAAGTCCAGGACAAATCTGCAGAGAAAGAGCATGTGAACCTCAGCTTCTCCCATCTTCTCAAAATGGCTTCCTTGGCAAATCTACTTGTCAGCCGGGACATTCTGATTGTCATACATTTACCAACAGAAATGTTCTTACAATCAATATCCTGTGGCTTAGGAGATAAGGAGGCCATTTCAGGATCCAGAAGGATCCAGAAGGCACTCCTCACTCTACCAGAGATGTTCTTACATGTTTCAAACCATAAATGTGTCCCTGCTCAGATCTCCAACACACTTGGATTTAATTATATTTCTATTATGATTTTGTATCTAACTGAATGCAATTGCAGATAAACCTGTCAGATGAGGGAACAAATATGGTAGACCCTGTGAAAATGTAGCTAGCTATGATGTTGTCTTTGTAAATAAGCTGCAGGTTAAAGGAATGTTTTCCCCTAATTCAACAACAACAAACCCTTTAACAAAACAAAAAAATAGGTTGAGTGACTGGATAAGACTTTTCAGTCTTGGCAGGACAGAAAAGGGAGATGGAAACCACTCATGGCCATGAGATGGGCCGCATCATTACCACTTTGCCATAATTCTCTGTGAACCTCAACCTGCTGTTCTGTTCCCATCGTCTCTTGGGGATCTGCCAGCCATTCTGTTTCACCGTTTGTTTAGTGGTTACATAGCAATTATGTGGGGCTTTGCTTTTACCAATTATCAGTCACTAAAGCAATTAGAAGAGCCCTGGATTAAGTAATAATTATAATGATTCGTTATATTTCTCTCTCCTTGGGGCTTTTATTCCCCAGTTGCCTGCTGAAAGCAACATGCTCATTAGAAGGCTGAGGTTGCAAAGACTGCAAAAGGCCCATGCAGGGAATATATGCTATTTGCCAGACAGGCGGGTCTTGGCTAGAATCCTCCTTCATCAGCAACTGGAACTCTGTCTGTGTTACATAGGAAGGAGGGAGCAAGTTAGCAGAGCACTCATTCTTTCCTCTTTTGCAGGTTTCAAGGAGAACATGCAGGCTCTGAAGCAGCTTCTCCAAGTGATCTTCAGCTAACTAGAGAAGGGTTTCTCACAATCTAGTATTCCTCTACAAGTGCTGACTTTTGCAGTTGCCAGGAAGTGGAAATTGAGTGGAATTAGGCTGCCTTTTCTAATTTAGGATGCTTGATAAATGTGATCTTTACACAATCCAAATCGAGCACCTCCTGAATTCATGTGCAAATCAGAACTTTATCCACAGCTGGATTTTGTGCTTCCTGAATATCCAGACACAGCTCAAAAAACATTCAGAAAATCAACATTTCTGTAGCACTAAGGGGTCCCTTCCTCCATGCATAAAGGATACTTCAAGGCTAGAGAAAGACTACATTTCTCCAGCAGTGGGAGACAGTCAGGGCTTAGAAAGGAACTCCTGTGGACTGGTTCATCCTGCAGGCTCCCCATCCCTCAGAAGGCCCTCCTGCATTTTCACATGACCACTAATGCAGGGGCTGGCAACCTTCAGATGCTTTAGACTGCAACTCTTGTAATCTCAGTATTGGCCATACTGACTGGTGCCAACCGAATTTGCAGTCTAAAATATGTAGAGAGCAGCAGGCTGCCTAGCACTGCCCAAGTTCTACCAGCTTTTAGCTGGATTCAGCTAAGTACGAGTATGTTCTTGTTTATGAGTCCACATACCCTTGCTTAGGCAAGGTCTGATGGTTTATTACTGTTACTTTTTCATTGCTCTTATCAGTTGCACTGACCCTTGAAGGGACATACAGAAACACCAATGTTAAAAATATGCAACAACCACAGCTATCACTCACAAACAAAAGCAACGTTGGTGAAAAGCTGATCAAAGGCTGAGGATATAGCAATAAATCTGCTTGTGGTCCATATCATATTTTTAAGTATTCATCCATAAATCTGTTCCACCCTGTTTCCAATTAACCTTTGGCTATTGGGTGGTATAGAAATGAAATAAATAACCTGCATATTGTTCTTGTTTTAAAACTGCACCAGCATTTGCATTTTAATACATATTTAAATGTATATATTTTAAATATATTTTCTCTGACAACATGCATTTTGATAGCACTGAGTGGTGAAACCTGGCTCTTCCATGCATGGAGACTTCTGCACATCAAGTGTCAGTAATTCAGTGGAAAGGGGAGGCATTAGACTTGCAAATTTTTGAAAGACTTTCAAATTAGAAATCAATTTTTTCTGATTTGCTTTGCCTGTATTTTAACTGTTTTTTATGTAAACTTCCCTGAGCAATTTCTATTGAGGCATGGGATAGACATTTCTAAAAGTCTTAATAAATTACCCTGTCTAGCAAACAAAATTCAAGAGTCCCTTGGCCCGCAAATCTTTGCAATTATTGGCCAACAAGTCATTCCATCTCACCCAGTAACAATTACAAAGCTCCAATCCATCCATCCATCTAAAGAATTATGGGACTTAAATTAATCATGCCTAACACATTCCATTGGTTTCACTAGAACTCAAGTTATGACTAGATCTGACTGTTTCAGGGATCTTTGTGCAATAAATTACTTGGCTTGTTTTAGTTTAGTTGTTTGTTATATTTACCAACCGCTTCTTCGGAGGTGTTTTAAGTGAGGTGGCAAACAGTGCTGCTCTCCGCCCACTTGATTCAACCCATACAATTCCACAGAGCAGGGCTGTGCACAAGATGACAGAGCTCCAGATGTTTTGGACCACAACTCCTAGAAGCCCTGCCTGCAAGGACAATGATCAAGTGTGCTGGGCGTTGCCGTCTCAAACATCTGGAGATCTACTTTCTCCCATTTTGTTCGCTAAAGCAACAATGGGCAACCCTCCAGATGTTCTGGCCTACAACTCCTCTAATTCCTCACCACTGGCCATGCTGGCTAAGGCTGATGGGAACTGCAGGTCAGAAGAACTCGATGCCCCAAGTTGTCCATCCTTGCCCTGAAGCAAAGATTTGCTAAGGACCAGAAGCATTTCGCTTTTGGAACCCTTTTGAGTGTTCTAAGCTTTCCAGCATTTCTTTTGCACAGAGGTCATGAAAAAGATCCAGTTCTGTCCCCTGCTCTTTTGTCCTTTATGAGATGTAAGCAGAATTTTGCTCTCTTTCTGCACAGAGCATCACAAAACCAGCTGGTTGTATAACCAGAGCTTTGATCAGTATTCATTCACTTAGTTGTCCCTTTTGAATGGACCATGACATCTTTAGATGAGAAAATCAGAACTCCTATTTCTCTCTGCAATAATTTATTGCACAAAGATCCCTGAAACAGTCAAATCTAGTCATGACTCGTAGCCTGAGTTCTTCTATTTGTCTTGTTCTAAAACTTGTTCTCAGCCAAGTTCACAAGCTGCCATTTATTTTTAATTAACCAACTTTCCAACCTGGGCTTAAAACCTTGTAAAGGAATTAAGGGGAGGTCCTGTAATATTATGGCTCAGAACTTGAAGCAAACTAAAGCAGCTTTTGCATTACCCCCAACCAAAGATCATGTTGCCTGGGGATGATTGATACTGTGGTCAAACACATATGGAAGATATCAGGTTGAGGAAGACTGAGTTAGTGTTCACTCTCTGGAATCAGGGATGAGGTTACTTGAATTCTAATTCTCCAAACGGGGGGAAATTCTAGATAGCAGACTTTACACAAGACAATGGCCTTCAACCTTTTAAGGTTGATGGGCACATTTGGATTTTTCACAGTGTTATGAGCACTCCCACAAAATAGTTGCTATGGACGGTGGGAACCTTGCCCATTCATACAAGTTTTCCATAGTGGAATGGTCAGCCACAAAACACTCATTTTCCAGAAGACACTGGTGAGTCTAAAGAAAAAGGTGTCCAAAATCCTAAGTATAAGGCAGAGGTAGGTTCTCAGCTCCAAAACACAAAACACTCTTTTAAGCCCAAATAAATATGGTACTGGAAGGCAGTTTGATTTCAATCTTAAGAAACAAAATAAAAATCAGAAGGGGCAGGTGGCTTGGTGGACACTAAGTGGCCTCAACGTTACTCAGTCCATTTCCTTTGGTGGAGAGAAAGCAGGGGTCACGGAGAACTTGCAAAACTTCGCTTGCCTATAAAGGTTAAAGCACTGGAAAAGGCATGCAGTACTAGGAATGCAGCATCACACACAGGCTAGCTTAAGTCTACAAACCTGGTCAGTATATCCCACAAACTCTGTTCGCTCAGAGCACACAAAGGCCTTCCCAGCACGCCCCTTCCAGTTACCCCCATCACTCTGATCGCCAGTCACGGCAGCCCGAAGGGGCTGGGCACACTTTGTCAACGCCCAGGACTGCAGAGGAGCCACCCAAATTAAGATGCTCCCTCAAGCCCCAGCGAGCCTTCCTTCAGCCATTCCCGAGTTAGGAGCAGAGGAGGCGCGAACAGGCTGCCTGGGGGCAGGAGGGACGCCAAGCACTTCAAGAGGCAGCAATGGCGCAATCAATGGCAGGAGCCCGCCGCCCGCTGGTAGTATTTGCAGAGCAAGAGGAGGCGCGGTGCCCTCGGGGCAAGAGTCCAGTGCAAGCATCGGCAAGTACAGGCTTATTTACCTCAATGGAACTTACTTTTGAACAGACATATACAGGACAGTTCTGTAAACTACAGTTGTCACTCAGGTTGTACATATACGCGCCATGCCCCCGCACCTGGCTATAAATATAATTCCGACAGCCAGAAATAGAAAGCTTACAAGGGAAAGCAAAAGAAATCAAGAGGCAGTCATCATTCCGCCACTTTAAAGAAGTCGGGCTTTCCCTGTTCATTCTTCAAAGCAAAGCATGGCTCTCCGTGGAAAGCGGGCTCCTTGTATGCAGGTGCTGCTCCCACTGGCAGGGATCGGGAGCTGCGGAGGGCCAAGGCTCTGCGGGGCCCAGGCCGGCTCTGAGCCTGCGGCAGCGTCTGCCTCGCCAGCCCGCTCCCTCCCCACTACAGCCGAGCGGGTGGCCTCCGCGGTGCTCCAAAACAGAGACTGCTTTCGGGTGGGGGGAGTACCCATCCAGTGAGGGCACTGGGCAGCCCCTACTGATTTATGCTTTTTTTCTTGAAATATTTCTTGGCCGCCTCTCCAGACAGGAGCCTTCACCGACCAGCAGGCAGCAATAAACCACCTACATCACGCTAGCAACTCCCCCGAAGGCAGCATCCAAATGGTTCGGAGAACTGCTCCTCGAAATGTGCATTATTTGCTTGCTTGCTTCTTTTAAAAGCGTGCACAGGGTTGGCCAGGCTAATGCTGCAGGGCTTGGCAGTGCTTTAGGCCTCTGCCCATCCTGCACACTTGCTCGTGGCCCAGGTGAAGGTTGCCTGGCCACTGGTTACCACTTTTCACTGTAGATTATGGGCTGCCCAGCAGCTCAGGGGGATTTTGGTGTAAATGGAGACTGCATGCCCCTGCCTGCATCCAGTGAGGTTGGCTATCCATGGCAGGAATGTGTTCCCATCAGCGCAAGGGTTTCTATCATTAGGGTTTTCATTGTTTTGGCCACATGTGTGGCCATGTGCCTTTGCATGCATATCTATGTGTGTGTGTGCGCACACAGGCACATGTGCATGCCCGCAACCCCAAAGCCAACACCACAGTCGGTCCTTGGGGCTTAAAATGTGCATTCCTGTTCTATAGAGAGGAGAATTCCTCTATCAGCAACCTTGCCACCAAGGAGACTACTGGAAATATAGATGGCCCCAAGCATCCCCATTTTATGAAAACAGTGAAAAATACATCTGTCATGGGAAAAGGTCCCATTATCCACCACGATTTTGGCAAATAAAGACATAATGGCAAACAATAATAGATGAGCTCTGTGTATAATAACTTTACTGTTTAGTGTGGATGAAGTACCCAAAATAGGAATGATTTATAAACATGATGAACCCTTTAAAAATAGCCAAATAATTTTACTTCCCAATGCCCCATAAGAACTATAACAGCAGGTAAGGTTTGTGCTGAGGCTAAGAGGAGCCTCTTCCAGCCTCATACTTTCCTAACCTGTTGCTGTACCAGTGCCATCATGCTCAGCCGCCATGGCTGTAGCACTGGAGGATGAGGGGAATTGCAATCTAACACTCCAGAGGGAACTGAGTTGGGGAAGGCTTGAGTAGTGTGTCCAGGCCCAGCTTCTGATTCTGCAGCTGTGGTAAGGCTTGAACCAGAGACTCATATTCTTAGCTGCTCCACTGCAGTACTCATCTATAACTGACATTTCCTTTAATTAAGAGACAAAAGACTTGTCAATAGTTAACAGTTTGAAGCCTCTCTGTGGGCCAGAGTGAGCTTGAGGCAAGGTGGGAAGAGATGATAACGGGGGTCACTAATTAAAGACTTTCTCCAAAAATGAGATACTCTTTGGTCTTTGAAATATTTCCCACCTGAAAGGCTTGCACCATTTGCTTTGTCGATATAAAGCTGAGGGTGATTTTTAAGTTTGTGTGTATAAATAAGTTAGGATGTGAAAACAAACAGTTGCTTTCTCTCATATGTATCTCCCCTCTCCCCTCTCTCAACACAGCAGGTAACCCTAAACCAGCCCCACATGAAGAACGAAATTCATGCAACCCACTGACATTTGGGTCCTCTTAGATGATCCCAGGAGATCAGTCCTGTTTGTTAACCTATTATGGCTGGCGCTGCACCCCAGCTGCAGAATAACATTGAGAAGCCAGAATTATCGAAAACCTTTTCTTCTTATAAATGGTATTGGCATTTCAATTCCATGCTGGCATTGATCATGTGCGTCTAAAGAGTCTGCATGAGTTTAGTTTTCTGCTGTGCAGTCTTTACAAATCACCGAGCTCCCTCGAGTTTTTAAACAAAAACGAGCATCTTTTTTTTTAAATGGTCTTTGCTGCGGCTCCATCTCTCTACAGTGTCTTGACGGAAACAATTGTTGGATAGAGAGAAAGAACAGGATTACTCTTTGCTGCAAAATGAAGGACATTTTTCTCAAAATTTTCTCAACCATTTCTTCCACCACTCACTATCTCAAAGAGCTGCATGTACATTCAAAGGGCTGCTTTATATAAGAGCTCTTATAATTTAGAGAAATGTTAAGATAATTACTATCAAGTTTCCTTAAGAGAAAATGTTAAACCATTAGCCATGTCGCGAGAGTAGCTTTTACAAGCATAAACAAACTGCCATTACAATCTTATATGCATCTACTGTCCGACATATGGGTTTCATCTTCAGTATCTGGCCTTCTAAAGAGCAGTCAGGGTTGATCTCCTCTAGGACTGACTGGTTTGATCACCTTGCAGTCCAAGGGACTCACAGGAGTCTCCTCCAGCACCACAATTCAAAGGCCTCAATTCTTTGGCACTCAGCCTTCCTTATGGTCCAGCTTTCACAGATGTACATTGCAACTGGGAAAACCATAGCCTTGACTATACGCAGTTTTGTCAACAGGGTGATGCCTCTGCTTTTTAGTAGGCTGTCTAGATTTGCCATAGCTTTCCTCCCAAGGAGCAAGCATCTTTTAATTTCTTGGCTGCAGTCCCCGTCTGCGGTGATCTTGGGGCCCAGGAAAATAAAATCTGTCACTACCTCCATTTCTTCCCCATCTGTTTGCCAGGAAGTGAGAGAACCGGATGCCATGATCTTGGTTTTCTTGATGTTGAGTTTCAAGCCAACTTTTGCGCTCTCCTCCTTCACCCGCATTCTCTGGAATTCTGCATTCAATTGGATGTATCTTTCTCCTTCTCCCTTGCCTTTCGCTTTCCTTCTTTCCTCAGCTATTTGTAAAGCTTCCTCAGACAGCCTTTTTGCTTTCTTGCATTTCTTTGGGATGGTTTTAGTTGCTACCTCTTGTACAATGTTGCAAACCTCCATCCATAGTTCTTCAGGCAGGCTGTCTATCAGATCTAATTCCTTAAATCTGTTTGTCATTTCTACTGTATATTCAGCAGGAATATGATTTCAGTCATACCTGGGTGGCTAGTGCTTTTCCCTACTTTCTTTAATGTATGCCTAAATTTTGCAACAAGAAGCTCATGGTTTGAGCCACAGTCAGCTCCTGGTCTTGTTTTTACTTTGTGTGTGTGTCTGTATAGAGCTTCTCCATCTTTGGCTGCAGAGCACATAGTCAATCTGATTTCTCTGTTGACCATCTGGTGATGTCCATGTGTAGAGTCGTCTCTTGGGTTGTTGCAAAAGAGTGTTTGCTATGACCAGGGTGTTCGCTTGACAAAATTCTGCCAACCTTTGCTCTGCTTAATTTTATACTCCAAGGCCAAACTTGCCTGTTATTCCAGTTATCTTTTGGCTTCCTACTTTACCATTCCAATCCCCCATGATGATGAGGACATCATTTTATGGTGTTAATTCTAGAAGGTGTTGTAGGCCTTCATAGAACCAGTCAACTTCAGCCTCTTCAGCATCAGTGGTTGCGCCATAGATTTGGACTATTGTGATGTTTAATGGTTTGCCTTGGATTCAAATTGAGATCATTGTCATTTTGGGGATTGTATCCCAGTACTGCTTTTCCTGCTCTTTTATTGACTATGAAGGCTACTCCATTTCTTCTGAGGGATGCTTGCCCGCAGTAGTATACCTGATGGTCATCTGAATTAAATTCACCCATTCCTGTCCATTTTAGTTCACTGATCCCTAAGATGTCGATGTTCAGTCTTGACATCTCATGTTTGACCACATCCAGCTTGCCTTGATTCATGGATCTTACATTCCAGGTTCTTACGGAGTATAGATCTTTACAGCATCGGACTTTCCTTTCACCACCAAATACATTCACAACTGAGTGTCCTTTCGGCTTTGACCCAGTCGCTTCATTCTTTCTGGCGCTACTAGTACTAGCCCTCCGCTCTTCCCCAGTAGTATATTGGACACCTTCCGACCTGAGGGGCTCATCTTCCGGCGTCATATCTTTTTGCCTTTTGGTACTGTCCATGGTGTTTTCATGGCAAAGATACTGGACTGGGTTGCCATTTCCTTCCCCAGTGGATCATGTTTTGTCAGAGCTCTCTGCTATGACCTGTCCCTCTTGGGTGGCCCTGCACGGCATAGCTCATAGCTTCATTGAGCTACACAAGCCCCTTTGCCACGACAAGGCAGTGATCCATGAAGGGGGTTGCCACTTTTACATGCAGGCAAGTCCTCTCAGAATTATAGCAACCCTACAAACGAATTAATGAGTGAATAAATACCCCCCAAAATGACTTGTCCTTGACAGCCCCGCTCAGCTCTTGTCAGTGCAAGCTTTACGGAATCGATACATCTCATTGTTGCTCTTCCTCTTCTTCTGCCTCCAACTTTCCTTAGCATGATTGTCTTCTCCAGTGAGTCTGTCTGTCTGTCTGTCTGTCTCTCTCTCTCTCTCTCTCTCTCTCTCATTCTCTCTCGCTCTTATTTATTTATTTATTTATTTAAACAAACCTGTTATAGACTGTCCCTCTACTAGCATCTCGGGACGGTTTACAACACCTTGAAGTCATGATGTGCCCAAAGTATGACAGCTTCTGTTCTGTCCTTTTTGCTTCTAAGAAGTTATCTCCATTGCAATTACTACTCTATAACCCCTTCCTTTCCCAGCAGTCATGAGAAAAACCCTTTTTTTCAGCCACTCTCCCCTCCTGGCCTTCTTCTCTCATCACAGCTTGCTACTCTCATTACATTAGTATTTTTTAATTATTGTGATTCTTTCAAAGGCATAATTACCAAGGATATCACTGTTCAGCTCTAAAGCTAAACTGGGCTAAACTGCATATTACAAGGCTGTTGGTGTTAATTGCAGGAATTCTTGACAAAGAAAACGGCAATAACACTCTGGCTTACTGGGAGATAAGGAGGCCAGAAGTATGCCCTGCAGAGGCTGTGAGATTCCGCAACCAGCCTCCTCCGAGACTTGACAGGGCACGATGCTGCAGGCTGTGGGGAGATGTTCTCCACGCTCAGCATTCCAGCACATTCGCCCAGCAAGGGAGCCGCTTTTATGACAACACCCCAGCAGATCACCTCCAAAGCACTTTATGAGCATCTAATCTGACCTTATGAAAGTGGTAGGGATGAAGCCGTCAGGATGCCTCCCTCTCCCTCTCCCGCCTTCCTTTTAACTCTGTGGGGAAGCAGAGCAATACAATCAACTGTGTATAAAAGGAAAGTGCAGCGGAGGAATTCCCGGGCTCCTTTTATTCTTTTCCTCCCACCCTCTCTCATACGGCTGCTGAGTGACTAGAGCAACTGTCTTCAACCATGCAGCCTCCAGATGCATTGACTACAGCTCCCAGCATCCCCAGCCAGCAAGAAGCTAGGACTTCTAGTTGGAGACATCTGAAGGGCACCGGGTTCAGAAAGTTAGTACAAGGTTTTATATGGGGAAATCTATTTCTTTATTTCTTATTTTATTTATTAAAAGCTTTTCTAACCCACCCACTACAACATCTTGGGAGGGCTTCTTAGATTTATATCGTGCCTTTTCTCTTTTTCTTTTATTAAAGAACTCAAAGCATCATTGTAGTGTTCTCCTCCTGTTGTTCTCAATCTTATCCCCACAACAACAACCCTGTGAGGTAGGTTGGGCTGAGAGTATGTGCCTGGCCCAAAGACACCCATTTGGCTCCACGGCTGAGTGGGGACTAGAACCCGGATTGCCTGAGTCCCAGTCCCCTGCTCTTAAACACTGCACCACACTGGCTCTAGTCTTTTGCTTCCCTCTTAACACCAGGGGTGGGATTGGAGGAGGAGGGGCAGTAGGTGATAGGATATGCTTCACCCCTGTCCTGCTAGTTGAGTTTTTGGAAAATCCACACAGCAGCAGGTTTATTCTCCCTAAACTAGAAGTGAGCTCCTCTGGGAGGAAAAGGGTGGGTGCAAAAGGGGTTTGAGCAGCTCATTCGCCTTCTCCTGCAAGCCTGTTTCCTCCACATCATGTGAGGCTGTAATGGATGTAACTGAAGCGAGTGGACCGGAGACCCCATTTGTACTCATGCTATGTAAGGTGGGGAGCCCCATCCCAGGTGGAAATCCCATAATGTCTATAGGAAGCATGTGGTAGATGAATATAGGAAGTCTGCAGGCATGGTGAACCGTGTGCATCCCTCCCATCAAGTCACTGACTTGCATGAGTGGCCCCTGCTCTTACTAGGCTGATCTGTGCAAAAAAGTATGCAGAGGCAGTGCTGCCTTCAGGGTTTGGATGGCCCTTGGGCAAGACACCCTCTGTGGGCCCTGCCCTCCCTGAGTCCACTGTCTTGCAGCCATCGTCACCCGCTGCTCTGGCTCTGCTCCCCTGCAAGCAGAGAGCCAGGAGTTGGGCACCTGCTTCTGTTTTGTTCCTCCCCGCTGGTGCTTTTTCCAGGCACTGAAGCAACGGACAGGTGAGGAAGGAGGTGGCAGTGGTAAAGAGGGGGAACCATTCCAAGGAGCTCTTAGCAGTGGCTCTTGGCAGGTGCCCAAGCACACCTGCCCTGTTCGGAATAGACTAGTTGTAGACCATGGGTCCTCAAACTACGGCCCGCGGGCCGAATCTGGCCCACCATGTTCATTTATTCGGCCCGCCTCAGAGCTTTTGGACTCGCTTGGAGAAAATGATTGAGCAAGTCCAAAAGCTCTGAGCTGGCACAGGCATTCTTTGAAACAGCAGAGAGCTGGTGCATACTAAATTGTAAGAGCTCAACTGCGCATGTGGCAGCTCCCCCCCCCCCCCCCCCGCCCGCCACCTCCACTGCACACACATACAGAGCGGGAATATGGAGCAGGAAGCAGAAGAGAGGAGGGCGGAACAGAAAGAGATGAAGGCGAAGAAACTAAAGAGGGATTGAAGGTAAGAAAAATATAACTTTTTAAATCTACTGTATTTTTCCATGTATAAGACGATACTTTTTCTTTAAAATATTTAGCTAAAAATGGAGGGGCATCTTATACACGGGGGGCCGAGAGGAGCACTGCGGGTGCACTTGGGGGGAGGAGACTGGAGTAATTGCGGGCACGCTTGCGGGGGGGAGACTGGCGCTGGCAGGGTGGCAGGCGCACGTGTGCAGGAGCAGCTCGCTCGCTCAGAGATCAGTAAAAAAAGTGTGGGATGTCCTATACATGGGGGTGTCTTATAGATGGAAAAATACGGTATTTTTAATTATGGGAGCCACATCCCCAGGCTGCAGACCAAGCCATGGCCGCCTTGCCAAGCCTGGGGACGGACAGGCTGAGGTGGAGCGGGGCCGGGGCTCCCACGCCTCCGCCACGGCCTTCTCTGTGCAAGCCGCGACTGCCTCACCGAGCCACCTCACCTCTCCGGCCTCCCGCTTCCTTGGAACTGGGGCAGCAGCAAGGACTATAATTTCCATCATGCTGAACCAGCATGGCCAATGGAAGTTGTAGTCCAGTTCATCTGGACAGTACCAGTTTTGGCAAGATTGCACTAAAATATGGTAGTCATTAGCTCTGCATCCAAATACAGCTATTGTGTATTGTGGGAATTGTTCTGGGCTTCAAAAACTAAGAGTGGTATTAACAGTATTTATCCTTAGTATTTTTGCCTCATTCTTTGTAAATGCCAGTTGCAGTCATCAGCTGCATTATGCAAAATACTGTATTTGGTGCCTTGCTTGTGTTGTAGCCATGTCCCTTGAATATGGACATGCTCTTCCCCACCTCATCTTGGGCTTCTGCTGCAGCCCGAGGGAGCAGAGCAAACATTTTTTAATTTTTAAATTAATTTTTAAATTAATTTAAATTAATTTTTAATGTGCAGTGTGCATAGGAATTTGTTCATATATTTTTCAAACTATACTCTGCCCCCCCAACAGTCTGAGGAACAGTGAACTGGCCCCCTGTTTAAAAAGTTTGAGGACCTTTGTTGTAGACTACTTTCAGTGCTTTTGGACATAAAAAGGCCCCTTGCATGCTGTAAATGGGCAGATCAGGAACAGGGCCATGCTAGTACTGTCTGTCAGGCATGCCAGTAGAATATTTGCAAAGAGGTGACAATGGGGATAAACTAGGACACCTCCACCTCCAGCCTGAAATGGTACAGCCTAAAATCTGCCTCTTTAGCACAGCTGCTCCTTCTGCCCAAATGGTACAGAAGCTCTTCTTAACTCAGCACAACGCGTTCACCACAGGGAACCGGCCTTTGCGTTCCTGATGGCAAGTCTGAGAAGAACCCGAGTTACGAGTCTATATCCCATCTACAGTATGCCCAGAAAGGTGTTTCCAGGGATCCCGTGGCTATTAGACTGTTTAAGCAACTTGGGGGTTGCTGTGGCATTCCTGGGGTGGTTGCCTTTGGTTGCAGAATTGCCTATATTGGGGCTGAACAACAAATCTCTTGCTTTGTTTGTATTTCTTGGCGTTCAAGTAAGCCTTGTAATCTTGGGAAAAGTTCAGAGTAATTCACTTTCCTACCTCAGGGTTTTGTTCCACCTTTCCCTCCTTCTATGCATCTATAATATTTTCCACTTCTACCACTATGCCAAGCAACCCATGATATACAGTAGGCCAAACAACCCCAAAATGCAAACTGTTGTCTTTCTTTTATTTAACAGAGTAAGTTGATAATCCTGTGAATTGCATATACTGTATTCTGGTTACATAATTTCATTTTTCTGACTGGATTCAGATTTGATAGCAATGCCATCCTGAGGGAATGTTCAGTATCGACATAGCTATGGGTGAGAATTGCCATGAAGATTTTAACAATGCAGGGTCCATTCCTCCCTATTCCCCCAGAAGAATTTTCCTTATAAACTATGGGGCCATTTCACATAAAATGCACAAGGGCAAATGTCTGTTTATTTATTTGACATAAACATGGCTTGATACATCAAAGAACAAATGCTTTAATACATATGCATTTTGTAAAGATATTTCTTCTCCAGCACCACTTTTCTTTCTCCACATATTTTTGAAAAAAAAAAAAAAAAAAAAAGACTGAGATGTTCTCTGTTTTTCTCTCCTTTCACACAGTTCACTTTTTTCCTCATCATTGCTGCTCCCCCCACCCTTTTCATGGTATGTTACAGAATACAGGGAACAGGCTGCTGTCCTGACAAGCTTGCACTTTAGGATTCAATGGTGGAGAAAGAACAGGGGAAATGAATTCTGGAGTCTGCAGGGAAAACACTCTGTGATGAATGCAGTTACATGTGTTACTCTGACTGAGTTGTAGTCAGAGTTGTAAGGACTAAGGTTTGTACCAAAGCCTTAATGGAAAAAGGGTTTTGTGAGCATAGACTCTAATTGAGAAAGAGAATTTGTATCATGCGTAACAGGCAGTTCCAAGCATATGGGGCACTGCAGCAAGAGAGAAAGGGCAGAAGCCACATTGCTTTATAGCATTGCAAAAATACAGACCTTGCTTTATTTTCCCTTAGCAAAACCTCTGTTGCACATCTTGTCTTGATCACTCAGCCTTCTGTCAAGTCATCTGTTGCCTCACCTTGGTCCTCTTATGTCTGCCTGGCATTTTGCAGCCCTTAATGTTCAGCTCTTCAGTGCTGCCTATGCACATGGGCAGGGAGTCAGCGCCAATCCCAGCTTTGTGGCACATGTGCCAATGTCAGGAGTGGGCAGAAGGTAGGTCGGAGTCTAACTCTACTGGTACATCTTAGGATGAGTTCCAGTAGATCAGCAAGGATTTCTGATCGCACTAGTTTAACAATCAGAGCGGCAAAATGATACTTGCCCATCCACAATCAAATTGCTGAAATCAAGACAGATCAGAATAGATTTTCGGGTGTAAGGACTGTGAGTATGGGTCCATTCAGGTCAAGTACCCCAGACAATGTGAATGGCTCAGAATTCTTTAATTCTAAGTATGTCTTTTTTGCAGCCAACTCCAGCTGGTGGAGTGTAGGATCTAGTAAAAAATCTGGATCTAAAACTTGAGAAAAAGTAGATCCAGCAAGCCTAAAGTCAGCCCACTTTTGAGTTATCTGATGCTTATGGTGGTAAACACACATGCATTGCATGCACATGTTACCTTTTGACATGAACATGTAAAGTGCTTGTGCATGAGAAAACATCTTGTGGGACAAACCAGGTTTCTGCCAGTGCAATTTCTCACATTCTTGCAGAAGCCCAGGAGGCCCTTTCCACAAACACAGTCCTCACTGTTGCTTTTCTGTAATTAAGTTCCATTGTGCTGCTGCTTCAGGGGCAGCACAGATATCTTGATCTTGCAGGCCACTGGGGCTGCTCGCATGACACAAACACCCCCCCCCCCAGCCCTGCATCATTCAACCCATAGTGAGGCTGTGGTGTGTGCAAGCTGTGTGTGGCCACCACTTCAGACATGTAGCCCTCAATCAGGGGTTGCATTAAGCAAACGCAGACAGCAAGGGTTGTGCAAGGGTTCAACAACATTCACATAATCTATGGTGTGTTGCTTAGGATTCAACCCGCAATTGCTGGGTTTGCAGAACATGACAACTCCCAAGCTGGGGTGGCAGATGCAAAGTGGCAACTGCAGGCACAGAGCTCATTATGGATTAAATAGCCTACAATAAGCCATAATGTGCTGTGTGAACCCAGTCATTGCCTTTGCATTTTTAGGTACAAGAAGGGAATTGTTCAGCAGTCCCTTTGGATTGCTGAGTAGGGGTGCAAGAGCAGCTGCAAGAAAGAAAATGTAGCAATTTCAATTAACCCCCATATTGGGGTAAAGAACCTCTTGCCTTCCCAATTCATTAGACTCCAGTTGGCATCAGCACTGACTTTTGGGAGCTGGAATCCAACGGCTCCTTCACCCTTCTTTTAATGGATAGTGGCCTTCTTCATTACATCATTTATTAAATACATTGACAGGCCGTTATAGTAAAGCCCAACAAATGAAGTGAAGCAAATGGTGCCTAAAGAGAGGGCCTTTTCAGTGGTGGTATCCCAGCATTGAAGGCCTAGCTCAAGAAAAGACATCTTGTAGCATCAAGGATATTTGATAGATCCACCAGGAGAGCAATTAAAATTACTTCAAAAGCTAGGTGCAGCACCAGGGCTTCCCATTGGCCACCCCTGCACTAGGGGTGGGCAGAAAACAGATCCCGGATCCTGCAGACCGTGTCCCTTTCCACTCCACATGCAACTTGAACTCAGGGCTGCTGCCAAGTGGACCAGTGTCCAGGGAGTCAAGCCCAGGGAATCCAATGGATTCCCCCTCCAAATGGTTTCCTCACACATCCCTAGTTTCCTAAAGGCAAAGTTGTCAGACAAGGGTGCATTTTATCTCCCCATCTGTCCAGTCTGTACACAGAACATACCATGAGGAAAGCTGAATTAGGATCAGAGGACGGAGTGAAAATTGGTGGAAGAATTTAGGATATGTAAATGATCCTCTATTACTGGCAGAAATCAACAATTAATTGAAGCAAGTGTTGATGAAAGTGAAAGAAGAAATTGCAAAGGCAGAATTGCAGTCATTAAGAAAACAAAAACTATGACTTCAGAGAAATTAAATAACTTTAATGTTAAGGTAATTGTAAAGGTTTTTATGCAATTTATTACATCTTGTACTATTGTGCCTTTTATTGGTTTCAGAACTGAGGTTATAGTGCAGTTTTATTGTGGGTTTTTTCTGTGGTTGATTGTTGGGGGTCTAATGTTGTAATGTATTTGATAATTTATGTTATGATATATCATGTATATTGTTATGATTATATTACTATGTTTTGTAAGTTGCTCAGACAGCCATTTTGGTTGATGGGCAGAATAGAAGTCTAATAAATAAATAAAGTCAACAATGAAGAAATTGAAATTGTCTAAGATTTCATACACGCTGGTTCAAAAGGAGGTTAAAAGAAGGCAGAGACTTGGAAGGGCAACAGTGAAAGAATTACAACATGTGATCATCAAGTGCAAGAACATTTCACTGGAGACCAAGGCCAAGATCACCCACTCTGCTGTGTTCCAGATCACCAAGTATGGGTGTGAAAACTGGACAGTGAAGACAGCTGACAGAAAGAAATCAGTACATTCAAAACGTGGTGAAGGGGAAGTCTTTCCGTCACCCTGGAGTGATGAAAAGACAAACAAGTGGGTCCTAGATCAAATCAACGCCAAACTTTCCCTACAAGCGAAAATACAAAAGCTGTCATACTTTGGGCTCACTATCAGAAGGCAAGACTCATTAGAGAAGACAATAACGCTAGGCAAAGGGGAAAGCAGAGGATGAGGTGGAGGAGGAGGGGCAGCAGACACATCCAGTCCATAAGGGGAGTCACCGTCGAGCTTACAAGAGTGGAGCTGGGCTATTTGGAGAGCTTTCAGCCATATGGTTGCTAGAAGTTGGAGACAACTTGATGGCACGTAAAACCATGACAGCTATATTATTATGCTTTTGAATATAATGCCAGAGACTTTTCCACATGTCAGAGTTATTTAAATATATGACAACTGCAGCAAGAATTACAATTGCTTCTAAATGGAAAACAGCAGAATGCCCAACAATTGAAGACTGGAAAAATAAGTTGGCTGAGTATGCACTGATGGCAAAATTGACTAATTATGTAAACAGAAGACTGATTGAAGAATTTATGATAAATGAAAATTCTATTATATGTAGTTTAATTAAAACAGAACAAAGGGAAGGTCATTAAAATATTGTTGATGGGTTACAATTGATTCAAAGTGATTGGAAATTGTTTTGGTTTTGAGAACTATAATTTTCTTTTTTGCAAGCTTCAACAAAGCACTAACCGACAAAGATAAAACATTTGGCTTCTTTGGGAAATTGCAGGTTATGAACGTGCACATTCTGTATGTGTAAAATCCCTTGGCATTCTTATTTTTCTTTCCTTCTGTACATCATTTTTAAGAAAACAATGAAAAATGACAGTTATATTCATATGTTAATTGATGCATGTTTGAGCAATTAACTAATTTGTTGACTAAAATACATATGGCCAATCAATATTTCTTTAATCAAGTGGCAGCCCTAGCTGCCACTTGATTAATAATATATTTTACTTATTAAAATATATACCATTTTTTTTTCTAAACTGCATGATTTCTCATCATTTAATGTAAGGAATCACCCCTGAGTGTGTGAATGAATTCCACTAAAAAGCATAGTGATTGAGATGATGTCAGATATTATAAAGTCCTGTATATAATGTTGGTGGTTTCCTTCCCCCATGTAAATAAATATTTGATACTGAAATGAACACGTGATGAACAGACATGTGGGAACCAGCCCTGCAGGCAACAGCAACATGCAAATTCTGAAAGACAAGGTGAGAGGTGGATCATGGACTCCTCTCCCAGCAGCTGAATGGCAAAGATTATACAAACCTATTGTTACTTTAAGAGCAGACGAGTCGTCAGGTCAGGACAAGAATCATGCTCCAGTATTCTGTTCCCAGCAGCCTTTGGAAACTCACAAGCAGCATATGGATGCACATGACAGTCACCTCTTGTTACTTACTCCAGATATATCTTGTAATTGAAAGTAGGAAAGTGGTAAAGCAGGATTTTGGACTAAATCACACACTTCGGGTAAAAAGAAACAACTTAGGATAGGCAGTGAAAATGCTAAAATACTTCCTCCTAAGTACGTATTCCCGAGATACATTGGTTCTTGTTTTGAAACCAACTATCTTTCATTTTATACTTCCTGCTTATAAACAAATAAACTCTATTTTGAAAAAAAAAAAACACTCAGGAATGACTGCGTGGTCCCAATAGAACTAGATGACAAATTTAAATTTAATGTGTATACACAAAAAATACAAAAAAAGGGGGCAGGCATGTTCACAACGAATCATGAAATCCTTTAAAATCACTTTAAGTAACCTTGCATGCCAGAGGTTCACTAGAAATTGTTGTTAAACAATGAAAGATACTGCCTCTGAAACATCATTTTGTATTTTGTAGCTCACAGAGCTGCTATTAACAGTAAGCATTAATAACCCAAAAAGAAACCTGCAAACATCTTGGTTATATGTGCAAACTGATATTGTATGGGACATAAATATGGTAATAGTCATGGCTGTGTTCCTATTTTATGGAAAAACATCAACTAGAAACCAAGATATTTATTCAATTTATGGCATAAGTTCACTCAGTGGAAGGTATGATGCAGTTTCTGTTATTCAGGGTAAATTATTCGTGAAAATGTTTTCTTCGCAGTGGCACAGAGCAGTGTGGCTGAAGGTGCAGCGCAGCTCCTGCTTACGCCCTGGGCAGTGCGATCCTGTGATTGTCGGACAGTGTTCAGCTGGCCACTGGCTTTTTGGAGACCAAGCCGCGAGGTCAGGAAAACACTCTGAGTTCAGTGCCCCCCCTCCCCACCCCCCACAGCCAACATGGAAGGAACCACACCAGTTGCAGCTCTGACCACATGCGAGTGACCTCTGAGAAGGGGCTTAGGAGGCCTTCCAGTGGGCAGGGAGGGGAGGAGATAGAAGCCACCGAGATCTGAGGTAACCTGGTGGCCCCTCAGCCTCCTTCCCTCCTAATCCGAAGCATCTCAGCTGGATGGCTAAGTTGCAGGACAGGAGTAGCGCAGGAGATGGAGGGCTGTGGGCATCCCAGGTGAATTGCACCCAATGACTTTTCCTAATTATGCTCTATCAGCTCGTAGCACTTCTGCTCTTAGCCAAGAGTTGTGTCCACTTGGGTGATCACTGAGAGTTCCTTTCCTCGCCAAGCCCCAATCTATAGGGCTTTCTACCTTTGGACCTATTTGAAATGTCTTTCCCCATAACAACCTCCCTGATAGAGTGCACACTGGATTGAATGTTTTCTGGTAGCCATATGGGCTGGAGGAGTATTCTCCAGGCAGCATAACTTCCTTGCCGTCTCAGCTTCACAATCTCACAGAGGGATTTGAGTCTTTATTTGGGCTGTAGAATAGCTTATGAGCTATTACAGTGTGTGATGTATTGTTTAAATTAAACATTTTTGAAGTGTTGACTTGGGCCTAATCTGATCTTGCAAAGGAATAGCTCTGCTCTGTTTCAGACAACAAGACCCTGGTCCTGGACAAAGCTAGAATCTCATAAGTTGCATGAGATCAGAAACAGACCTGCCCTTCCCTTCACTTCAGAAAAAGGCATGGAGATCCTGTATACAGAATTCCTCTTCACAGTGACAGTGTAGGTGTGGCCCCAAAACCTTTTCATTAATCAGTTTTGAAAATCCCAAAAGATCAGTAGTGGCTACACAGGGCCCAAGCATGAAATATCTGTCTTCCAGTGGTAAATCTGAGATTAAATTTGGTCCCTAGCACCCTCCAGGTTTAAATACTAACCTAATAAAATGGGACTTCAAAAGATTCAGGAACTCGATCCTTACTTGAGAGGAGTTGTAATCTCATTTTCAGAGACTTCTTCCCATTGAAAGGGGAGAGGTGTTGTTGTATTTTTTTTTAAAGTATGGATGTTTTCCACTATTTAGCTCCATCACAGCACTTAAAATCTGCTTCTTCCCAATAAGCTGTTTATAAATAAATGGTTTCATAAGATGTGGCACTTGGGTTTTGATAAATATACTTACTGGATATATGAAGTTTTGAGGTGGAAGGAAATAATAGTTGAAAAATCATAGACTCCATTTCATTCAAATACTGAGTCACTGTTTTAATACAGTAATCAAGACAAATCAGGTACCTTTGCTGCTGACATAATGGGTGGAAATGTTGGATTGACTAATGTTTTATAATGTATGGAATTGTGGTGTACAGTGATTATAATAAAAGACTGACAGAGTCTGACCACAAAGTCAGGCTGAACTTTGATATTTAAAATTATCTGGATAATATATAGACTGTTCTAACTCTGGCTGTGAGCATTTCACAGCTATGCTGAATCAGAGTATTCATTTGTTTAAATCCAGTAATTACATTCTGTTTTCCTGATTTAATCCTACTAAAGTTCAGCAATTCTTTCTATGCCTCTTGTTCAGTCTGACTCAAGCCATTCAAGAGCGTGCCATGTTATCAAATTATATCATACAACATTTAATGCAAAGGAGAAAGACTGGGAATATGGAAGACGGGGAATCCACAGGACCTTGAAAAATTTGTATAACTGTGCCAAAGGAAATCTTGACTGTCTGAATAAAGAAACAGCAGCTGCCGGACTGATATCTAGTTGGCCAACTTGTCCCCCAGTGTTTAAATAGCACTAACCAGAAGAATCTTTGGATGATGACCATAATCTTTTCCATGATGCAGAGCTCTGAACTGAGTGGGATCGTGTAAACTGGTGTCCTGCAACAGCAGAGGGTTGGACCCGATGGCCTTCCTGGCCCCTTCCAACTCGACCATCATTCTATGATTCTGTGACCTCAACTCTGGAGTTGAAATGTGTCTTTCCGAGTGCCCCTGCTTACAGTGAGAATCAGCTGGGCGGTGGTGCCAGTCGGAGGCAGCCCGCCTCAAGGAATTTCCCCAGCATCCCTTGCTCTCACCCCAGCTTGCCAGAGACACGTCTCCCTCAGCCCCACTCATTGCTGCCACCCAGCTAGTTCTGGCCCATCCCATTCTCACGTGCAAGGGGCCTCCCTCTGGCAAGCACAGGGAGAACTCACTAAGGTGTGCAACCTCCAACAGTGAGCTGCCACCCAGCGGCTTTTTGCCCCTCCTGCTCAGGGGAGAGAGCAGCAGCAGCACGGGGGGATCAGTCCCTAACCGGGTGCAACTGCTAGGTCGATCCTTGCCTCATCCTCCTGCATGCATGCACAAGGGGCTTTTTGTGGTGAGCACAAGGGGCGGCCACATGGGGAGTCCACTGAGGCGCGCCACTTCCATCCAGCCGCCGTCACCCAGTCGATTCAAGCAGGAGCAGTGGCAGGGGAATCCTCTGAGTGGCGTGGCTCCTCTCCCAGCGGATTGACATCCAGCTGATTGCGCACTCCTGCCCTGAAGGCAGGAGAAGCAAGGACACCTCTGGCAGCTGTACCGAATGGCAGCTGTAGGGGGTGTTCTCTGGTTAGCTGCTTGGCAAGAGCGGCAGTGGGCCACTCTTGGCAAGCTGCTCTGTGATTCTGGTCTTGGCATCCTGGCAACTTGTATTTTCTGGTTTGGCTGACACAATGAGCAATTGTACCAAGGAGCCATAGAACAGAGTGTTGTTTCTGTTCATGATTTCACAAAACCAAACATACCATGCTGAAAGATCACAACAGGGTTCAGATATTCAGGGTTCAGGGTTTATTTCCCCAATATTTTAATAGTTAATTGGTTTTATCTTTGATTTTATGCAGTGTGTTGTGTGTTGCTTGTTGTATGTGGTTGTTTTGTCTTTTGCTTTTTGTAAGCCGTCCAGAGACTTTAATATAAGACAGCATATAAAAGCTTTAAATACATACATACATACATACATACATAACACAACAGACCAACTTATGTAAAAAACCTCCACTGGTTCATGTCAAGCCAACCCACCCAATCCGTTCTAAGGTTTCCACATTTCACCATGGTTTCTCCAGTTGTCCGGAGCCCAGACCACCATTTTACCATTGTTAGTATAGAAATACCATAAGCAAGAGTGCTGTGGAAGTGGCCACTTCTAACCTTCAATCTCTACTCCCCTCGGCACCCAAACAATATGTGCACCATTGCTTCCTTTATTCCCACAATGAGTCTATCTCCCTGTTCACTTTTGGAAGCAGTACAAGAATACATGGGGGGAAAGGGAGGGAATCATGGCAGAGCAGTTTATTTTTATTAATAAAATTGTCTGTGGGAGCTGGAGTAGCTGGGAAGTGTCACAAGCCTGGAGGTACACTCAATCAAGAAATATTGCTCTCTCACAAAATTATTTCTTCTTCATCATTTCATTTATGCACTGCCCAATAGCCAAGGTTCTCTGGGTGGTTAGCACACTCCTTCAGTATGTGTGCAGTGAGCAACAGCCTCTGCATCACTTTAAAATATGGCTTTCTGAGATTCCTCCGCAAGCCCTGCTCCTACCAGGTGTGCCATCACAGCTCTGCAACAGATGCCATAATTTGCATTTATTGGGCCCCAATTTCAAGCTGCAGTTAACAGATCTCTGCTGAAGCGGGCAGGGTAAGACAAAGCTGGGGTTGCTGCTGGCAGACGAAACTGCCCTGGATTGAATCCTCTAATCTCTGGAATTGGTATATCATTAAAGTGACCAAGTCAAAACCAACCCAATCAATCCCAAATTATTTCCTTTCTCAATTCTCTTGCAAAGATGCTATCATGTGTAAATACTCATAGCTGGTCAACTGTACTGTCCTTCGTCCCTTCCACCCATCCTGTGTTGGCTCTGTTGAACCCTGGACTGGTGTCAAGGGGAGGCATGGCAAAATCCCACACTCGAGCAAGGTCCCTCTGACAGATCACCTGGACCTGCCCCTCCTGTTCCCCACTGCCACTGGATAGTTCATCCGCTTCTCACTCTGGCCCAGCTGTTGCAAGTGGTGTGGAGAGGCGGCAGCAGATGCCCCTTGCCTGTGGATCTGCCCGTCAAATATGCAAGCAGGAGCCATGATGATGATGATGACGAGCTGGTGACCCTGGTGGTGAGAAAGTGGTGGACTAACGAGGGAAGGGTCCCATTGCAGGTATCTTGCCCAAGGGCCTGCAAAAGCTCAGAGCCACCACTGTGTGGCTCACAACACATCTCCCTATGCTTTGAGAGAGGTGATACTGCTGAATCAATAGGTTGTTGCAGGAAGATAGGAGGCCAAATAATCTCTCGTGGTTTCTAGCTAAGAGGAAGTAAGAATCTAGAGGAAGTAAGAATCTATACGAAGCATTCCTGCGTGGTCCCTCATTCATGAAAGCTTGCAGGTCCTTCTCACAATGTCATCACCCTCCAGGGCCTTTCCTGTATTTTCTAGCTGTTTTGCATCTTTTTTTTAAAGAGTGTGAGGGAAGTTAGTCATTTTCTTGCATGACACCATGATTCTCTATTGAAGTCTTGTGGCATTTTCAGTTCTGCTCTGTATTACAGCACCACCTTATAAAGGCAGAGAGGAAAGTCCTCCTGAGGGGAGAGAGAGGAACCAATAAGAAAGTGTGAAGGATATTCTAATCATCTCACAAAGAAAATGAAAGGAGCAGCCATGATGAAGTTCTAGATTGAATGCCTCATGCAAAGAAGCCCTGAGCTGAGTTTGCAAAATTCACATTGGGATATGAAAGTGGCTTCAGTGAAACTCGGCCATTGCTAATCATATGAATAGTGCCATGTCTACTTTGACTCTCAGTCTTACAATTGAGGTCTCTTTTATAGCTCAGAAGGTTTTTTCCCAGAAGCACAATCCCAAGATTTTGTAGGAAGAAGAAATGAGTATAAAGCCATCTAATGTCTGTAGTGCAAGCTCGGCTTTGCACTACAACTCTCATAACTTCCCACCAGCATGGACAATGGCCAGGAATTATGGGATTTGTAGTCCAAAACATCTTGAGGGCACCAGGTTACCAAACTTTGCTGTAGCGTGTAGATGTCCCCTTGGTTTTGCTTCCTTCTGCTGGGTATCCTCTGTCACCCCTTAGAGTTTGCAGATTAGTTAAAGTCACAATCCCATGTAAATTAAACAGAAAAAAGCCTACAACTTTCAGTATGTCCCAGCACCCTAAACTGGTTAGGATTCCTCAAGCCTGCACTTCCAACAGACACTAGACGGCACCACTACAAACTAGTGGACCACGTTTTCCTGCTCCGCTTGTACTTCTCCTTCACTCGTTTACAGGCAATGTGTTTCAATAACAGAAAAGTAAGCCCTGAGATCATCAAATCAGGCCTCTCAGATTCCACTTTTTGGCTGCTCACAAGAAACAACATGGGCAAAGGCACGCAGCCCTTTGAGATTTGAGCAATTGCCCTGGCACCACACGAAGGCTGCTGTGGGCAGTGTGGCAAAGGACAAAAGGCTGCACAAAAAGCTGAGCGCAATACAGAGGAGGGAATGAGTTGCAGCATGTTGGAACAAGTTCAGCTGTCAGTACCGATAGAGCCTTTTTTTCACAACAAGCCCTGCTGTCGGTAAGAAAAAAAATTTTTTTTTAAAGGAAGGGTGAAACACCTTGATGGGTGTCAGAAAAGCGGCTGGGAGCGCACCAGTGCCTGCAGGCGCCACTTGTCCTGTGGGTGTGCTACCACCTTGTGGTTTTTCATCTTCCTCTTGTTTTACTCTCTGTGGGTCAAGTTCTGAGATCAAGGGTGCTACTCATTTTCACATAGGAAAAGGTCTCCAAAGGACACTAATTTTTGTCAGCCAGCACTGGCTTGACTTTGTCATCCCACCCACCCCCGCAAAGACTTGGGGGTAATTTGTTTTGTGTTGTCCTTCTTGTTAATCTGGATAGTCTTTTTTTTTTTAAGTCAACAGTAACCCAGATTGTTGGAGACTTCCTGGATTGCTTCTCCTAAGTGGAAAAATCTGTTCTCCTTTGCATCCTGCGAGCACTGGAGGTACAGGGCTTTTAATAAACATCATGTCCAAACATCCTGGTCTCTTACCTCTTCAGCACAAGTCTCCATTGCCACGAATGCTTCTTTTCATCTTGCTTTCTCCTCTCCCTGACCTTTCAATTTCTCACAATTGATCTGAAGCAAGGAGCATTAAATAAGATGTATTTCAGTAATAACAGTTCCTTTGCTTAAAAAAAAAGGGTGGGGGGAACCCTCCTGGCAATAAGATATGGGAAAGATAAGGACAAAGAGCAAACATTTTTGTCTCAGCAATAATAACCTTGTCAATCTTTGTGTCTGGAGCAAAACAGATGGCCAAAAATCCCTTCTGTTCACAGCTCTAAATGGCAAGATTTTATTGAAAGCGTGATCTTTGCAAGAGCTCTGTGTGTGCGTGTTTGCAGGCTTTAAAAAGAAAACTCAAAACACCCACAACAAAAAGTACATGTGTATATGCCAGACCAAAATGCAAAGAGCTTATTACAAATAGCTTGAATTTGATAGTGTGAATCCTAGATTTATCACCAGATCTCACTCTGCCAATGGATAAGCTACAAAGATTAAAAAGGGATTGCTGAACAATTATAAAAAGAAAGCTATGCCGCTGAGAGCAAAGTAATGAGACTTGACTTAATTTGAGTGAAGGTCATTATCCCAGAACCTGTTTTCAATGCCAGGGGTCAGCCTTGCAAAAAAAAAAAAAAAAAAACCAAACCATGATAAATGAGCCTCTCACCATATGCAGAGTATTTCTGATCATAACCAAATGACCACCGCTAATTCCATGCAGCTGGGCTTAGGCCTGAATGTTAGCACCTCACAACCGGCACACAGAGCACTCAAGACTGAAAAAAGACCATGCACTGATGAAACTGTGCATGGTCTGCACAGGACTGCTTGGACTATGCCCATGGCCTCTGATTAATTCACATTTGCTCAAATGTAAGTGAGCGCTGAAGGCCCAAACTACACAGGCAAACGAGGTGGCACAGTGCTTTTTCAAATCGCCAGACATCCAGCTCATCATCAATTCCTTACGTGCTGCATCACTCACACAGAGTTGCTTCAACCTCCCTCATCCCAAGTTCACTTTTTTTTTTTTTTTTTGGAACAGTATTGTTTTAAGTGTTGCATTTATTGCTAGTTTATTTTAATTTATTTTTAAGGTCACCCTTAAGGATGGAATGCTATAAAGGCAGCATATTAGATAAAAACTACAGGAATGGATTCAATTTTATAGTTTACCCCACCCTCCGTCTAAGGCAGGGATGGGAATCCCATGGCCCTACAGGTGTTCTTCCAAAGTCTATCAGCAGCCATAGCCGATAGTGCCAGTCTTTGGTGTAAGGAATTAAGGGCAGCATACGAAGAGCTGCAGCACAGACTTAACACGGTCATCTCCTCTGAATATCTGAAGCGCAGAAACTTTGTCTTCTTGAATCCGGAAGAATCATCAACCTTTGCTCCACGTCCATAATCTGACAGATTAGAACGGCTACTTTACTGAGCACTAAACACCGTTAGTGCCTTGGAGCAAATAGCCTGTTAAATCCCAGAGGTACTACCAACTAACTTACGTATAAATGGTAAAAATCCGTCTAACTGCTCGCGCATTATATATAAAGGGGGAGGGGGTGGCATTTTCAGCCAGGCCACGCACTCCACGCCATGTGGGCGGTGCTTGGTTTCTGATTGGTTGTTACGGGAAGCCGTCCCTTGGGATTGGCCGCGTTGGGTTCGGAGAATTAGGCAAGGGGAGCGTCCTCTGCCTGCCCGCGGGCTCGCCATGGAGTCGTCCTGGTTGTCGCTCGTCCTGCTGGCGGCCTTGGACTTGGCGCTCCAGTGGGGTCTGTGGGTGGCGGCGGCCGCGCTGCGCACAGAGAAGTTCTTCGATGCGGCGGGTGAGGGGGGAGTCTCGGGCACTGGGCGGCGGGCGGATCGGGATCCTGCCTCTGGGCGAGCCAGCTGTGCAGAGCTTGGACGTGGGTGTTCCGAAGGGGACACGCCCCTGTCCGCACCTCCAGCAGAAATCCCTGGGTTGTATCCCCCGATAGGGTAACTTCTGCAACTTCATCTCAGTGAGCGGGACGACTCCTGAGCAGGGCTAACGTTAGGACGCACACCTTGGGTAGTCCTGTTGTCTCCACTTTGATGCGCACCTTCCAAGTCAGCGGAACGTCAAATCGATATTATCCAGGAAGGTCGTATCCATTGGAATGCACACCCAACATTAAGGCTCTTTAGGGAATGATTAACAGATGAATACCGCAAGCGTCCAAGCATTTCCCGTGACAGACAGACACAGACAGTCTCAGTCTCTCTCTCCCCCCTCCCCCTTTTGCTGAATAAGAAGCCTACGTGATGCGATAAAAAGTATGGAAGGCGCGTCAGCATGGGCATCGTTTTTCTTGCATCCCTCTGAACATATTCTGTTGTAAAAGAAGGCTTTTGTTTCGGAGCAGTCATCGTCCCCTCTGCAAGAATGCTGTCATCAACCAAGCAAGAAATACATCTCTGTTGTCTTCCTGCTTTTTGAGGCTATAGATAGGACAGTATTCAGGTGGCCAGCTTTCTCCAACTGGGTTTCCTTCTTGTGCTTTGGACTTCAATTGCCATTATTGCCTCTCATGCCGGCTGGGGAGGGTGGGACATGAGTTACAGTCTGACACATTTGGATAGGAGAAAGTTCCATGAAAATCCAGGGTGGATCATTTCTACACAAACTGTGAGAACAGAAAGCACACAGAAAGTGCAGTCATTGGTAATACAAGAATGGGTGGTCCACCAGTTCAGTCTTGCTGTGAATGGCAAGAGCCCATGAAGCATCTAGGGGCTTTTCTTTTTGCCCTCTCACTCAGGGCCAGAGCTGTTCATTCCCTAGATTGCATCAGAGAAAGC
The DNA here is from genome assembly GCF_004798865.1 of Varanus komodoensis. Classification (NCBI taxonomy): domain Eukaryota; kingdom Metazoa; phylum Chordata; class Lepidosauria; order Squamata; family Varanidae; genus Varanus; species Varanus komodoensis. Next base: position 26,167,991 of record NW_025335349.1, read on the forward strand.
CGATTTTGTACCACAGGAGTGGACAGACCTATTTTTTTCCTAGAACACAGGGACTCCCCCAGCTAAGCACATAAGGGGATCAGACCCAGGGTCCATCCAGTCAAGCATTCTGTTCACACTGTAGCAAACTGACTGCCTGCAGGATCCCACAAGCAGGATCTGAGTGCACCAGCACCCTTCCACCCATCTTCCACAGCAGCTAGGTATTTAGGCATTGCTGGAGCCACACACAGAAGAGAGACAGACATGACCTTATAGTTAAGGAACAGGACAATTCTGAGTACATCTTGGGACTGTTTTACTACTAGAACAAAGCTCATAACCCTTCAAAATCTAAAACCCATGCCTGGATTTTCCTCTAAGGTTTCAGTAGCATGGTGGTGGTGGTAGGTGGAAGTACTGCTATGGTTAGAGGATTGAGAGTCAAAAACACCTGGTTATCTACTACAAGTTCCCTGGAGATCCGTCAGTGGATCCTGATCTATCGTGGGCCCATTCCTGGTGTCCAGTGAGTGGCTCCCCACACAGATCAGGCTAATTGCTCAGCACCGTTTGAGACACGCACAGCCTCTCTTCTGACTCTTTGTAATGCCATGAAGAAATTGCACCATTGCCATAGCGAGCCACTGCACACATACAGCTCATCAACTGCCACATGGACTATTGTGCACCACCCGATAGACTTACACCCCCAAAATATAGTTCAGCTGTATCAGAGATCTTGGCTCAGGACAGGTCACAGAACTGTACCAACCGAGCAGAAGTGCCACGACTTGGTCTCGGTAACCATATGGAGATCTTCTGTACCCAAAGACTTTAAACTGTTTAATGTTGTGTGTTTGCTGACTTGCATCGCCACTGTGGAAGGTCTTCTCGATGGACAGGGTGGGGCAATGATGCCAACTGCTCAGCTGGCATTGTTCAGATTATACAGTTCCAGAAGCAGAGCAGGTGCAGCATTTGCAGAACAGAGGCTGAATAACACACGCATCGAGGGATCAAGCAAGCCGTGTTGCATCGCAAACTGTGAATTTCATGCAGCGGTGTATGAAGCTTCTGTCTTGAGTCACAGCTGCTTGAGTAAACAGGATTGCTTCCTCTGCAGCAAATTCTATTAAGGATTACCCCCAACAGAACACACCTGGCCAGGGAGGCACTCAAGGTGGGCTGATAGTACTTGTTTTAACTTCTGATGCAGTTTTCTGGCTCTCCCTAGGAAGCGGAACATTCGTCTTGCTGGCACATCTGAGTCTCCAGTGGGGTCACGCACAGCATCCTCGGCAGCAGGTCCAGACAGCCCTGGTGACTATTTGGGCCCTCAGGTGAGGTTTGAATGAGCTGTGCGTTTGTTGCCTATGCCAAAACTTACAAAGAGCAGTACCCTGGAGAGGATCAGAGCCATTTGGGTGTCCAAGGAGTGCTGCTGTAGAATCAGGCTAGCTTCATAGAGAGTTTAACATAAAGTCAAAGCACAAACTTTGCAATAAGGCTTAGTGCTATTTACTTTTTATATTGATGGTACTGCTTAATACCACACCACACCATGACACACACAGAATGATTCTGTGACCCCTAAATATTGCCTGAGGGACCAGCAGATACTTCAGATTCCTAGATGGCCCTGGGGGATGTTAACATCCACACTAAGAGAACCTTGTATGGGGTGCTCAGGATTTCATAGGGTCCATGACAACCATGAGACTGTCCCAACATTGTCATCAGTCCAACACGTGTAACAGGGCACCCTCTGGGTTTGTTTTATTTTAGCTGGGCATGGGGACTGTGAACTGAAGGAGGACTTTGAATCAGTCCTTGTGTCATGGTCAGATTACTGTTTGCTGAGATTTAAATTAACAGCAAATTTTCCCTGAGCCCAACTCAAGGTGTTGAGTTTAACCTATGAAGCCCTGCATAATTAGGACTATATTACCTGATGGAATGCCTCTCCCAGCTGCAAGCTACCTGTATGCCATGGTCACCATCTCTGATTGCCTCCTTCAAGGGAGGCTCAGTCGGTGGCGAAAAGGAGAGGGTCTTTTCAGTGGCAGCCCCCCAGTTATGGAACACACTCCTGACTGAGTCCCACCTAGTGCCAACTTTGATATCTGTGTAGTGCCAAGTTAAGACTTTCCTCTATGATAGGGCTTTTATTATTTTTATAGTATATTGGGGCACTATGTCAACTGCTTAACTGCATGTGACTTAATTTGTGTAAGCTATTGTAACTTTCTAAAATTTAGTTTTAAATTTAGCTTTTAAATTCTGTTTTGCTTTTTAATGTTTTTATTATTATTTTGTATTTTTATTGTATTTTATCTGCTTTTGTGAACTGCCCAGAGAACTTGGGCTACTGGCTGTTACAGAAGGACTGTCCCACCTTGTTTCCTTCAAGGAATTCGAGGCAGCTTACATAACTGCTGCTCCTCCTCTCAATCTTAATATTAATAGCAGCTCTTAGGTTAATGTTGGAGCTGGAAATCCAAGCCCTGCCCCCCACCCCCGTGCTGACCAGCATAGAAGGAACTGTGCTGCCTGCCCTTCAGGGTTGGGCAAGTGACCTGGGGAGGGGCAAATGGGCCATTTCAGGGTAGGGGAGGAGACTGGAGTAGCCAGGGTAGGAGGCATCCTGGCAGTGCTCCTCCCTCCTGTTTTGGGTGTGCTTTACTGGAAGAATGGCAGGAAGGTTATTAAGGTCCCACAGGTAGTTTTTTTTAACTTCCCCAGGGTTGAAAGGCCAGACTAGTTTCTTGAAGTCATGTCAAGGCCTTCTGGCCTTTGACTGCTAGGAAGAGCATCAGCGATAATTGCTTTGAGCTGCACTCTGCAGTCCTTCTGTAGCTGAGACCTCCCCTTGTGTGAGATCAAACCCCTTTCTTACTTAAACTGCTTCTGAAGTGTGTGGGGGGTGCATTTGTGTATAGTGACACAATCTGCAGTACAGTCCCTGGCAAGAGGGACTGTCTTTGGTTCTCAGCCTGGGAGAGGACGATGCCCACCCAGACAACTAGGAAGCTCGCAGAGCATCCCATGTGCCATTCAGGGAGCCAATGCAGCCACAGGTAAGGGAGGGGCATAAACTTGCTTTTGCTTGTCGACATTACATCACCGTATTCCATCAACTGTATCTCACTTTTGACACAGCTGGCTCCATTTCTCCATAACTGTCCTTGAATCTAGTGTGAGGCGTCTTGGCTGGACCAGGCTCTGGGGTTAAAGCACTTCCCATCTGAAACGCTCTTGCTGGATGGCTGAAAATGGCCATCCGCAACAGTGCAGAGCAGGGAGGTGAAGATCACCTCTGCCACTCTTCTTGTGCCGCAAGGGATGCCATTGAGCCACATAGGCATCTTGATAAATTGTGCCCTTAGTCCAGTGATGGCAGACCTTGTAGAGATCGAGTGCCCAAACTGCAACCCAGAACCCACTGATTTATCGCAAAGTGCCAACACTGCAATAAAATCTGAATACTGAGGTTTTAGTTTAGAAAAAACAACTCACAGCCAGTCCAAGCAAATATATATATATATATATCCTTGGCAGTGAACTGACCGGCCATGCGAAAGCTCGGACGAGTCGCAGCTAATGAGTCACAGCTTATGACGTCATTGCCTGGCACCACTACTCCTTTCTGAGCATGCGCATGGCCCCTATGGGCGCTGTTATCTGATGCTCAGATGCTGGGGTGACTTGGCTCGTGTGCCAACAAAGAGGGCTCTGCATGCCCCCTGCGGCCATAGGTTTGCCATCACTGCCTTAGTCATTCACATATAAACATTAAAATCACATTTAAAGTAAATTATCCAAAACTGTTTCAGTTGCCATAATTGTAGAGGAATGGAAGGAGCCTTAAGACAGAACACCTTGCTTAATTACAAGCCAGAGAAAGCCTCATGCTAGCAATGGCTCCTCAGACTTGAGTGACTTCTGACTGACACACTGCCTTTCCAGGACTGAGGTTTGCAGCGCCACTTGTGGTCCTGCGTGGTAACAGGCTGTGCTTTCTTCCATGCTTCCACACAGGCTCAGAAAAACACAGTGTGGCTTCTTGAGACTGTTCTCTGTGATGTGTTTGTTCCTTTTTTATTCTCTCCAAATGAGTTCCTAGTAATTATGATTGCAACAATGTGCCGAGACTGTGTGGACAATGCCTATTGAAAACCAGATGGCTTGTTTAATAAGACTTCCAGGGCCAGGGCTAGAGTGCACGGCATAGCTCTTTATTCTTCCCTGTTGCTAGCAGAAGCAATGCATTTTTATAGCAGTAAAATGCAGAGTGAATTATATATAATAAGATAAATTTGCTTAACCTACACAAGCTGCTGTCTTTTGTTTAGTACAGGATTTAGATTTTTTAAATGCATGCCGCTTTCCCCAAGGCCTTATCTCTATTTCAGTTTTGGTTGTATTTGTCAGGCTAGTGTGAAAACTACAAGAGCAAGGCCACCAAAACATGGTGGCAATACTACTGAAAGACAGAATTTAAAGTTAACAGTTAGAGTTGCTTGCTAACTACCAATTGAAACTTAGGGTCCACATTCTTGCACAGGAAAATGCATGTTCTTCTCCAAACTTTCCATCTTCAATTGTTCTCAGGTTGGGGCTGTTCCTCTTCTTACGAATCTTGAAAGAGGGGCACGACAAACGATTCAATGGTATAAGAGAGAACCCAGGCACTTTTTTTCTTTATTGGACAATGCAAGGTAAGAATATAGGCCAATTGGTTTTGAAACAAAGATTTCAAACTACAGTGGGATTGAACAAGTCATCTTATACACGAGGCCTGTGCATGCCTTCTCAAATTGAAATCAATAGTCTTTACAGCCCCAAATGGTTTAGGACTAGGTAATCGTAGGAACCACTTGTTCTGAGAAGCAAATTCAGCTTCACAGGTCTTGTTCTCCATTAGCTTCTGGTTGAACACAAGCGACAGGGCCTTTTCTGTTGTGGCCACAGCTCTTGAATGCTGATTTCACTAAGATTTGTCAGGATCCCTTTCATGTTTGTTTATCAGAAATATAAGACACTTTTAATGTATACAATCATTTAGTTCTACTGTTAATAGTTTCTGGAGAGTAAAATCTTTAGCTTCATGGCTGTTTTTTCTTAGGACTGATCAGTCAATATGTTTTAGCCATCTTTATTTGTATTTTATTATTATAGTATACTGTTTTTAATAGTGTAAGTTGATCTGGGGCAAATAGTAGAGCTCTGTGTGTGTGATTTCTGCAAGATATTGACTAATCTCACACAGGTTAGGATAATTTTGGTTTCCTTTCAAAAACAAAACACACATGGTCACAAGTGGCTAAAGAGATGGAGCAAAAGATTTGGGAAATCTCAGAAACCAAAGGAGCTCAGAAAAACATAAAATTATCAATGGATGGTGCATTAGTACTCAGCAAATCTCCTTTTTCTTCCTCACAGCTAACAAAAACTGAAAATGTGCAAAATAAGCAGCAATGTTTATTTAGATCATACTGTTTAGCTCTTTATAGTGCCAACTGAAAGTGACAGAACTTTACCCAAAACTTTGCTGAACATGCAGGGAGCAAGCAGGCCTTCCAGCTGGTCATTGTCCCTTAGGGTGTGAAGTGATAATGAATACTTAAAGGATTTTCAGATCCTGAATACAGACTTGCAGTGCAATCCTGGGCATCTTTACTAAGAAGCCTCAAGTAAGCGTAAATTTTATTTTATTTATTTTTGGATTTATATCCTGCCTTTTTCCTACAAAGGGCTCAAGGCAACTTACATCATTCTCCTCCTGGATCTTATCCCCCCAACAACATCCCTGTGAGGTAGGTTGGGCTGAGAGTCTGCGACTGGCCCAAAGTCACCCAGCTGGCTCCATGGCTGAGCGGGGACTAGAACCCAGGTCGTCTGAGTCCCAGTCCCATGCTCTTAACCACTATGCCACACTGGCTCTCAATATGAGGACGGCCGTCTCTGTCCCATTCTTACAGGCATATGGGTGTTTATAACACTGCTCCCCACTCTACTGCTGAACCTGGAGAAAAATGGGAAGCCTCTTGGATTCTGGGACTACCTTGGATGGAGCATCTGGGCAGTGGGGTTCACTACAGAGGCTGTAGCTGACCAGCAGAAATGGCACTTCAGAAGCAACCCTGATAATGCGGTGAGTCGCGGCTGCCAGCGAGGTTCTCTGCTGCACTGCATTTGGCGTTAAGGAGTTGTTCACCAGGAAGCCCAGATCTTACTCATTTGACTCAGATAAGCCCACGCACTGCATAACAAATGGAATTGATTTTTCCAATCGATCTTTGGGGGCTTTTGCTTAAAGCTTTAAAAAAAAAAGAAAAGAAAAGACAACAGTTTTATGTAGCTAATCAGGAACATCATACCCTAGTATAAAGGATCTGTGACCAAGTACCACACCCCATGTCATGGAGATTGTCAAGTGTCCCATTAAATACCTTCAGCCCTTTTTACCAACAACCTTGACATCTAATCCCTCTAATGAGCACAAATGGCTCATTTGATTTTTTTTTCACCTCCAGAGAGATTTGGGAGATCTGTGCAAGACTGGAGTTACTGCATTTTAGCAGATTTGTGCAAACTTTCCAAAAGCTTATTTTTTTAAAAATGGGATTTGTGCAAAGAAATTTGTGCAATTTCTTCAAGTGAAATTGAAAAGTAATATTTACATGAAAAAGTAACTTCTGTATACATTTCCCAGCACTTTAAAAACTGTTGTCTAGGGAAGCAATGACGTGAAAAAATTAATTCGTATCATTCCAAGATACACTGAAGAGAGGATATCATTAGCAAAACTGTAAGATACTCTTTGGGGGTTTGCTTTCGCAGATAGCTCTATAGACCTGTCCAACAAAATAGCCAGAAGCTACTCTGTTGAGTTCAGACATTGCAAACTACCCTGAAAAAGGGCAAAACAACACACCATGGGTTCTTATGGTGGCTTATGGAAAGGAAACCACACCAAGTTTGGATGTCACAGCAGGCCACCCTGAAATAAACAAGGGTGCCAGGCATGGGTTATGTCAGATAGGCCAGTGGGTGAGAGACAATCAACCTGGCTACATCTGCTGATTTTCAAGATGTGACAGCCCTGATAGGCTTGGGAGTGTGGTGGATGTTCTTGCTAGATTCTGGGTACCCAAAAAAGGGGAGGCCTCTTTCACTGACTATGAGAAACATCAAAAGTGTTCTGTTCTAATTTCTAGATTAGAATTGATAACTGCTCAAATATTGAACTGGTTCAACTAATTTTTTAAAAATCTGCTTTTGTTTTATTTCCTCCAGGATAAGTTTATCCAGAGTGGCTTATGGGCTTATAGTCGCCACCCCAATTACCTAGGGGAGATTTTGCTGTGGACAGGACTCTTCGTGTCAGCCACATCAGTGCTGCATGGGTGGCAATACGTCAGTGTCCTCTCACCACTGCTGGTTTGGTTCTTACTAAGTCACGTCAGTGGGGTTCCCATCCTTGAGAAAGCAGCTATGAAGAAATGGGGGAAGCAGGCTGCTTTCCAGGCCTATTTAAGAGAGACTCCCATGCTGTGGCCTGTCAGCTTGAGGTTGTAGCAGGTAAGGGTCATATCTACTGTATGTATCCTGCTGCCACTGAGGGGCACCCACCACACAACAGTTGTTGCATGAAGACCACTTTAAATTCACACTTATGCCTTTTTCATGGCAATTGTTCAGCAGTAAATGGACAGTAAAGCAGCCACTTGGCAAGTTATTCCTTGGGAAAGCCATTTCATATGCATAATTGCTCAGCAAACATGAGTCAGTGTGTGAAATGGTCACTCAGTCATCACTGCATCAGTATTTTCCTTGCTGCTTTGGAACAAAAATACATCTGGTATATAAAACACTAATCTGCGATTAAAGGCTGTGCTGGTCTTTTAGCTTCAATTACATAAAGTAGCTGGAAGGCTTTGCTCTCTTCCTGGTAAGTGGGTGCCCCTTGCCTAGCTGCCTGAGGCGCTAATCCCAGTAATCCAGTGCACTAAAAAAGGAAGAGATCATAGCCAGGAAGTTCACCTTTTGTAGAAGGAGGCATGAACGTAACCCGCTGAAGCAGGGTTAGTGGCAGATAACACACCAGCTGTGACGGAGCCATTCTGTCTCTACCTTCATATGAAAGTCACCATCCCCTTTTGCATTTTTATGTAAAGCCAAGCTTGTAAATCCTCCAGCTTTGATAAACCCATAGTCACCGTAATTAGAGTTGCTCCATCAGCTATGAATGCACTGTTAAGGTATTACCTGATACTTCATGAAATCTGTATTCTGACAAGCATGGCATCCTGTTAAGTGGAGATTCCTTTTGCAGCATGGTATTTTTAAGGCAGCAACTTGTACCGACTTGCTACTCATCACGCAACCCTGATGAGTGAGGTCAAGCTAATTTTTCATACAAATCCCTTTCTGGAAAGAAGTGCAATTAAACTCTACAGAAAGACAGTATAAGAACGGAACACCCACTGAGTTAGTTTTATTGGACAAAAGCATACTTTTGTTTTCTTAACCTCTCCATTTTAGTCCTATATAAAAATGCCTCCTTAAATATACAGGGATAAGTATTTGCTCTTACTATGCACAAGGTGGTGCTAGAAAGCAATACCACTAACTTCACATGTATGAATATTTAGTGGCAATTTATTCCATAAGATACATATTATAGGAAGTACCCAGCTGTTTGACCAAAACCTAATGCCATTAAAATCAATTGGTGGTCCTGCAGGGTCTTACTTTAAAGATATTTGCTTCTTCTCTCACACACTATTTTGTACTCCAAATGTTCCAGCTTAAAGGTTTCTTCCTAGGAAAGAGGCTTTCCAATCAGTAAATCATTTTAGTTGCACTTTTGACACCTCCCTCAGCACTCTGGTTTTTTTGAAGTATGAAAACTCTCTAGTTATTTCTACCAGCTTGTTGATCCTTGGCCTTTGACTTATCTAGAGGGCTCAGAAATGGCAGGTTTTACCTTTATAGCATATAGCATTGTAAGTAATGTAGTGCTTACATGGAAACAATACCTACCTGTTGTAGGAAGTGGGGGGCACCTAAACTGGGTAAAGTGGGAATGTAAGCTTATGAATTAGCTGGCATTCAAGAATCAGAAAGAAAGAAGAATTAGGTGTTTTCCCCATTTATAGCTTTCATTATAAAAAATGAAAGTCATGTTCTAAGGCTCACTTGGACTGCCTGTGCCAAATAGCCAGCAAGGTAGAATCTAAACTTGAGAGATTTCATTATCCTGTCCATGCCTTTTCAGCTGAGATGAGGGCATTGTTTGTTCACATCTTCTACCACTCTAAAGATTTTTCCATTTTGCCTACACACACCACTGGAGTGTTTTTGGCATCCTTTGTTAACTGGCAAAAGGGCATCAGCAGTCACTAGCAAAACACAAATTTAAACTTGTAATTTCATGCTGTCATTCTTAACACTGACTGTCAGCTGGCAGAACAGAAACCATGGCAGAATAGCTTTCTCTTCCCTCAGATGCCCTTTCTCAATCTGCTCTGGAACCCTCCAGCCAGCTTTGGAGGGCCCACAGCAGCAGGGAGACGCTCACACAGCATTTCAGGCCATGCCGTTAGACTATAGCATGGTCAAATGTTGCCTGTATGAGTGTGAACATTTTATGAGAAATGCATTATTGAACACATCGCAAAAAAGTGTCATATTAAAATTTACTTTTTTGGCAGGTCATACTGCAATACTTCTTACAAAATGGACAGCAGTTATAGGTAATACAGAACTTTCTGGGAAGAACCAGCCCAGATGAATCCATTCATCGCATCTTACAGATATAGCACATTCAACATCTAACCATCAAGAACCCCATTAAAAATCCACCTTGGCAGAAGGTTTAATAATCTAAGCTTTGTATCTGATGGCTGGAGATGAAAATGGCTGTAAAGTTAAGCTACTTCATTATCGCATTTATCCATGCCTTTCCCTGGTACACAAGGGAGAACCTCAAGTGTTCAGCAGTGTGCACACTAATGGAACACTGGGTTTCAATTTTTCACATGACCAAGTTCTAAATGTACATAGTTAAAAAAAAAACAATGGTTTTGCTAAAAATAGACTAACCAGAATAGTCTTAAATGTAGCTTCAATATGCACAATTTCCCTATACAGTGGATCAACACTCATTTCCCCAAGGATTACGGCTGTTCTTTGAAATGAGGATTACTGCCATTGCCAAATACATCCTCTTCTTTCAAACCACAACACACGAATTAAACAATAATGGGGTGTTTTGAACAGATGGAAGCAACTTCCCAGCTACAGAAAACATTTTCAAAAGCAACTTCTTGCAGTTTCCCTACTAACATGCTGAGTGGGTTCTGCCAGTTATTTCCTTACAATAAATGTGATATGGAGCTTGATACTTTACATTGCACTATAAAATTCAAATAAAAGTCTCGGTAAAACTAAAAAACAGACTTCTACGGTTGATCTTAGTACACAATGCTGCTGGGAATAAAGAAGGAACAACTTTGGGTTTTATTGTAGCTGTTCATTCTAAGCAGACATACAGAACAAAATCACAAACCATGTTTCATTTCAGCATTGGAGAAGCAAAAAAGTTGCCAGGGCGTCCAAGGCTGGTCGCAGACTTGCTTTTGCTTGCAAATCTAGGGAACAGGAAACAGAAAGACTTAGCATGAAATAGCTCTCACAAAGTACATTCTAGCGTTTGCCTGGTGAATAAACATCCTCCCTCCTTTATATCTGTCATTAGTATTTGCCCATCTCTGCCTCACATTTTCAGTTTTGTAGGCCAGTGATCAACCATTCAGGCTAGGAGTATCTTGGATAGACCTTATTGCAGCCCAAAATATTGGGGATTGGACAGAACTCTCATCTTTACACACATTTGTTTCCCTTTTTCCCCAACAGCGACCCTACCTAGCTAGTGTTTCCAACACTCCTGTGTGTTCAGCAATCAGCAGTAGCCAACTTACATTCACACTGGCCACATTGATGAGGCTGAAGTGTATAGGACTGTGCACCGCAGTTGCCTAGCAACCATAATACATCACCTTTCTCCTCTGTGGCAAAACCGCCTAGAGGCTCTATCTAGAGGCAGAAGCACCCAAGAGCTGCTGTGGCACCCAATAGCATATGTATATACTGTAGCTGCCCCATTGTTGCTAAAAGGGGGTTATGTGACTCCAGCCATGCTAACAAACCATGGGCTGTTAGTATGGCTTGGTTCAGACATGTTCCAAAAACAACCCATCCCATACTCAGCCTGCACTCAGGAGTGTGTTAGTGTGTTGTCTGAACTCAGGCTATGTTTAAAGGGAAAACTAACGCAAAAACTTTACATGTCCCTCAAGAAACACTGCAGCCTTCTGTGTCTAGTGTGAATGGCAGTTCTTCAAGAACCATCCAGTACTGCTGTACTTCTCCTTTGGAGCATGTAACTCTCCGGATGTTAATGAATGATCCACTTTGTTCTATTTTGCCCCACCTTGTCTCATTAGACTTCAAAGCTCCCTCCCTGCGCCCACCTCATCAAACAGTTGGAAACAAATCACACATTTCCTCAGAAATCATGTCTGCTTCCTTCTCACCGGCTGCCTGGACTTGCGACAAGGATGCAGGACTCCAGCAAACGTGGAAGGAAATACTTTGTGCACACTAGACCAGGAAGCAATTGTCCAGCTTACTTTGGTGTAGTTTTGCTGAATGTAGACCTGACCCTCTGAGACAGGGAGCTGCTGGAAGGAGTCTTCACCAGTTGCTGTTCTGGAGTGGTAAGCGGGCCCAACATGCTCACTGTGCAAAAAGGCAACACGGGTGTCACTGCAGGTAGCCTTTGTCACTCACCATATCAAACAGCACCAACATCAGGGACATGATGATGAGTAGCCTCACAGAGCAGAGCAGACCACCTGCATCCTCCAGATCCAATGGATATAGACCACTGAGTGGCATTTCCCACTCTAGTGTGATTGTCAAGTTTATTTTAGTGACAGGGTGACCCTCTTCTTGGTTGGTACAAGGCTGGAGCAAGCACACACTGCAATATTGGAAGTTACTAATGTACTCCAAATGATTGTTGCCACAGACATTTTCTGCCAAACGTTTTCAAATCTTGCAACAAGAAAACTTAAACTTAGGCAGATTCACATAGCATAAGGAGCTGGGCATGAAGATGTGGAATTGCCAGTGGAAATGGAAACTCTCATCAAACCTCCCCTCCCTGTAATGTTTTGTAGTGGAAACACGGTGAAAACATCAGGGTCTGCTCTGCAATGGTCACTATGGGGCAGCAAAAGGCAAAATGGAAGGCTTTTACGCTTCCCTGTTGCTACGTTGCAGGAGAGGGGAGGCAGCTGACAGAGGGGCTCCTATCTTGGCAGCAGCCTCCATGTTCTGTGGCATATCTGCTCCCGTTTGGAAGCATTTTGCTCCTAGAACATGCACTTGGGATCTCAGCTTTAGCACCCAACAGAGGAAGAGGAAGAAAGCAAAGGGGCCGCTAAAAGAAACATGTGAGCAAGAGGTGGCACATGCTCAAGTGCAACAATTGAAACAGCCCTTAAAACCAGCTGCTGGCAGAAAGAGACTGGTGTGCAGAAACAAGGGTTTCTGATGAAGGAGCTGAGTTTCAGCTCATATATTTGTCGTATGCGGGTTATCAGTACAACAGGCACAATTACCTTTCATATCTGGTGTGCAAGGTGTGGAGTAGGCATTTGAGTTCTCAATGATATGTGCCGGCTCAATGTTTTCTTGCTCCACCATCATGAACTGACTCCAGTATTCCACAGGCAGGCTGATCAGCCGCTCCACAACCTGTAGAATCACACTGGGATATGACTAACCCCTCTTTGCAGAATTGCACAGATCAACACCAAGCCACACACTAAAACTGCATGTTCTATCCCAGCTCATTCCCACAGCTGATCTACCTTGGGTTGCCTTTTTGTGTCCTGTAGGAGTGTCATAGGGTCAGGATCTGGCACGGCATGACCAACAATTGTAGGCCCAAAGACCTTGGCCAGGTTGGTAACATCCATTTTGGTATCTGGACTCTGAGCCACTCTAGCCAAGAGAGACAGAGAAATGTGAAGCGGAGCATTTGTGCAAACAGAAATATTTCAAGCAGCAAACTGTCAGTTCTTGGCTATGATGCATTTCTTGGCTATGTGAGGTTCCATTTATGTCTCCCAACACTTCCCCTCCACCTCATACGTTCCTGCGCATGCATGCACACACACACAAGCCTAAGAAATAGAATAATAATATTCTGCCTCAACTTCATCTTTGGGAACACCCAACCCAACCCAACTGAACCTACCTCTGCAGGTGTATCATGAGGAAAGCCAGGGTGTCCCTGTTAGCCTGGGGGAGCTCCGTCAGAGTTTGATACATGGCTGCCACGCTATTGTCCTCATCCACAATTTCTTTAAACAAAAGCACAAAGACACTGCTTTTCTTACTGCTTTTAACATGTCAGCAAGATTCCTACAGCGAAGGGTTGCACTGTTTCTCATCCATCAGTAGAATCTATCTGTTGGGCTCAGTGCCTATAATACAAGTTACCATTATCTAAGATTCTAAGACATCAGGTCAGCAGATCCTTCAGCCTCAATATCAGGAAGAGAAAAGTTAACTTAAATAGGCAACTACTTTGGGATTTCCTGAATGTATATTGTGCCCTGCAGGCATACCTTTGAGGATTTTAAAAAGTAGTTTGCACCAAGTTAAGTATTTTCCGATCTCCTCCACTGTCCAACCCACTATCAGTAATCTGTTTATGATAGAAATGGAGAAGAATCAAACACTAAAATAAGAAAGGGAAAGATTCTTTGAAAAACAGGTACCATTCCTTTGTGTGATACAACATTGTTAGGTACAAAAGAGGTTTGAGTAATTTAATTATGTCTTTACAGTTTTAGTCTTGGGCCTGTACTGTGTCACTGAAAAGACAATACTGAATTTTCAGCCACACAGGTAGAAAGATAATATAAGGGAGAAAGGCTATAGGAGGATAACTTTCTTTATGTCAGCTGGCCAAGGAGTCAGAGTGGCAAGTCACAGGAGTTGCCATTTTGGGGAAATACTGTCATCTACTCCAGAATGTTATTCCATATGCCAAAGTATTCCTTGGAAGATGTCACTCACTGTTAAAAAACTGATTCCAGTTCTGCTAACCTGTTATCAGTATCCAGGGAGCCTAAATTTGTCTACCTCTAAGGCAACAGCAGAGGATCAAATATTGAGGTTTTTTTCCGTATCATACCAGTAATGAAAGACTGAGACCCAGCATTTTATAAAGTTGCAAAAAACTGAAGTTTTGCACTCAACATGTGCTTGTCAGTGGTGACAGTCCTAAATAAGTCTTACCTGCTGCCTCCATAAAGGTCTTGTTTAAACGGAAGGTGAGAAGGGGCTCCTTCAAGTTGCGGAAGAAGTCTTTAAGCAGGCTACATACAGCATGGATATCTTCCACCTTGCTAAGAAGGGGCACAGTTTTCCCTCGAAGGAACTTCTCCTTCAGGTCCTTCACTGTGCGGTCACAGCCAGAAATTCGGTAGAGGCCTGTCTGTTGAAACAACTTACTTTAAAGCATGATCCCCAGGATGTCCATGGAGAAATTCCTCTGGCTACAATGAAGCCCACGTCTTAATGCTTAGGATTATACCCCTCATTATAGCAGAGACACCTTTTGATAGAGTATTTGGTGTCTGCAACTCACAAGCAGAGCCTGCAGGGAAGCAACTGTATAATTGTCTTTGTTCCCAGTAATCCCATAAACAAGTTCACATCTTCCAAGTTCACTCTTACCTCATGCAGCCCTCGCTGCTCAATCTCATTCACACAGTGAACAACAATGGAAGGAATCATTGGAGGAGTCAGAGATACAAAATCCGCAAGGGTTCCCTGAAAAGAAACACATACAGTGGTCTTCCATCTAGACCGAATTTCATACGAGTCTTTTAGAGGACAGCTTGACAATAAACTATCCACAGAGTTGACACTGAAAGGCGCCACATAATTATACTCCAGGAAAATAGGAAGCAAAGAATTGCTTCAACAGAAGGTGCTTAGCCAAGTTCAAGATTCTAACTTTGAACTGTATTATGGACCACAGACAAATATTAAGAAAAAGGAGATTATTAGTTGGGAGGCACAACAAATGCTGTAAGGTATTTGACATGCTCTCTGGCCAGTGTAAAAGGATATGAATGTTAATTGCTGAGTGCCATCAAGTTGTCTCCAACCTATGGCAACCCTATGAACGGAAGCCCTCCAATATGGTCTGTCCATGGCATCCCTGCTTACCTGTTCTAAATGGTTACAAGAAAGCCTACAGACTTTCTGGCACAGAGAAATCATATTCTCCTGCTTCCCTCACTATTTAAAATTGAGATCCAACTGAGAAGTTGTTACCTGCTAGTACCCTAACAAAATGTTAGGCACTGTTAGGTTCTGCTTCTTGTTCTGCTCACCTTTCACTTTACATCTGTGCCAGTACAACCATGCCCTGGGGATAGCCAGCAAGGAGACTCTCTATTTGTTCATGTCTCAAGGATACTAATAGGAAGCATAAAGCAAAAGCATGACAGGTCACTGCCTTTAAACTGCAGTAAAACTGTGTTATTGTTATGGGAAGGCTCCATTAACAGATCTGTCACTTCACAGTTAGCAAAGCAGAAAAGTTCTCATCAGGATGTTGCTGCTCCTTCTGGCACAAGGCGCCTCAATGTATTTTTACAGCAGTGCAACACGTCACATTTCACTCTCTTAAACCTCATTTCCCGTTCTTCAGATGCCATGGAAAAGGATGGAGCTGCAGAATGTGAAAACTATCTCAGAAGCATACCTCTCCGATTCTGACAGGGGTTCCTGCTAAGGTAGGGATGCAGGGCAGGGGGCAGCGATCTCGGCATTCTGGGTGTGTCACAACCCGACAGTCTCTGCACTTCAGGGACATCTTCCCAAACTTGATCCGTTTGCCACATGGAACGCATGACTCAGGTTTAATAACCTGGGGAAAGAGGGGACGTGTATAAGGGAATAGCCTGATCCAGAATAAGGATTAAAATACACTAAGTCCAAATAAGAGTAAGTAGGTATGATCTGTAGCTTATTCATGTTGGGATCTTTATTCCACCAATGAGAAAGGTTCTTCAAACAGCTCTAACCACCAGTAAAATCCCAGATAAGAGCAGTGAAAACAAACTGCAGCAGCTGTGAGCTGGCCAGCCAGCCAGCCAGCCAGCCGTCAGGAACAGAATGGACTTATCCAGCCTCCTGTTCTGGCAGCAGCCACAGGAGATGCTCTGGGCAAGACTTGTGTGGCAGTGTGCTAGGCTACATTGTCCCTCCTGCCTTGGTGCAAGGGCAAGTTCTGTGGGCAAAGATGCATGGGCATGGAAAGTATAAATTTAGTATTGGTTTTCCTTAACCTTGTCTGAACATGCTAGTTTTGACCCTAAAAGGGTTCAGAGCATCTCTCCCTGTATCATCCTGCACAGGAGCTGAGATCTACAATGGAAGCCCTTTCTGTTATATCATCATCTAATGAATTCTGGACTTCTGAAACTCATAATAATGACTTTCTTGGTGGTGAAAATCCAACTATACAATGCTGGAGGGTAGAATGCTGCCAACATTGCTCAGCATTTGGTGCCAGGTCATAGAATCATAGAACAGTAGACCTGGAAGGGACCACGAAAGCCACCTGGTTCAACCCCCTGCTGTTGCAGGACACCACGTTACAGCATCCCACACAGATGGCTGCCCAGTTTCTTTTTGAATGTCTTCAGTGTGGGAGAGTCCACCAACTCTCTAGGCAACTGGTTCCACTGTCGTATTGCTGACAGTGAGGAAGCTTTTCCTGAAGTCCAGCCTGAATCTAGGTTGTCACTACTTGAATTGATTATTCCATGTTCTACACTCTGGCATCAGTGAGAAGAGATCTTGACCTTCCTCTTTGTGACAGCTTTTGAGGTACTTATACAGGTCAAAAAGATCCTTTGTCAAACAACTTTTGATATGATTGTTGCGCCAATTTATTTCAGCAAGATAGCTGAGGGGTAGTGCATAGTTCTTGTTTCAACACACACACACACACGAGAGAGTGGTCACTTGTCATTTGCATTGGTTTTATGTGCTTTGACAGGCAGGATAGAAATTTAAAAACTCAAACTATCTTTAAAGGTTGGCTGCAAATTAAGATGTGAAGTCAATTTGCATATAACAGTTAAGTATCTAAACCAAGAAAACCATAGTTATTTCCTCATTTCTCCAACCTTTCTGCTTACAAGGTATCAAAGAACCTAGTGACTATTATTTATTACATTTCTAAATAAAGGCTGTCATGATTATAACCCCGCCCCCGCCCCGGAAACTCAGAAACCTTTTGGCTAGATTTGATTAAATAACTTGTATGGTAGAATCATAGCGATCGGTATGGCAACAATTTCTTCTAATTAGAAGCATATAACATATTGATGCAGTATTAGGGAACAATGATTCATTTTATGTTTATTATATTGTCTATGTTTATTGTTCTTATTCTTGTATTATATTTGCCAGAATAATACAAATTTTTGAAAAGAAAAAGGAAAACAAAACAGCTTGCTGAGGACTCCCTAAAGTTACCCTCCCAGGCTGGGCTTAATAAGCTATGCCAGGGTTTCATCATACTTTTGCAATCTCAACTTGTAGTAAGGAACAACTGACAAAATGTGTTTGCACAGTGCAAGGAGGGAACCCACACCAGAAGGCATCCTGCGCCATGTGTTTTTAACACCGAAGACAAAAAGAGGCTCAGCTGAAATTCTCAAGAATTCAGGGGCAGAGGAAGAGGTTCACATACAGGAGTCGGCATTTTTTCAGGCATCTGCCTCCCATAAACTCTTTAAAATCTTCTGAATTAGCAATTTCATTTAGGCCTAGAAAATGCTAACCCAGCTAGCATTAGCAAGCCCAGCCCGCAACATAGAGGAATTTGGACAGGTTCATCACGGCCTGCTCACTCACCGTTTTTGATACAAATTCATGGAGTTTGATCCCAGCGCTCCCTGGAGTGCTTAATCCGTCTGTTTCAGATCTGCTTCCCAGCTTTCTGCTTCCCAAGCTTGAGTCACTGTTCCAAGGCTGTAGAATGCCTTGGGTAGAAAAAAGACAGTCATTTCATAGATTTGATATAAGATTCAAACTGGCAGTAGGCACACCCAATTTAAACTAGTGAATATACAATTTCTCACTTAAGTTACAACTCTTAATGCAACTTGAAAGGTGAGTTTGGGAATATCCAATTTTGTCTCTTTTCCCATTTTAGTATTAAAATAATGAAGGGATGACTTTTGGGAAAAAAATGAAAGGGTTACTGTTATATCCTTTTCCCAGCACAGAAGCTCAGACTTCAGAGAGAGGGATATTTGGCAGTCAGCTTTCAGTGTACCTCCCTAATCCTTATTAGAGTAGAAATAGAAACATATGTGTGGGATGGATTTAAGCAGAACAGATAAAATATTCCAGGAGTGTGTCTTCCCCCTTTTCTCTTATAAAATAAAAGAGGGCAAGAGACTGAAAATGAGTAAAACTATGTGGTATAAGGGAAGAAAAAGAAAAGTCTGCTCCTAGCTAAGTCATAATCAATTTCAAACACAATTCAGATGCATGTTGCCATTTTCAATCACCAAGAACTTCCTCTGAAGTGCAAAATCACAGAAAATAACGCTCATTTGTATCAGCATCTGTACAGCTACAGACAAATATTGCTTAAAGGCTGTGGTTATAAGGAAGTCACAGTAGTTTAAGTTTGAAGCTTAAGTAATAATCTGCAAGCACACACTTACCTGCCTTTCTGCGGTTTCCAACGTAGCAAGGTATAGTTTCAATGGTGGAGATTGCTTCAATAGGGCCTCCATCATTAGGTACCATGAGGGTTGTTTTTGCAACTATCGATTCATTTCCCTAAAATGAAGGATCAAAGAGATTAGCAGCTGCAGATGAAATGAAGGTGCTCTCTCTTGCTGAACATATGCAACCTGCAATCCATTTGAAATGAACACAGCCTCGAGTACCAAGAACCTACTCAACATGTCGTGAAGCACAAATCCTGGCTTCAAACTGAGGGCATCCTTGGTGAACCTGAGAAGAAAGTGGCTGGAATGTAGCAGGATGCTTGGTATTCACATATTACCTTCCAACCAGACTACTGAAATGAAAAGATGTGTAGGCAAATAGTCCTCCTTGACAAGCAACTGCCCTCAGACTCAACTTTTACCACTTACAGGATTGTCCAAGACCAGAATATGTAAGTCATTCACAAAATGTGCATAGAAAACATGGACCAACCTAAAGGTCAGGAAGTACACAATATTGTGCTATGTTGATGTGAAGCAGTTATGGGTAGTGTCTTGATGGAGGACCACTATGCCCTCCACACCACACTCCCTGAACTTTTCTGGAAGAAAAATTGGGTGTATTACAATAAATAATAATTTAAGTTGTCAAGGAATCACTGCAGTATGGGATACATGATAAAGGCATTCAAATTATGCAGGATTCAGAGAAAGTAGAGGAAAGTAGAGGAGGCTTCGGCAAGGGGCGGCATAGAAATGTTTTAATAAATAAATAAATACATTTTTGTCCCTGTCCCATAATACTAGAACCTAGGGCATCTCATGAAGCTAATTGGTGAAAGTTCAGGAGAGATAAAAGGAAGTACTTCTTAACTTATAGTTAAACTATGGAATTCACTGCCACAGTAGTGACAATGGCCACCAGTCTGAATGGCTCTAAGGAGGGATTGGACAGATTCACGAGGGAGGAGGCTATCAGTGGCTACTAGCTTTTCTGACTATTGGTCACCTCCTTTATTAGGGATGGCATCCCTGCATACAGCAGTAGCTGAGGAGCTTGAGCAGCTAGAAGTTTTACACCCATCCTGCTTGAGGGATCCTGTGGGCAGCTGGTTTGCCACCATTTGTACAGACTAGATAGATTTTGGTCTGAACCAGCATGGATTTTCTCATGTAGTTATGATAGTTGAACTTCAACAGGATCCTTTATGGAAGACTCGCTCCATGAGTTCCTGAGATGTTCACACATAACTTGCCACATCCTCTAAAAAGGAACAGAAATGCTAATTGAGCTAGATTCCCATCATAGAATGGATACATCTGCACCAAGATTAAATTTCCCATATGATCATGGCAAACAGCATTAGCACAGCTCACAGCTTGGGTATGTGGAAGCAGTCATCTATGCCTTTCTTTTTGTAAATACTGACATGTTGATCAACCCTAAGTAATAAAAAGGATAAGTTCCTAACCTCAACCCCACCCACCCAATGACACATGATCTCTAAAATGTAAGAAAGGTCTGTCAAAAATGAATATAATTTTAGCAAAAGCACATACTTGGTCTGCAGTAGAGCCAATGGAACGCGTTTTCTTTAAAGGACCAGGTGGGCCTTCTATAAACTGTCTGGATGAGCGCTGTAAAAAAATATTTGTAGGATGTGTTTTAAGTCAGAACATTATGGAATTATTGGAAAAAGTCAAGTAAATTCTGAGTGCTCAGATGCTAAATGCTATCTCATTTTCGTATCTACAAGGGATGTGATATTCTTGAATAATCTAGTAAGCATTTGTAGTGCAACCTTTTTCAAAGGCATTCTTTCTTGTTCCTTGCATGCCTTACCTAGTAACCAGATGAAAGTGGGAAAAAGGTGGGAGCAGACAGAGAAAAAAAATACCTCTAAACTTAGAATCTCCCCTTGTATCTTTTTTGTAATATGTGAAACAGAATTTAAAATTTCAACTGTACTATTAGCTATAAGCAAAACTAAGTGCAAATTATAACTTCCATCTCAGACATCATAAAGCTGACTTGTCAGAACTGCCCTGTTCAGTTTCAAGGCCTAGTACAAAGAACTGAACATTTGAACCCTATTCCAGATTTGAAACAAGCAATTTAGGTGGAACACACCTTGAAATTTAAGTGACTTTAAATCAGCCTTCCACATCCTTGTGCTTTGGACGTTTGGACTGCAACACCCAGAATTCCCACTCAACGGCCCTATTGCATGGGAATTCTGGGAGTTGTGGTTCAAATGCCTCTGAAGGCCACCAGGTTGGCGGTACAATGTAACACCACCATGAAAGGTAGTACAATGTAGTACAATGCTACTTGTCCTACTGGCATATGGGGTTACAAGTTTTTTACTGGAAGATCTCCAACTGAAGAAAGAATCAGCATCTGTGCTCCAGAGGTGGGGCTGTCACCACCAGCAGCTACTTGAGGGAAATAAGACCAAGGCCTTGGGCAGCAGCTGTGGAGTGGTGCAAAAGGGCATTGCCCATTCAGTGACGCTTCAGGACTGCTGTGGGGCAGTGTGAGGCGAGTCTCATAGCAGCTGCAATGGATTAGTTTAGAAATGTAGCAGCTGGTTTGTTTTTACTGTTTCTATCTTAGCCATTTTAATTATGTGTCTGGGTAACTTTGGTACGCAAAGGGTAGGGGGAGGTGTTGTGGGATCAACAAGTCAGCTGAGAAGAATAGAGGTTAGATATCTCACAGCTATCCCCTATTCTTGTTTTTCCCCCTGCTGGAGGATTCCTGGCAGCCGTACCAGCCTGCCCTTGGATCTTGTGCTGCTGAATGCCAGGTCAAGCCCAGAATAAGACCTCCCTCATCCATGACTTGTTGTGGATGAGGGGGCTGACCTGCTTTGAATCACTGAGACCTGGGTGGATGAGCTGGGAGGGGCTACTCTTTCTTGACTGTGCCCTCCTGGCACTTGACACAGCACCAACATTAACTCGAAGGCTGGGGAGAGGGATAGCCACAATCTAGAGGAATATAATCTCCCTTTCCAGGCTTCCAGTTCAGTTGAGTGTAGGCCTTGGGTGTCTGTACTTTGTGTTGGACACCTGAGACAGACAAGAGAGCTTCAGCTTTTAGTTATTTCATTAAAATGAAATAAATAAATAAATAAATAAATAAATAAGACAATGAATGCACATTTTAAAGTGTACATGCTCAAGTGGTGTGCAAAATATTTGCTAGTTTGATCATTTACAGCTAGTGGCCACTTGATACCACAATGACCCATATGAAATGCACTGCAATATACATAAAGGAATTCAAAAATACCTGAAACCACCACTTCACATAAGACCATGCAAGTTAGTAAAGGGGGGAAACATACATACCCTTTTCTCTCTTTTCTTCAATCTGCGAGTCTTTACCAATGTGGAATCCCAATCCTGGAGAAGAGAAAATCATTTGATAAGCATCATGCAAAGAGCAAATATGAATTTGATTTTTGTACATTTTTATCATCCATCTATATTACTAAAGTATCAATCTTTCAACCTGCTAGGCTATATAAAGTGGCATTTGGGAGCAGAAAAATTAATACTAAAATACAACCAAATTGAGAACAATTCACATGATTAACACGTCTCCTAACATGGGATCTTACTTCCACATCATTCTAAGATAGCATATGAAGTGAAGTCAGATCAGAGTTACATTACCAGTGATTCATCGGTCTTGTCAAAACTGATGTCGGATAAATTTGAACCAGATTCATCTATTGTTGACAGTCTGAAAATAAAAATGGTTAAAAATCACACATATGCACATAACATTCAGTTTCAGATTCTGCCTTCATTAGATCTTTATGATGATTAGTCCAGTTACTTAGCTTTTGAATTCAAGCAGAACCTACTAAAAAGAATGGGAAAGCAAATGCATAAGACTGTATGCATTCTATCCTAGTGTACTTTTGCTCTATGAACAAGAGATGTGATACTTGGCGTAGAAATTGGAATGCAGGCATTTCACTTTTACAAGCAATGAGTGTATAAACAGCCAAAATTAAGCACTTTAACCCCCCTAGTTTCTACAGGAAACCACTGAGCATGTTTCAAACAATCTCTTAAGAACCAACAGGACATAGAATTAATTAACAATGTATGTATTTCCAATGGCATGTCTTTTCTTCCTTTCATTCCCCATATCTTTGCTACAACTGGTTTCTTGTGAGAGACTGTAAGACATAAAAAAACACATACTGGTATAAGCCAGTCTTTCCCAGTTTAGACTACAAATCCCATCATCCCCACCCAATGGGGCCATACTGGCAGGGGATTGTGAGAACTGTAGGCAAAACACATCTGGAGGCCACCAGGCTGGGAAACACTGGTTCAATCTATTCTATTCTCAAGATTTTGGGTTATTTTGGTATAGCACATGTGTGCATGCAACTAGACATATGTAGGACTACACATATCCTGTTCGTAAGGGAAACAAGTTCAAAAACCTGAATCACAGAGAGAGAGTTAATTTAATCAGACATGTGCTTTCTGGCTGTAGGATGGATCAGGGAGCTTCTTGCACAAAGCATAACTATATTTGCCTTTCTTGCACTAGGTATTTCTGCTTTCTGTAGCAAGTACCAACATTCAACATTTCTTTTCCCAGTTCCCTTAAACATCATTTGGGTCCACATAATAAGGGCTGTTCATCATTCCATTAAAGGGCAGCTCTTCTAAGAGTCTCTATGTATTCAAAGAGCTTGTTTACAAAAATATTGCTGTTGATTCCTGTTGCAAGGATCAGGCCACAATCCAGCTCTCTTGTGCTCTCTGGCCTTCTTTCCATACTCAGCTTTGGCTAGAAAGCAAGGGGGGCTGAGATCGTTTGTGAGCACTTAGGAATGCTAGCAGCTTCTTTGTGCGAAGTACACAGAGCCTGCAAGTCACATGTGCAGAGGCAGAACCACTTGAATTTGCTTCCTGCCAGATGCCCATGCAAATACTCAGCACAAGGCAGACTTAGGGGAGAGAGGCTGGAGTCCAGGGAGATGAGCTGAGGAAATCCAACAGATTCTCACACCCAAACCGTATTCCTCACACATCTCTACTTCTGATACAAGGCCTATCTAGCTGCAACTCAGTGCAGCATTGTGAGTGTGAGCATGTAATGTTATATTCTGTGCAATGCATAAATACTGATTGAAGCACTCTTCAAATTAGTGTCTTTCTCAGTTATCCCTTCCAGTTCCTAAGTGTTAAACTTGTTTGATTTCTGAGGCACAGAGCAGAAACCTCTGCATAATACTATAAAAGAAACCCTCCAGGGGTTTACTAAAGCTGGATTCAGTTCAAATAACCCTTTGTCAGACAAAAAAGTACATACTACACTTTGGATCAAGTTTGCTGAAAAATATATTCCTGAACCAGCATTCTTCCCTTTAAAGATGTTACTGATGTAGAAACACAGTTACTGCCATTCAGGTTAGTGCTGCTACAGAGGATAATTACTTTTTTCAACAGGCAATAGGGCTCTAAGTATAATTGAAGTACATGAAAATTGTTCTAGACAAAGGGACACAGTTTTACACTTCTCTTTCTTACAGCCATACTGAGCACTTCTTAGAGCTCTGATATTGTGAAAATTAGCATCTAAGTAATCTAGTAATACTGGGCGTTCTGCATACTGAGTGCCAGAGCTTTTAGATTGCCAACTCACCATGAACTATAAGGGAACATCTGGCAACCCATGCCACATGATTCTTGAAAGCTTTCAATAACAATTATATTTTAGATGCAATTAATATAGGACCACACTAAAATAGTGTTAGGGTGGCAACTTACCTCCAGTGAATATGAATCTGGATATTTACATTTTGACTCTGAACAAGACTTATCAAAAATATTGGAAAAATATTCTCTAGCCACTGAAAGAAAAGCAAGTAGGCAATCTACTACCTTTGCAACCCAAGCTGTTAAAGATATACCCCTACATCAAGGTATTATCCGACAAATTTACCTTTTGTTCCCCCCAATGGAAGTTTGAGGCCTGTTTAGGAAAGCCAATGCAGACTTCTGTTCTTCACTCAGTTGAATACTGCCTGATGAATCACACATGAGAAGCTCTCTGATCAACTGGATCTGTCGCTCCTACAAGTTCAAAAACATCAAAAGTAGTCTTGCTTTACATTTATGACAGACAACCCATAATATACAAAGTCTTCTGAAGAAAACTGCTACATGACTGGCATATCAATATTTATAGAGGGATGCACACCAGTCTTGTAAGTGAAAGTATCAGCTTAGTTTAAAGTAGCAGAAAAAAGTTTGAGATGGAACTCCTTGCTAGCCAATGTAAAAAGATAAGGTGCTCCAAATGTATTTATTTGCACCACAGAGCAATTGGTTGGCATCTTACCTATTTTACCTATTTGCTGTTATGGCAAATTACAATAGTTTCCATCATATGACCTTGGAAAAAATAATTGGAATGGTGGAGGGGAATTAAACTTTTTTTTTTTAATTGGACCTTCATCAAATGGCCAAAAATGAACAATGCAGAAAGAGGCTGAGAAGATTACTTTTTGTTACAAGAAGACTGATTTAAGCTTGACTTGCAGCAAAGTAGGACTTTCCACAATTTCTCAGCTTTGCATTAAAGCCCAGTGACAGACAGCAACCAAGGAAAGAGAGCAGTATAGAAGAGAAACAGGACAGTGGACAGTTGGATGAATTTGGACTGTACCTCAAGAGAATGAATTGTAAAGAAGATAAAACCTCCCTATCCTAACTTATCAGGCAAGAGGTCACTCAGCTACGATGATGCATGGTTCAGATCACTTTGGGAACTTTGAAGAGAACATCAGTTCACGTCATACTTGTTTCCCTGCCTTCGATTCATAATACCAGCCTGTTAAGCTTGTCAAGCACAGGACATTTTGGAGGGCATTCATTCACAGGGTCGCCGTAAGTTGGAGACAATATGACACCACCTAATAACTAAATAACAGCAGCTATGTGTTAGAGTAACCCATCCCAAGGCAGACTCAAAAGTAATGTCTTAATAGCACTGAAGAAGCCTTTGCCTCAAATCTCCTTCAGCAGAAGCAAAGGAATTGGTTTTCCACCTGTCAAAAGAAAGCCAACAGTCACTGGGGACTGTCTGATCATGCCAAGCAGGCTTATTTCTGACAGTGGGGGTGGTGGGAAGGAGCAGCATTAGTTATTCCTAGTTCTGCAAAATACTGTCTTTTAGAATGAATAAGATGCTTAAGACCAGGTGCGTCTATATTGCTTTCTAGCCTTTTCTTCCACAAAATGTTTTCTAAACAGTATGCATCAGGAAGCCTTTTATAGAAACACGAGAGATGTAAAACATTTGGGCATTCTGAAGACACAAGATTTTTTTTAATCCTCTCTACATAACTTTCCCAGTGTAGTTTTTATTTCTATACCTTTTTCAAAATACTTAATTTAATGTATATTTTACCAATGGACATTTAGGGATCCTCTAAGTCATGCTTAGTTTCCCAACACATGACTAGAGCCATTGTTTCATATTTTGTGTACATTCTTGATAGTTTGGGTTGTGTTCTATAGAGTCTTGTTTGTGGCTTGTTCCAGTTAGATGTTATAGTAGTCAATGTTCTAACACCCACAGGAGAGAAAGAATGTAGATTTCCTCACCACTGTCACAACCCCCCATGGAGAGTGCCTGTTATCTTACCTATATTTTCTTCAAACATAAACAAAACCTTTGAGGCTTGAGTCTATGGAACTCACCACCAGTTTTTAATAATTTCCCCATGTACATTAGTGGTGAATGCTTTCACAGCTATAAACTAACCTACCTATTGAGAACATGGTTTAGAAGAAAAGTCTGAACTCAGAATTTTATCCTGTGGTTACAATCCTATGTACATATGCCCAACAATAAGGCCAGTGTGACTAACTTAGGAATAAACATGCGTAAGATTGTGTTATAAGCACTGGCCCATATTTCTGCTTCCAGTCTGAGTACTGGAGGTCATAACATAGCATGAATAATGGTGGAGAGAGAGAGGGAAGGCATCATTCATTATAGGAGATACTAGATAGGTACATGATCAGTGCTCATAGTGATCAACTAATCACATCCCTCTGAACTGCAATGAGCTTAGCAGCTGAGACAAAAAGCACATTTTCAGTGCTGAAGTATGTTGTTTATGAGTCCTAGAAAAATGCAATCTTAGAAGCAGAAGAGGGCAGCATTGAAGGCCATGCTGATGGAAGGGAGTTCAGAGAAGCCCTTGTGTCCTTATTTGAAACCCAGCGCTCTACTTTGTTAAGAAAAGCTGAAGCAAATTTATGCGTACCAGTTTTTCACATTCTGCTTCAGCTCTCTGCCTTCGTTTGATCTCCACATCCACTTGGTTTCGCGCATGTTTCAGCTTCACATCCAGGGCACTACGCTCAGTTTCTGTTTTCATCAGAAGGTCTTTGTACCTGGCCACCTCATGATCCATTTTCTGCCACTTTCTCCTGAATTCTTCAAAGTTCTTGGCCAGCTGGATAAATTCTGGGAAGAACACATTGTAATCCACTGATGTTGGGTTACCTCCCTAATGACCTTCAGCATTTCCTTCTTAAATATGTTTTCAGGACAAATGTACAATTGAGAAATGTTGGCCAACCTAGTTATGGTTGGTTCAGAAGGAAAACCTAGCCTTAAGCA
Organism: Varanus komodoensis; assembly: GCF_004798865.1. Taxonomy (NCBI): domain Eukaryota; kingdom Metazoa; phylum Chordata; class Lepidosauria; order Squamata; family Varanidae; genus Varanus; species Varanus komodoensis. The sequence goes on from NW_025335349.1 coordinate 26,195,510, forward strand.
TTTATCCTATGAGCACTTGCCCCATTTAAGTCCAGCTGGGACTTAATTTGAGTAAACATGCATTGTTTATTCTATGAGCTAGTATCCCCCATTATCCAGATCAAGGCTTTCTGTTAGGCTACTCAGTCTGATATCATATTAATGATATGATATGTTAGAGGACAAGCATGGGATTAAATCAATTTAAATAAAATATGAACTTGCTGACAACTGTCACACCCAAGAATGAACCAACATCTATAATTAACTTGAGAACAGATTATTTTAGTGATTATTTTAGTCACAGATTAGCACACCAGAAGACATTCAAAAGCAAAAATTACATGGAACTGCTGTAATATGCTTCAGTAGATGCAGATTAGTATTACAGATGTCTGGGTCAGCAATTCTATTCAGCTAGATAATTATACAAATATTGATTTAAAAAGAAAAAGCCAATTTCCTTTAGCTTCTTAACACTGCCCTAAGGGGAATATAAATGTTCCACCCTGCAAAGCTACATTTACAGGAGATTGGACAAACCTGCCTCCAGCCAGTGTTCTCCACCACCCTCATTATGTATGGATGCCCTTACTCTGATTCTGCACAGACGTGTTTTGGGCTCTTGGAGACCCACAGGAGTGCCTGGCAATGTAATATCATGTCCCTGAGGCAATAGATGGAATAAAGTAACTACTGGAACCTTAATGTTTTAGCCACATGTGCTGCACTGTTGCCTAGAAACCACACTGCACAAACCTGGCTAGCTGGTATGCAGATTGGTTTTCTACAGAAGACATCCACCCCAATAATCAAGCTTCCAGAATCAGTGAACACATGGTGACTGGGTAATATAAGGAATTTGAACAAGCTCACCCTCACCAAGCCCTTGAATTACAGAGCAGGAAGAGGCCTTCAAATATGATACAAGGGCTTTTTATCCTTCACATTAGTCATGTGCATGAAGTCTAACAAAGGGTGACAACTTACGGAGTTCATTGCCTTCATTCAGAATTTCTGCTTGGCGCATGAGTTGGTCAAAAAGATTCCGAATATTCAGCACTGTAGTCTCCATTGCTATGCTAAGAAACTGAAATAATTCAAAGATTAGACACAACAATTCCTGCCAGCAAGATTAAGTCTAAAACTCAGGAATAAACACAACATTGCAGATATTGCTGTTGGCAGGCAAACGGATAGCTGAATAACACACCTTTTGTATTACTTTACAGATTCAATATATAGAATGTAAAAAGATTTGGGTGGCACAAAAAGACATCAGTATCTCCAGCCATATCTTAGCAAAGACAGACAACTTGCAATATGTTTTATTTATTCAGCAGCATCAGTGGATAAAGTGCTTTATTTCTTTATATATTACATTTTTATACAGCCCAATGGCTAAAGCTCTCTGAGCAGTTCACAAAATTTAAAGCTAGTGAGAGATGAATGTGAGCAGATGCTGAGAGACACACTTAAACTGTGATACAGATGGCAATTAGGTTTCAAAAGTTAAGAAAAAGGCCTTGGAAAAATATGCATTGAGTGCAGAGTTCTGAAGAAAAGGCAATTTATTCCACAGAATAGATGAATTTTAAATAATGGATTTCTTTCAAGTCAGCTTTAAAAAATGAAACATTATACCGAATATCTCAGGTTTAAAACAAAATCTGAATACAGTCCTGTTGGAAGTCTATCTTAGTATCTCATAACTGAATTCATAACACTTGAAGAACCACATTAGAAAAGCAGACTTTCATTTGACATAAAAGTCTACAGCAGGGATCTTCAATTTTTTCCACCAGGGGGCCAGCTGAAAGCTGCTGGTGCTGGGCAGGGGCTGGAAAGGGGGTGTTGGCGGTGTGCGTGAGCCGGCGAGGGGGTGGGCTGTGTGGGTGCGCGCACTGAGGCGGGGGCGAGGTGCATGGTGAGGTGAGGTGAGGCGAGGGCAGGCACGCGCCATGAGATGGGTGCAGGAGGCAGCGGCTTGCTTGCTTGGAAATCGTTTTCTCCGAGCAAGCAAACCGCTGCCTCCCTGCGCACAGGGCAAGGTGGGCAGCGGCACACGTGTGGTGGGTCCAAATGGGCATTGCGGGCCGGATAAATGGGCATGGCGGGCCAGATCCGGCCCCTGGGCCGTAGTTTGAGGACCCATGGTCTAGGGCATGGGGAAAATATCCGACTTGATGTTTAGCATTATACATTACAACAGCCTATGCATGTTATTATGGAAAGTATTTACTAGTACTACTAAGCTTCTGAATCATCCTTTCTTGGTAAGTAACAGTTGGCTTGCCCTACAGAAAAAGAGCAAATGGGCCAGAGGCAGATTGGAGCCATCTCCCTCTTTTGGACCACTGTGAGAACACAAGTAGGGAGGTGCAGGAAAGCCAACATGGTCAGTGGAGGAATGTTTCCTTCTGTACTAGGTAGTATCAAGAGCCAGTGAACACAGGGGCACTGGGAAATACATGTGGCAGGGAAGTAGCCTAGAAGGGGCTTCAGAAGGATTATGTACAGGATATTTTGGTAGTATATTATTCATATTGGCAGAAAACAAAAGAAAAGACCAAAAATCAGATGGACTGAACCAAAAAAGAATGCCAGTCTTGAACTCAGAAGAGCCGAGGAGCTGTTGTGGGCAGGACTTTTGGAGGGCTTTCATTCATCAGCTGCCATAGGTCAAAGATGACTTGACAGCACATAACACCAATATACAACAGGAAGGCAGTTTAGAAGAGGCAGATGATAAAATAAACAAAGGGTTGAATGGATTAAGACCAGGGACAAAAGGAGCAGGAGCTCAGGGAAGACATATAGTATATGAAAAGTGGGTGAGAAACAACGCAAGTTTCCTGATCAGATCAGGATGCCCATCTTAACTGTTCTTGTCAGTTTCAGGATGTCTGCAACCTCATTATGGCAGGGCTTTGGCTCATTTGGTCCTAAAAGTGGCAACATGGCTCTGGCCAAGCACCTGGTTGGTGGTCCCTGTCTTACTTGGTTAAGAACTGATCGTTCTAGGAAAGGAAGGATTAGAGACTTAACACCTTGCACTTCTGGAGACAGCAGAGTCAAAGGCCTCTGAGGGGGTTCTTCCAAAAGAAGTTTGTTTGTATTTTGGGCTTTCTATCTAGACCAGGGGTCAGCAACCTGCGGCTCTGGAGCCGCATGTGGCTCTTTCATCCCTCTGCTGTGGCTCCATCGCTCAAAATATGCATCACAACCACCAATGTGCAACACCCGCTGGCACGCGATTTATTGAGCTTTTGGACCCCCGGTAGGCCAACCATGGATAAATCCAAGAAAAGAAAAGTTTCAGAAGAAAACAGAACATTTAATGATACGTGGGCAGATTCATTTGCTTTCACTGCTGACGAGACTGGTTTACCAATATGCTTAATATGTAGTGAAAAATTGGCGAATAACAAAAAGTCGAATGTTGCAAGACATTTCCAGAATAAACACACAGCCTTTGCTGAAAAATATCCGGATGGAGATGAGAGAAAAAAAGCCATTTCAGAACTGATGCAGAAGGTTGATCTGAGCAAAAATCATAATTTAAGTTTGACTTTTTATTTCATAAATACAAGGAGGACTCAAATAGACATGGAGTATTTTATCTGAAAGTAATCTTCAACCCAGCGTCTTTTTTTTTCTTTTTGGAGTTCAAAATATTTTTGTTGCATGCAGAAATAAAAAATTGTTTTCCCTGTAGCAGTTCACTGATTTCATAAATGCAACACACTATAGTTTTTTATACATAGCATAAAGGTAAAAAACTATATATGCAGTGTTATCTTCATTTTAGATGTCAAAAGGGTTTTGTGGCTCCCAGTGTTTTATTTTCTGTGGGAAACAGGTCCAAATGGCTCTTTGAGTGTTTAAGGTTGCCGACCCCTGATCTAGGCAGAAGCTAACCCCTTTCTACCTCCACTACTCCCTCACTGACTGAAATCAACATGTTTTAACCATATAAACAACTGGCTAGCAAATAAAAAATAAGAGGAAACAATAGATTGGGAAGAGTAGACATAAATCAACTTGGGTTTTTCTTTTCATTGATTGAAATTACTCTGATTCATATTGTTTTATATGGGAAAAAAGGGAAAATCGATTACTAATTGCTGGTGGGTTTGTGGATATGTTATAAGATGCATTATTATTTACTTGCGCCCCATGTTAAAGCTTTTTTGTAATAACCAAGTATTATTAAGTCAAAAATATAAAAATGATAGCATAATAATTACTGACTTTTTGTGTAATTTCCTGCACTTAGCACTGTATGTAATTTTTGTGTAAGGTCCCCTGGTATCTTTCTTTTTCATGTTACTTTTTCTTTATCTATAAAAATAAATAGATGGAAAAAAATTACTCTGATTTAAATCAAACCTAAAATTAGCATAACATTCAATCCATAATATAAAAGCTGTATTTTTGGAACACTATTGGACTAAGGGTTAAATTTTTATTTCAGCAAGCTACTGCTCCTATTGAAAGTGTCTTTAGAAAACCATGACAGGGTCAGCATATTTCCCAAGCAAAAAGAACCAGTGACATCATAGTAGTGATTAAAGAAGAAACTGCTATTTCAGCAGTGCTGAAATTGCTTCTTCAATCCACATAGCTGCTGAAAATGTGTATGGGAATTGTGGGTAATAAATTACCAGCAAGTAGAGGCTGATGCTTTACAATGTACCACATTCTTGGCATCTATTGCGGACAACACATCACCTTTGCAGCTAGAAGGCCACAGAAAAACATTTCAAGTGCATTATACAAAAAAGTATTCTGAGCAAGTGCACTTTAGCATTAATTCTACATTGAAAATTATGAATGCTGAAAAAGCTGCATGGTATGAGACTTCCCTTGGAAGTTCTGCCCATTTTTCTCTTCCTGCTTATTCCACCTTCCTTTTCATTAGCAACAATAATCATGAAGAAGAAAATCATTCCTGGTGTTCGCTACATATGCGGTAGTCTACTGTGGAATAGCAGAAGAAAAAGTTGTGATTTCTGACAAGCAGCTCTAATTGAATAAAAAAAGGGCCAGTAATGAACAGTGGTTAAAAGCATTGACAAATTGGAAGATCTCAATCTCAGACAAGAATCTTGCACAGTGATCTTGAGTCAATCACCATATCTCCCCACATAACCAAACCTACAGGATTGTTGTGATGAGCAAAGAAAGCTGGGAACTATGTGTGGCATTCTAAGCGCCTTGGAGGAAGGACAAGCTACATTATAAAGAAATTAGAGCACATCCCATGCTTAGACAGGAAATATCCTACAATTCTCAGCACACCTCAGTTAGCAATGGTGGCAGGGGAAGGTTGGCTGTTGCAGGACTTTCTTCTGTTCAAACATGTATGGGATTGCATTGTTAAAATACAAGTGGCATTTTCAGGAATTTTAGAACAAGCTACTGAAGTTTACCTTCATAAGTAGAAACTTTTGTCTACGCTTGTAAAAAATCTGCTCAAGAAGTGATTTTTCAGAGTAACAATAGACCCAAACCATTGGCTTTGTACCAAAATGCAAACAATTATATGTATCTTTACTAAAAATATGGTCGTACAAAGAGACATAGTATATTCATTAATGCTTTAATGTAAGAAAACATCAGTGGAAACAATTGCTCTGCTCATGGGGGGATTTCTCTGGAAGAACAGCAGTTAGCCACTCCAGACGGAGACATCCATCCTCCGCTGCACTGACTATGAGAAAGCTATCAATAATACTCCACCCCCGGCCCCTTGGGAGCAGACCTGAGGGGGATGAAGCTGCATAATCTACAATCGGAATCTAGATGGTAGAAGACTCAAGGGTTGTCCCAATTATAAAATGTGCTCCTGCCATAAATGTTGGCCTGAGCTCTGTGGAGGGCAGGGTTAGAGATGAGAAAAATGGGGGGCCTCAGGCTGAAATGAAGAACTACCTTCACACCACAAGTTCTGCACCTTTGCCAGCAACTGTCCTGCTTTGACTGAAGCAGACTCTGAGTGAAGGGACGATCCAGTAGCAACATAACAAAACTGCAAATGTTCAAGCACAAGGGTTTCAGCCTGTTGGAGGTGTCACGTTAAAGCAGGAGTGGTCAAAAGATAACGGGCAAAGGTCAAACTGAGTTAGGCAGTCAGAAATATTATAGGCTGCAGAAGCCAGCTCAAGTAGGGTTCCCAGGGCTCAGGTGCTTCAGGTGTCAGCCACAGGGCAAGGTCTGGGAGACAAGGTAGAAGATATGGTGCTGAAAGAATACGGTCATTTTCAGCTTTGGCCAGACAGACACTGAAGGCTTTCTGCCCAGAACTAGCTGAGTTGCACCAGGGCTCAGCTGTAGGTCAGTAGAGCTTTCCAGCCAGAGTGCTACTCACAAGGAGTTGCTTTCTCCTAAGGAGCCCTTCTTTGCAAGCCAGCCCTCTTCCACCTTGATGCAACACTGTTCCTGGGGGCCAGGGGGCTGTTCTTCCATGGCCTCAGAGGCAGAGTCCCCAACTGACCGGGAGACACCTGCAGTCATATCCCCGGTCTGCTCAGGCTCCTCTGGCTTGATGACAGTGGCTGTCCGCAGTCTCTTGGTTTTTGGGAGCAACAGCTCTTCTGAGGAGGAGGATTCCTCCAGTGGGGGTATAACAACTAAGGCCTGTTTCACAAACTACAATTTTCTACAGTATGGCCAGGGAGCAAATTTTGTAAGCTGAAGGGACCACACAGCTTCCTGGCAGCGATGTACATGAGCCAGTAGGCTATACTTTACCCACCATGTTTGCAGAAATGACTGATGGGAAACTGTACACATGTGAGTTCTTGCACTGCTTTCTTCAGGGAGCTTAGCACGTATGAACCAGGCCCAAACCTCCTACACCTATTGAAGTGGGGGTAAGTTCTGTTTGCTATTTAAAATTACAGTCAGTCATGGATAACAGCTTGTTTCAACCTCTTGAACAATCAGGAGAGGTAAGTACTTCCAGTAGGCAACTGACAGCAATGGCATCCACTTTATCAAAAATCTTAACTATCTATATCTTAACAATTTATAGCAGGAACTGAAATATAGGTACAAGAGGGAAGGCAGGAAACAAGCTGCTTTCATCTCTGCAGGAAGAGTGGCTCTTTGAATGACTGTTTCCTCTCTATCCCTCTCAAACAGAATGACACAATTACATTTTTCATGATAAATGAATGCTACCAATCTCTAGTCACACAGTATCATGCAATAAGAAAAGCATAAGCTATAATTTCTGTCTATATGTTAAATTTAGATACATTACCAAACCATTAGGCAAGAAATAATATTGCCCAGGTGTTAGAAGTCTGTTTCAAATCCCTCAATAAACCTTGATCCTACCTTCTTTAACTCGCCATATTGTCTGGGGTACTGAGAATTACATCCCAGCACATCTGGAGGGTACCAGGGCACCACCTTAAATCTTCAACTTCCACATTTTTCCCCTGTACAAAACCAGCAGTTGCTTTTCACCAACTAACTCATTCCTTTCTCTCCTCTACTACTGCTGCCTCAGAAGTCATCACAGTTCAAGTCCCTCAATATACTTTAATCCTAAGTCATTAACAGTTCTCCAAATCTTCAGGCAAGGGTAACTACCTCTTTTTATATCATAGCAAGTCTGCTTCTGGGAATGGAATATTGATGGTAAGAGGCAGACTAAGAGAAACTAGATTTGGCCTTTCCTCACCCTCCAGCTACACATCTGCATCAATGAGAACTGACTGTGTACCTTTTTACATCACAGCACAGAAAGACCAAGCTGTTCCAAGTATAACAGGAAAATGATTTTGTCAAGAAGGAAAATACCTTTGCTCTAGGCTCTTATACAGCTAATAGCGAAAGATGTTCTGCTAATGAGCGTTGATGACTAAAGAGGTTTGCTAAAATGAACATCAATGGTATTTGATGTCTCCTCGTTATTGCATTCACTGCACTGGCTTAGATGAGGACTACAGAGAAATAGTAGCAATTGGACAGAATCTGGGAATTTGGAAATGTTGCTCTGGAGTAAATGAAAATTGTTTTGACATCCAAACTAGCTAGGTGCATATATTCTTCCCCATGCTTAACTTATACATTTAAGTACAAGCAGACAATGTAAAAAAATGTGCTGTTTTGATATTCTGCTCACAAGGACTCTGTAAAAGGTTGCCAGGAACTTCTTGCTATTTGTGGAAGTGAGAAGCTCAGAACACTTCTCTTTCTCCCTGTTCTTCAAAGCATAGGCAGCTTGGAGTTTTCAAAATGTATGAAACTTTAAAGCAAGTATTACAAACAGTACAGCCCTATACAGTGTAATATATAGTACATATTTATATACAGAAGTAAGCCTCATCAAATTCAGTAGTTTACCCCCACATGAGTATAGGATTACACCCTAAGCAAAACAGTTAAATCCCTATCAGTGATATTTATTATTCAGTCCACATAGTGAATATTCCTGACCTATATTAACTAGCTTCCTTTTCAGATTAAGAAAACTATATAAGAAATGAAAATATCCCATTTTAGATAGAGCACATAAAAAACAGGAGAGCAATTGTCACAAAGAAATGGAAAATCATTTGTGGAAGGCAATCTGCATTCTCTTCAGACAAGGTTACTTAATAGAACATCTTTCTTCTAAAAACATGGCATTTACAAGGCTTTCATGGATTTACAAAATGAAATGTTAAGAAAATGAAAGGCCATAGATAACACATGAAAAAGAGCAGTAAATCAAAGGTAGTCATCTTACTAAGGTCAAAGCAAGATCCTTTATCTTGCAAAGATGGGTAGGTAATGTTCATATTAACGCTGAATAGGAAAAACTTCTCAGTGACTGAATAGCTTGGATTCCAAATTACAATAATCTTCACAGAGAAGTTCTACAGCTCTGTGAGATCATAAACCAACACTGTTAAAACACACACACAAGATTCCACACAGGTAGCATTTTATTTGATTGACTTGCATGTGTGCCCACTGTTTGTATACTCTAAATTCATGTCCTGGATACATGTTGGTGCCCTAATGCATAATGTGCAGCAGTTAAAACTCTATGTATGGCACATATACATTACTTATACATTTGCAATTATGTCTGGGAAACTGAAAACTCCTTGTGTACAGGAGTACACTTACATTTTCTGTGCCAGCAAAAGGTTTGTCTATTCATCCGCAGGAAGAAGCCTCAGTGTAGTCCTCTGTAGAACTTCTAAGGCTCTTCAGTTACCAAGCAAATCCAAAACTAACAGATGAAAGTACTTTCTAGATTAAATTTTAAGTGCCAGCTTCATAGACAAAAAAAAATTGCCTTGTTAGAATGAGTGGGGCTTTAAAACTTTCTGAAAAGATATTAGGTATCTATTGCAAGAGTGAGCAGAAAGTAGATCAGGATTTAATGGTAGATCACAGGGTGATTTACAGTCAAGGGTTTCTGAGTTCCAATTGTCTAGTAATAACCACAGCTAAAACCCCTTTCCTCCTTAATTAGGTTGTGGGGAAATGTTTCACTTTATGCAAAACAAAGCAGTGGATTTTTGCTTGAAAAGAATTCTGAATGCAGTTTTGTTACCTCTCACAAATTCCTGGACTGAACATGTGCAAAGAGACACCCTGCTGTTCCTTAATGTTTAGCTTAAGTCTGCCTGCCTCAGCATCTATTTTGCAGCTGGGACTAGCTGGTTAATACCTGGTTCTAGCAAAACACAGTAGGTCCCTGCAGCTTGATTTCATTTGCTTAACCTTGATCTATCTTATTGCTTGAGATCCTTTTCTAAAACAAATATAACAAGAATCAACTGAAAAGTCTTATTCTATCAAGTAGGCTGAGAATCTTCATGAGGAATGTGTAAAAAAATTTCCCCACTTTTTTTCTGTTAAAATTTCCTATTTCTAAAAATTCATTATTTCATAGAATTCATTAGTTATAATAAAAGGATGCCAATACTTGAGCAACTTCCAAATTTATAATTAATGTTTCTCAAGTAATTAAGATGTGAATGAGAGTACATATGTTTTAAAATAGGGAATAAAACAAATCAACAAATACACCTAACACTTCAAAGCAAAAATCAAGTTATGAGTTCACCTGACTAGCTGTGCAGGTCAAATCAAGCCCAAAAACATGATCCAGAAACCTTCAGCACAAAACTTAGTTTCTAAATATACTAATGCAGCAGAGACAACCACAAGCTTAACCTTATAATACTATCTCATAATCTCACAGTAATACAAGAGGCATTTATTGGGAGGCAACCTGTTCTTCAGCTCCTAGATTCCTGCAGCCCTGGAGGCTCAGACACCAACAGCAGGATAATAACTTAAGGAATGAATCTCCTGAAGACATGGAAAAAGTAGTGTTATGAGATAATGAATGAAACAGTTGCAAACATTACTGTTGTCCTTAGGGCAAGGACTTTGCCATAAGAGAATATTGAAGGAATCATTACTATTGTGCAGGAAGAAAGCAGGAAAAGTGAGACCCCAGCTCATAATTGACAAGCTGACAATCTACTTTTCCATACTTGACACCTCCTGTACCCCCTTGATCCTATCCTGTCTCAACTTCTGATTGCCATTGCTCTGTCATTATTGTTCCTCTGCCACATAATCAACCTATCAATCTCCGATGACTCACTGCTATGGTACTGTTTTCTTTATTGCAGTTTCCTATGAGTAGTACCCAGTTTTCCTTCTATCCTATGCCTCCACATTCCTAAGGTGTGTCATTTACTTCTCCTGTCTCAATCCTCCTCTAGGTTCAACCCCTAGAAAAAATAGTATTTTGAGGTGCATAGAAGGTAGACTATCACCAAAATAACTGACAATCACCTCACTGCCAAATTGCAAAGTACAGTGGTACCTCGACTCACGAACACCTGAGTTCACAACCAAATCGGGTTGCAAACAAACATTTAAAATTTTGACTCAGGTCGTAAACTCCGCATTTGATGGCGACCGCAATCGCAGCCATCGCCCCGCTGCCCACCCCGCCCCCCGGTAGGGAGATGACTGTGATCATGCTGGGTGCGGAGGGGAGATGGCCAAGATCATGCCCGTCTTTCCTGCACGGGCACAACCAAGATCCTTGCCATCTCCCCTCCAGCATGATCGCGCCCATCTCCCCCAACCAAGCTCGCCCACGATCGCACCCATCTCTCCCCGCCCCCAGCACACTTGTGCTTGGGGTGGGGGGGGGGAGAGATGGCCACGATCTTTGTTGTTCTTTGTCACTTTGCTTCACATTATTCTGATTAAAAAATAGTTACAGAACGGATTAACCTTATTTACATTGAACCTTATGGGGAAATTTAACTTGGCTCACGACCAATTTGGGTCACGATCAGAGTCCTGGAATGGATTAAGTTTGTGACCCAAGGTACCACTATAATGATCTCTTCCTTAGCTGTGTTCCTGCCTTCGATACAGTTAACTCTTCCCTTCTGAGTTCCTTCATGTTATAGGTTTTTTCTGGATGTTTTTACGTGTGTGTGTGTGTGTGTGTGTGTGTGTGTTATTGATGAATCAGCTCATCATATCCAATGGCTTTCACTAGCACCCATACATGAATGGCATCCAGACATTTCTCTGTCCAATTCCACACTTCCAATTACTTGTAAGATATTTCCAGTAGGATGTTGCATTGTTAGTGTATCCAAGACCAAACTTCTTAATCTTTTTAAGGTTTTATCTTCTTCGATATTCCCTGTAAGAATCAAAGGCACTACCATACACTATAATGAACAAGCAGAAAGCCTTGGATTTATCTTTGCTTCCTTCCTTGCACTGTCTGTTATCATCAAGTCACTTCTCCATGGATAACATTGCAGAGTAAGGCCCTTTCTCTTTAACTCTCCAGCCTTGCAGTGAAAACTTTACTGTAGTATAACCTTCCCCAAATTGGAGCTCACGAGTTCTGTTGAACTACAGCTTCTATAATCCCCAGTCACCATTAATATACTGGCTTGGGAAAATAGACATTATGTTCCAAAACATCTGTAGACCTCCAAGTTGGGGAAATCTGCTCTAACATTAACCTCTTTGGACTTCTACTGTCACATGTCTGACTGCCCTCCTCTATGCAAAACTCTACGGTCAAATCATTCATATCTCTTGTTGCTCAGGTCACAGAAGCCCCCTCTAAGTAACTATACTAGCTACTCAGTTTCATTTGTACTCAGTTTAAAAAGTGCTTACCTTCAAAGCCTTCTGTGACTTTGTCCCAGTTACCTTTATGCCCTCATTCCCTCACACAGATGTTTTGGCCTACAACTCCCTCCAGTCCTAGCCAGCATAGCCATGCCTGTCCTAATAAATCTCTACCCATTACCCCTTACTTCTAGTTTCCCTTGCTATGGCTCTCTGAATGTGTCCTGCTTCTTTAAATGACCCAGTCCTTTCTTTCTTATTGCCCCCTAAGCCTGGAACTCCCTCCCAGAATAGCTGCAGACTGCTGCATCTCTCATTTCATTCATGTCCTTCCTGAAAATCGATCCTTTTTGTAAAGCCTTTGGCACTACCCTTGAGATCTCATTCCCTGTTGAGAATAAGCCTCAATTAAAATCATATTGTCCCTTGTTTACTTTCCTCCAGTCCCTTTGTTGCTTCTCCATTAAAATCTAAGTTGTAATCTTTCCCCAAGGCAGGGAAGCAGCATACACATTGCAAAGTGTGAAGTGCCATGCTCCTGAAGGCACTGAATAAATCAAAGGAGCCAATGCTGGTATTTGACATTTCCATCACCCTACTAGCTATTAACACAAACAAGAAGGAAAAATGGGGAAATTAGAGCCTGCTATCACATCTCACATAACCTTTCCAGACAATCACTGTATGTGAAATTTATCCATTACATCCCTATACCACCCTCTTTTCTCTTCCAAAAGACAACATGTGATTCCCCCTCCTCTCCATTTTATCCTCACAACAGTCCTGGGAGGTAGCATAGGATGAGAATCGGCAATTGGCCCAGAGACACCAGGAGAGCTTCACAGCCAAATGGGGACTTGAGCCCAATACTTAATCCCAGCCCAACATTTCAATCACTGCACCTGGCAGGCGGGCGAAATGGAGAGAGGGAAACCTCCCTTGAAAACATCCTTTTAACCTCACCTCTTGGTATCTAATAATATTCTGATCGACAAGATCTTTCTTTTATTTTCCTTTGTCCTGCAATGCTTAGAGATGATTTTACGAAATGTTTAAAAAGTGACACATGCCTATTTGACGGCAGAAATTTAACTGCTCCCACTTTCTTGTCCCATAGATATTCATCACCGGGGAGGGGGCTTCCCCCGGGTTTGCAACTAATTAAATACTAGCGATCATATTAGTTCCACGCCACAAGGAGAATGTATTACTTCCCATCACCCTTTTTGCGTCTAAATATGCTCCCTAAAAGCCCAGATGGCCTCCGGAGGGGACTCTCCCCGCTTTACCTACCCGGGTCCGCGTGAGAGACTCTCGTACCTTCCCCGGACAGGCGCGCGGCGCCGCACCCCGCAACGGCAACCACCCCGACAGAAACGGCTTCGAGACCCGCCTTCCCGTTTGAATCGCCACAGCCCGGCGCCTTTGCCTGTTCTGATTGGCTCTGAGCTACTGGCACGAGGAACCGAGGATGACGACACCACCTCCGCGGCTTCACTAGTATCACCCCCCAGCGTTCCAGTTATTGGCTTCGGAACGGGACGCTCACAGCGCCTTCTTTGTCAAGGGCAGGCTGAACTTACGTCACACCATTTGCCCACACTTCCCAAGCCACTTGTAGGCTGTGTCATTTTACCTCCGGGCAACTCCCCTCCCTTTTCCCGATCAATTCGTACAAAACAGTAAAGTCGAAGAGAGCGGAACATGAAAGTAAAAGGCAAGCAAACACTTTCTTGTCAAGTGGAAGAAATTTCATTATATATGATTTGCTTCTAGTGGGCATTTTTGACAATGCTCATAAAGACAGACTAATGTGAAAGAAAAATAGTGGCATTGCCTTAGGGACGAGCAAAAGGCCTCTTTTTAATAGCTGTATTACAGTGGGGGAATTAACAGCACGTAGAAGTTATGTGTCATGCAAATGAACGATTCAAACGAAAACAACTCAGTAGAAACTCTTGTACGTTTAGAAATTCACAAGTGGGTAATAACGTTTCTTAGGACGAACCAAAATGTCAGGAAAAAATAAGCAAGTTTTCACGTTCTGCAGGTCAGGCTATATGTCAAGCAAAATGGGGTGGATAAGACAAGAAAAATGGCCTTATGATGAAGTCACAAAATCGGTATTTAGTTATACTGCTTCTACAGGTTTTAAATTTGTTTACCAAAGCTTCGAGATTCTTTACAGATCCTTCACATAGGAAGAGTTTCTTCCTTTTCCTTTCTATACATTTCGTTACCCAACCAGTAGGTAGTGTTGTGGTATAGCAGAACTGCACAAATAATCATGTCACCATTCCCAAAGAATATCAAACGTTTTCCCTTCTAAAACTCAAAACTCCACAAAATGCTTGCAAAGCACAGGAGAGGTCCTGGAGGAGGAGGATGTGTGTACTGCACCCATGAATGAGGATTCCAATAACTGCCTTGTATAGAGAAGTCCATTGTCCTCAGCTTGTTGTGCAACATCAAGGACACCCATTCATGTTCCAGACACCCCATCCCATTTCTCCTCCCACCTCGCTTGTGTTCTCCCAGCAAGTCCTCACCACCACCTTAAGGTAGTGAGGGGGTTTGAGGTTTTGAAAGCTGCTCTCTTAGTAGGGTCACCCAAGGCAGAATGGTCAAAGCTGAGACAGTAGACGAAGATGCACCCATCCTCTTCGGATTAATAGCCACATCAGCAGAAGAGAATGGATCTCTCCAATGGTGATATGGGCAGAGAAACTCCTGAAGGGCAGCTACTGGGTAGTTGAAGGTAACACTGGTAGAGAATCTCTCAAGAACAACAGCAGTGATGTTCAAACTAACTCTGGTTAGTACTATAGAGGAGGAGGCAATAGTAAACAACTTCTAAATATCATTGCCTTGAAAAAGCCATGATGAAGCAACCCAGAATGAAACAAGAAATAGTCCCAGAAGATTAGGCTCCTAGGCTGGAAGGCATTCAACCAGCTGCTGGGGAAGACCAAAGGACAAATACAAATAGGACTGTCACTAATGGTGCAGCTGGATCAAAGTGGAAAGGAAGTCTAAGGGCTGACGTGCACAGAGATGAAAGGAAAGTCCAGTGTTGCGCAACACACGCAATTGCAGCATGGACCACGAGGAGTATGAATCAAGGTAAACTGGAGACCATGAAGCAAGAAATAGAATGGTTAAACATTGCAGTACGTGGTGTGAGTGAATTAAAGTGGACCGGAATGGGACATTTTCAGCCAGACAGGCATGAAGTGTGTTACTCTGGGAATGACAAACTCAGAAGAAACGGAGAGGCTCTAATACTGAGGCAAAATGCATCAGGAATAGGCAAGTAAGAACCTATGATGGAAGACTGACAGAATCAGAATTCTTGAAAACCAATCAGCATGACCATCATTCAAGACTATGCTCCAGCAACAGATGCTGAAAAAAAAATTGAAAACTTTTATGCAAAGGTGAAAGAGGAAATAGATAACACACCAAAACAAGGCATGCTGATAATCTGGAGACTGGAATGCAAAAGTAGAAAACAAAGTACAATTCATTGTTGTGGGAGAATTTGGCCTAGGGATCAGGAACAAAGCAGGAAACTATCTCATAGACTATCACAGAGAAAGACAGACAGACAGACAGATTGCAATGGTCAGTTTAAAGAACAGAACAACAACAAAAGAAAAACAAGACCTTTCTTTCAGAAGATCCAAGAAATCAAAGGGAAATTCAAATCTATATTAGGAATGCTAAAAGATAAACAGGGAAGCACATTATCTGACCAGGAAAAAGAAAGGAAAGAGGGGAAAGAATATACAGAAATAGAGAAGGGATAAAGAAATGACAGACTCTTTTAAAAAGGAATACTATGAGAAGAACCTACAGTATTAGAAGGCAAGTAAAAGCTGCTCTGGAAGCACTTGGTAGGAAAAAAGCACTGGATTAGATAGAGAGAAGTATTACAAGTACAGAGACTGAATCAGTCTAATGTTGAAAGTTGGATGGGTGACTTAAATGTTGTGAACCACCCAGCAAACTTTGGCTATGGGCAGTATAGGATGGCAAATAAATAATAATAGTAGTAGTATTAATAATAAGAATGATGATGATAATTCCATCAAGAATTGCCAACAAATATGGAAAATAAAACAATGGCCCACACACTGGAAATGCAAATTCTAATCCCCAAGAAAGAAGTTGCTAAGGAGGGCAGCAACTACAAAGCCATTGCACTAATTTCCCATGCAAAGTGATGTGCAAGTTGTTGCAACACAGAATTTTACCACATATGGAGGGAGAAATGCCTGACATTCAAGCTGGATTCCAAAAATGAAAAGGCACTCAAGAGTATATCACAAATAGCCATTGGCTACTGGAATGCACCAAAGCATTTGGGAAGATCAGTCTAGGCTACAACAAAGTCATTGCGTGTGTGGACTATGAGAAGCTATGGAGTGTCTTGAAATAAATGGGTGTGTCTCTGCACTTGATTGTCTTGATGCATAATCTGCATTGGGCACAAGAAGCTACTGTTAGGACAGTATAAGGAGAAGCAGAATGGCTTCCTAAAGGCAATGGTGTCAGACAAAAGTGCATTTTATCTTTCTGACTGTATGGAGAACACATCATAAGGAAAACTGGTTTAGGATTAGAGGAAGAAAGAGTGAAAATTGGCAGAAGACACAACAGTAATTTAAAACACGCAGATGATATCATAATATTGGCAGAAAGAAGCAAAGAATTGAAATGACTTAATAAATGACTCCTAATAAAAGCAGAAGCAAAAACAAAAGAAGAATGTACAGAGGCAAGACTACAGTAAGAAAACAAACATCATGAGAACCAAAGAATTGCACAGCTTTGTCAAAAGTAAATAAATTAACATTTTGACAGATTTTGCTCAATTATCAATTCAAATGGAAATGACAGCCAAGAAATTAGAAGAAGACTGAGAATAGGAAGAGCAGCAATGAAAGAATAAGGGAAAGAATCAAGTGTACAGATGTTTCACAGACCCAGGCCAATATAACCACATTAATGTATTCACAATCACTTATTGATACGAACGCTGGACAGGGAAGAACACTGACCGGAAGAAAATGGATGCCTTTGAAAATTGATGCTGAGGAGAATTTTTGAACACCCTGGACTGAACAATTTTTGAACACCCTGGACTGATGCTGAGATGAACAAGTGGGTCCAAGATCAATCTTCTTGCTTCCAGGAAGACAAAACTGAAGCTGTTGTACTTTGTGTACATCATGGGAAGGCAAGACTCGATGAAGAAGAAAAACATGCTAGGGGGAGTTGAAGGCAGAGGAAGAAGAGGAAGACCAAATATGAGATGGATTAACTCTGTAATGGAAGCCTCAGTCTTGAGTTTAAAAGAGCTGAGCATGGCTGTCAAGGACAGGACATTTCGGAGGGCTCTCATTCATAGTGTTGCCATAAATTGGAGATGAGTTGATGGCATATATCGACAGCAAACTCATCACTGCCACTATGGGTGGTTGATTAAGATCTGCTTGTGTAATTTGTTCAGTCCCCACTCCCTTTTCCTGACTTAAATTGGCTTCTCATATATCTCTCTTCCATTCGTGTTCCAGCAAAAGGGGGGATTAAACTAAAGATTTCCTCAATTAAAAGGAAAAATATGGAGGAAAAATAATTTACTGTATTTTGAAATTTTAAAGTTTTAAATTAAAATAGGGAATTATTTAGACAGGAAAAGACCCACAATTCCCAGCTTGCCCCAGCCAGCTATGCTAAACTTGCACAGGCTTGCACATTAAGGTGCAAAGTTGTAATCCCATACATTTCTACTAAAAAGTAAGGACCACCAGTTTCAGTGAGGTTTATTCCCTGATAATTGAGTGTAATGTGGAAGCAACCTAAAGTTGCATTTAAAGCTTTTTCACAAAATGCTTGAAATGTGACACCCACTGTCGGCAATCAACGTTTGTCTTGTCACACACCAGCACTATCCTTATGTCCCCCCATTCTCATACCCACATGGATCTTTCAAGAAAGAAAGACTCAGGTTCCTTTCTGCAAGAAAAGTAGATCTGACAGCCTGTTACCATTCCCTACTGTTCACGGTAATGATCTAATCACAGTCCTACTGCTCAGCAACATTTTTGTCTCTAAAACTGCCTGCTTTAATCTTACTTCTTGTTCTGCCCATCTGCTTTCATTCACTTCTTAATCCAATGAAATGCCTGAACATTCTGGGTAGTTGTAAGTACAGTGCACAGTCCAGCCCCACCTCCAAACACATGTCCAGTCCCAAAGGATCCCAGCTTGCGTCATGGGTTAGCGTTTGCTGTGGATGTGCTTATGATGTCCCAGGTGCAGAATAAATATAGCTGGTGTTGCAGCAGTTGCTGATATTTTTAAAAGATTAGGTGGGAGAAGGGCTTATGTCCAGGTAGGATTGCAGAGGGGAGTGAAAGAAGGATTTACCCAAAGCTGTCACCTGGATTCAGGTCCTTTTAAAGACAAATTGTTCTGGGCTTCAAACGTGTGGGTGGGTGGGTGGATGTGGGGAGGGGATCACATCACTGATAATGAACAGTACACTCCAATTGAAAAGAGGAAGATATGAGACCTCAAATCAAGACTGTTGTCAGGACAAAATGAGTGAAAGCTTGCCATAATATGGCTTCTAAAAGCCTGACTCTGTAGGAACAGCTGTGGACGCAAGATGAGATCAGGAGTGCATATGGCAAGTCTAGCTTCCCACCTACACCTTGGAAATGCCAGTGTCCCTGCCCTGAGAGGCCTTCCTGGGGGAGGGGGCGAGACACCTGGGGCATGCGAATGTCTGCCTTTCCTGAAGGTTCCTCTCTTTGTGTTGCCTTAGTCCCACCCAACCCTTTTGTTTTATTCTAATATGCCTCCACTATACTGTGTATGAGATCCCCCACCTGATCCCTAACCCCTCCTCCAAAGTGTGTATGTAACAGAGGTTATAAAAGCATCTTATACAGATCCCATCTTCACAGTCTCTTCAGGGACTGCCTAAAGGCCACATGTACTTCCTGTGTGTGTGAATACACTGTACATGGCACAGGCTGGTGCCCCATTTGGCCAGTCACAGAAATCCTGCAGCTGGTTGAGAATTAGAGAATGCTGGTGCCATAGTTAGCAGAGCAGCTTGGCTGGAAGCTGCTCCTGTTTGGTCCTCTTTCATTGATCCCAAGCAGAATCACACATCTTCGGCCCCTCTGCAAGCTGGAAAATAAACTCAAAGAGCCACATGTGGCTCCACAGCCGAAGCTCGGCCAACCTGGTCTGTATCTTGTGGGGGAAGAAGAGAATTGCAAACAAAAGGCATTGCTTAGCTACCACTGACTGAAAGACAGCAACTTGCATTTCTTGCATAACTTTCTGAGCTCATCTACTGTAGATTAATCAGGTATTCAAATTCAACTGTGCTATTATTATTTAAAGTATGCAAGTATTCTAAATCATTCCGAATTTTAAAAATCATCCTTCACAGCATTAGCTCATGTCTTACATTTTTTCTACTTCATCCATTACAGATGTATAATAATGATGAAAGTAGGATGCCCTTTGCACAGGACCAAAGACAGGGGAAAAATGGAGTTTGTCATGTGCTTAGAAATAATTGGTGTTGGCACTGGAGCCATGGGAAAGGTGTTAGAACCAATTAGCAGAGTTCAGTGTTAGTTATGCAAAAGGTAACCAAGCCTCTTTTGGCAGTTAATCTGACCTTGCAGGCTCACATTTCCATGCTGTAAGAAGTTAAGAATGGGGGTGGGTGGGTAGGGGGGATCAATACACACATTGCTGAAGCATATCAAAAAGTACTGTGGAGTGCCTGAAATCCAGGATGAAAAAACCAAACAAAAATACTTTGTTCTACCAGGAGAGCTTCTGCATTGCTAGCTGATTACAAACCGTCTCCTGTGCCTACCTCATGACACAGGAGGTGATGGCTCATGGAAACAGTGTCATCTCGGGTGATGCCTATGTCTCCTTTTGTTCTTTCATCCCTCTTATACCAGAAAGCAGAAAAATAGTAATGTGATTGTATGCTTTAAAATGCTTCAGGTATGCTTTTGCAGGCAGCTTTTGCAGCAGATGGGATAAAACTGGAGTATGGGAATGGGAAGCCTTACAAGTTTAGGATCTGTAGTCTGCATGAACATGCTCATAAAGCACCATCTTGATCACACCATTGAAACAAAAGTGCATAGTTTATTGTTTCTTTAATGTTTTACTTACTGGGTATTTCAGGAGAATGGACTTCTTGCTGTTTTCCATGGCTTTTCCCCACCGGAATCTTAAGCTGCATACCTTGCCCTCCAATGACTAAACTTATCAGATGAGTAAAATGTATCAGAAAGCATACAATTCAAATACAATCTGAAGAGAAACCAAAGAAACAGAAAGTGAGATGGAGAATTGGGTTTTGTGCTAATTTTTTCCATCAATTTATTTTCAACAATGGGGGAAGGGGAGGATTGGGCCAAAAGAAATTGCACCCCAACACTGTAGGACGGGGTACGAATTTCAGAGATCTTTTTCAGAGAACCTTCTCAGAGTGCAGGGTTTCTGCACCTACTTGGCTGAGGATGTCTGCACACTTTATTTTACCATTCTTTCCATCATTCTGTCCTCATAGCCTCTCCAGCTACTGCTGAAAAACCCCCTAGAGGGCTTAATCAGAAAGTCCCCTTGGGGCTTTCTGAGAAGCTCAAGCAAGCAGCCGGGGAGAAGCTGCAAGAACAGCATGGGATAAAACCTGTGAAAGGAAAAGTGTTCACATCCCTCAGCCATCTTCTTAAAGTCAGGTGAGCACTGAAGCCTTGCACCCTGGAAAAAAAATCTAAAATCCTTACCATCCAAGAAAAGACACACAGCAATGGCAGAGAAACAAAGAGGCTGGGAAAAAAGCTAGTTTTGGCACAATATTATGGCCCCCGGAAGGGCAAAAGGGTCAGGACCAAAAGGACCATCCAGCTTAGCTGACAGCACCTAATGCCACTAATCAAGCTTTAGGACAAGCATTCCAACCCTTCCAACTCTAAAGTTTAGAATTTGGAACAAAGTGGATAAAAACTGGGAAGCCAACCAAGAATAAGTTACTGGGGGGATGGATTCACGGTCTGCACCCCTGCTTTGGCTCATGGACACTGAATCAAAATAGAGAGTGTGTTAAAAGGATAAAGGGATGCATAAGACCACACAACCAGGAGTGGCAGATGGGTGGGGGCAGAATCACAATACGGAGCAGCATATATTTAAACAATTAAATGTGATCTGGCATTCAGTCCTCCACCAGAATTCTGATGGGGCACATATGTGAGGCTGTGATCATCTCATCTGGTTCTGTTAGTGTATAAGCTATAGTTTGTCAGGCAATTTAATGCAAAATCACAGTAATCTAGTGAACAAAGTGCCACCTCAGTGAAACTCAAGTGGACTGTGTACCACAGAATATGTACACGGACCTCTCCAAACACTGGGCTGAATGGTGCTTTTACAAAGCAGAACATCCAGAAAAAAGAAGTGGAGGGTGATGAGAGAATTAAGGAACAGAGGCACTGATCATGGTAGGACGACTGTGAAGTGGGGCTGGGGTAGGATGCGCTCATAGCCATTGAGATAAACTGATTCCTTCAGAATGGAATAGGCATGCACTGAAAATCTGGCTATTGGGATGCCCTGAAGTTTATTTATTAAACCCAGAGCAGATTATGCAGTAGACTGTCAACACCACCCACAATTTATTATTTTATTTAAGCTGTTTCTGCTGTGTTTGACATTACAGGATTGCCAAGAGTTTTATTTTTAAACTGGTGCAATATAAATGCCAATATAAAAACAGTACACAGTGATAAATAGCCTGAAAGGGGCCAAACAAAAAGCAATACCCATCTGAAATGCTACTAGAGGGCATGAGATTGAGTTGGTATCCTGAACCCTGAGCTGCAAGATGCGGAAAGTGAAGCACATTAAAGGTCCAGTCCTATGTAAGTGTTGCGATCTCACGCGAAGGAGTGCAGCAACTCCCAGACCATTGCACTAATTTCCCATGCAAGCAAAGTGATGCCCAAAGTTTTGCAACAAAGAGTATTACCCTACATGGAGAGATAAATGCCTGATGCTGAAGCTGATGTCTGAAAAGGAAGAGGCATTCAAGAGGTATCACAAATATGCATTAACTATTTGAGAAAATCAGTCTATGCTTTGTAGACTTTAACAAACTCATTGATTGTGTGGACCATGAGCAGGTATTGATGGTCCTGCAAGAAATGAGTGTGTCTCAGCACTTGATGTATGACTTATATCATGGACAAGTAGCTACTGGAGAAACAGATTGGCTTTCGTTAGGCAAAGGCATCAGGCAAGGGTGTATTTTGTCTCCCTGTCTGCATAATCTGTATGAAGAACATATCATAAGGAAAGCTGATTAGAATCAGAGGAAGAAAGAGTGAAAATTGGCAGAGGAAACATCAGCAATTTAAGATACGCAGATGATACTGTATTACTGGCAGAAAGCAGCAGTGAACTGAAAGGACTCCTAATGGAAGTGCAAGAGTGCAAAAGCATGGCTACAGCTGAACATTAGAAAACAAAAATCACGACGACAGAAGAATCACAGAACTTTTATCGTCAACAATGAAGAAACTAAAATTGTGAAAGTGACTGCAAACTAAGATTGCACCCTCTCCCCTCCCCAAAATGTGAGACTTCTAGGGGTAGCTGTGAAAGAGCTAGAACAGATTATCAAGTGTAAGGATGTTTCAGTGAAGATCAAGGCCAAGATTATTGATACTATTTTATTCCTGATCACTGTGTATGGGTATGAAAGCTGGATAGTGAAGAAAGATGACAGGAAGAAAAATGATACCTTTGAAACAGAGTGCTGGGGGAGAGCTTTGTGACTATCTTGGATTGACAGAGATGAACAAGAGGGTCCTAGATCTAATCAAGCCTGAACTTTTCCTGGAAGCAAAATTGAAGCTGCAGTACTTTGGGCACATCATGAGAAGGCAAGACTCCCTGGAGAGGACAATCACGCTGGGGAAAGTTGAAGGCAGAGGAAGAAGAGGAAGACCAAATATAAGATGGATTAACTCTGAAATGGAAGCCCTGCCTCAAGTTTAATGAGCTGAGCAGGGCTGTCAAGGACCGGACATTTTGAAGGGGTTTAATTTATATAGTTGCCATGACTTGATGGCACATAACCAGAACAACCCATGCAATTTTGGACAGAAAAAGACTTACAGTGCTGGGAACTGTTAGTCTTTTTCCTCTCTAAATTTACGTCTTGTTTGTAATGACCATTAGAATATATTGGGAGGGGTTAGATCCTGAAAATCAAGCAACGAATAGCCAGGGCCTTTCAAATTATGATAGGAATACTTAGAGAAGTGTTTGTTTTTTTAAAACAGCCTGAAGGTGTAGCTGTCTGCCATGTCAGTCAGTAAGGGCAGACCAAGAAGGACCAGGGGTTCCATAATGCTTTTCAAAGAAAATTACAAGCAATGACAAGAGTGGGTGTGGGAGGGGATTGAAGTGAGCAAAGCAAAGCTGAGGGCACACATGTGTGAGGCAGGAAAAGACAAAAGTCACTTTGTTTCTTCAACACCAGCAATTTCAGTTCCAACTATCAGTTGTTTTTGCTAAAGATGCTTTACCAGCAAGGGAGGAAAAGAAACTGTAGTGGGGGGCAGCCCCACTGGAGGAGGAGAAATGGCAGAAGTCACTGGCACTGCTTTTCCTAAGGGCCTTTGTAATGGGAAGAACAAAGGCAGCTGAGGTGGGAGGATCCCTGCCCAGGACCAGGAGGGAGGCAGCTGCAAGCCAAGAGACACTGAAGTGAGATGCTTCTTTATGCCTTTTGCTCACTAGTGCTCCAAAGCCTGGCTCCCACCATACATGTTCCAATGCATGTTGGGGCAAAAACATCCCCACTTCAACTATAGGATGCTGGGATCTGAACCAGCAGTGACTGCCCAAGAAAAAGATCTTGGGTTTATGGTGGACAACTAAATGAAAATGTCAACCCAGTGTGCAGCTGCTGTAAAAAAAAGTTAAACTCCATGCTAGGCACACTTAGGAAAGGAAAATAAAATAAAATTTTGAAAATAAAACTGCCAAGTTTGTACTCCTCTTATATAAATATTTGGTGCAACTGCACTTACAATATTATGTACAGTTCTGATGGCCACACCTGAAAAAGAACATTCTTGAAACAGAAAAACTGGAGAGAAGGGCAATTAAAATGCTGAAGGGGTTGGAGCAATTCTTGTATGAAGAACATTTACAATAACTGGGATTGTTTAACTTAGGAAAAAAAGGCAAGTAAGGGAAGCCATGATGAAGTGCTTCAAATTATACAGAGCCAGTGTGGTGTAGTGGTTAAGAGCATGGGACTGGGACTCAGAGGATCAGGGTTCTAGTCCCCGCTCAGCCATGGAGCCAACTGGGTGACTTTGGGTGAGTCACAGACTCTCAGCTCAACCTACCTCACAGGGTTGTTGTTGTGGGGATAAGATGGAGGAGGAGAATGCTGTAAGCTGCCTTGAGCCCTTTGTAGGAAAAAGACAGGATATAAATCGAAAAATAAATAAATAAATAAATAGTGTGGAGAAAGTGGGAAGGGAAACATTTTTCTCCCTCCAACACTCAAACCCATGGTCATCCCATGAGGCTTATTGGTGGGAGATTTAGGACAGACAAAAGGAAGGGCTTCTTCACACAACATCTAGTTAAACTATGGCATTCACTGTCATGGGAAGTGATGATGGCCACCAGTCTGGATGGCTTGAAAAGGGGATGAGACAGATCCATGAGGGAGGAGACAATCAGTGGCTACTAGCTGTTTGCTTCCTCCATTACCAGGGGTGGCACGCCTGCATACACCAGTCGCGGAGGAGCTTGGGCAGGCAGAAGACTTGCACCCATCCTACTTGAGGGATCCTATGGGCAGCTGGCTTGCCGTCATGTGAATGGAGTGCTGGATGGGACCAACCATTGGTGTGATCTAGCAAGGCGTTTCTTAGATTCTTTCATTCTGAACTCCTTTCCCTCTTCACTGTCTGAAATTTAGATGGTTGGTAGTATGTTGATACATTATAGATATGTTGAGATTGGTAATTATATCATTAGCCACATTCTTAGTACTACTAAGAGCAGTCCCACTGAAAGGGACTTAAGTTAGACTAATACTGAATACAAGCCATGGAATTGGGTTTTGTGAGGAAGTACAAGGTTTAGGCTCAAACTAGAGAGATGAATACCTGAATGGAAGGTAAACAGAATCTGTTTAGTCAGTATTTCCTCAAGGCTTGTTTTCCAGCTCAATTTCTGTTGCTCTTCTCTAGATTTCTTTCCAGTTCCCTCAGTGCCTCCTTGATGTGTGACCAGAACTGAACACAATACTCAGAGACCAGTCAAGAAATGCTGGTGCCTAAGGCAGGAGGGCCAAATGGAGCCCCCTCTATTTCATGATAAAAGTGCAAGAATAAACCAGAGAACTGACAGCCTCCGGTTTGTTGCTGCCTCTGGCAGGCTGACTCCTCTTGCTCAATGGCAGCAGACAGCCTTGCCAATCCCAGCGCAGCTGCCCCATTAAAAGCTAAGGAAATCTCTTCCTCCCAATTCCATCTTCTCTTCAAGGCTTGACACTTGCATATGATATTAATAGATGAACTTATTTGCTAAAACTCATCAAGGCAGTGAACAGCAATGTAAAGCAAAACTTGACACCCTACAAAAGCAAGAACATTAAAAACAGGAAAGCAGAACAAGGACATGCTTTAAAGGACTGAATTTAAAAAGACGTGTTCATGCCCTTTCCAGAAGAAATCATTGCTCTTGAGAGAGCGTTCCAGAGCTTGGGAGGAAACCCTTTCACAGGTACCTGATCACTGTGCTCTGTGAGCAATGCTGTTCTCCAGAAGTCCTCTCATGAGATGGGGATCAGTCAGGCTATCTCAGGCTTTTTCATGGTCTCTGATGCTTCTAAATTCATCTCTGGTTTGGGTTCTCTGCTTTATCTATTGTAAATAAGCTCTTGTGCTAGGTAGCTTTTAAAAACAAAGGTAGGGCTGCTAACAGCCACATGCACTGTGGGTTTCAGGAGAGAGTTCAAAGTATCTGCGAGCCAAAGCGCCCCTCATTATTGCATGGGCAGCACAATGACTTGTGCCATGTGGAGCAAATGGCACAGCAGGCTGATTAATGAATCCAGGTTAGAAGGGATTAGATTAGACAGATGTAAATCAAAGCAAAGCAGATGAATGCGGCACTACAGACGGGGGCAGCCGCATGGACAGACATGGAGAATGCCACTTGCCCAAGGTCAGCCAGGCTGCCTGCCCCTCCACAGCGCAGTGCCGGGGCTGGGCAGCAGGTGCCACCATGCTGGCCACAGCTCCCTCCACCGCGGCATTAGCTCATTAGCTCCTTGCAAGCAGCTTAGCACAGAAATAAAAATGCAAATTGGTGTCTTTCCCCCTTCCTAGAGTGTAGGGGAAACAGTTTGATTAGTTTATGAGCTTGGTTTATAGATGTATTTGGTTGTCTTTGGTTTCAAAAGAACATTATTAGGAGAAAACTAATTAAAAAGGACACAGAGTTAGTCAACAATAAACAAGCAAGCGGAAGCTCAATGCTTCAGGGGCTTTTGCTTTTAGAGAGAGAGAGGAAGTGTGTGTTTTGGGGTGGTGGAAGACCGAGAGCAAACAGCTGGATAATCTGATACATTATTTTCCATCTCTAGATAGAGTTATTTTATCCACTCAATAAAACTGCTCCCCAGGAGCTGTTTAGCAGGCCATTTATTAAAGATTCTCAGTTCAGAAGAATAAACCCCCCTGAGATTTCCTTCTTCGGTCTTCCACCCCCATTCTTTGATTTGAGCAACAGTTCGATAACTGCCCCTCCATTCATGCTAAGCTCCGAAGTCTCTCTGCCTGATGGTTCCTGCCAAAAGAAATTTAACAATGAGCATAGCACTCAAATGCACAAGTTCAAATAAATACCTGAAGAAAGCTCATGCAACTGTGAAAAGAAAAAAAGAAAGAAAAGTATTTAAAGGCCAAAGTTGACATTATGTGAAATCTGTGTCTAGCAGCTATGTCTTTTCCTCCATCCCTACTCTGGAGTAGGCACAAAGGCCCTGATACAGACTGTAAAAGCTCCCATGCTCTTCCCTACTACACAGTAGAGTTGCAGGGTTGTGGGGGAGGCAGACATCTCTCCCCACAAGAGTAAAAAAGAGAGTGGGGTGAGATATCACTCCTAGATATGTTTTTAAATTATGTCTTTTTTAGCTCTTTATCTAGCTAAATCTAGAGCACAAGTATGGAAAGCAGAAGGAAAGGAAATCATAAAATGGAGCCAAAGGCCTGAAAATAGTTAACAGTGCATTTCTCTGCATGACCAGTAGGACTGACAACTCCTGAGTAAGAGAGCATGGGATCGCAACCTTTAGGAAGGAGGGAATCTTCTATGCTTGTTCACCTGGGAATAAATCCCATTGAACACTGTGAACCGGAACCCGTTACATCAAAGCATCTGTTAGGGATTAATCTGAATATATGCAAGCCTCCTGCCACTTGGCATCTTAACACTGCAAGGAAATGCATACGCCATGACTTCCACATCAAATGCTTTTCCCCACGAGGCATTTATTGTGCACACTGATTCCTCTTTCAGAGTAGTCTGCACATGCATTAAACAGTGCTGTCATCCTCCAGGGTCTCTCCCATTCTTGGACCAGATGGCCTTACAGGTCTCCTCCAACTCTACTATTCCATTATTCTGGGATTTCCATGACTTTTCTTGGATGGAGGAAAGTCAGGTACTATCTGTGATGGTGACATGAATCCTGCCTGTATTTGCGCAGTTGTGCTATTCCACAGTGCCACCTAGTGCTTGTGCAATGGAAGACAATGTACAATGGAATGGAAAAGCAAAGAAAGGACACCCCCAGAAAAAAGAATGTGTAAAGGCACAATTCTTAACCCAGCAAATAATCTGGAAGCAGATGCTAGGAGTGCAATGTCAGTCTTTTCCCTCTTCCTATCCCCCCACCTTTTTGCAACATCTTGGCCGATGAACAGATCTGGAAAGCTTGAAAGCCTGCATATTTTTGACCTACTAAGGCATGGCACTAATACGGATTTTTATTTTTTTTTTACTCTTCTTGTTAGCATCACACTGGCTTCACTAAAGCTTGAGTCTCCAGCAGGTCACGGAAATCCTAGCTTTCCCTAGTTTCCCTTATAGGAATTTCTAGCAGAGCCATTCCACTGTGATTTAGGAAGCACATATTATTCATATGCAGAGACAGCCCTGGCGTAAGTTCTCACTGCCTGAGGCAGGAGAGAACATGCACCGCCCCCCCCTTTCCTTTGCTGCCGCCCACCCTCTGTTTGCCTCGTCATGCAGGAGAGCTGTGCAACCAGCAGAAGTGGCAGCAAGACTCTTGTGCAACCCCACAGCTGCTGCTTCTGGCCACACGGCTCTCAGTGTTAAGGCAACAAAAGACTGCACTAAAGGGTCCCACCGTTCTCTCTCTCACTGTGGCAAATGGCACAGCAGAAGAAAACTGGTGAAGCTTTTCAGAGCACCTGGGGCAGCTGTGCGGGAGAGTGGGGCAACTTTCTGCTCCTCGTGCTCTAATTCTTGATGTGGGCCCCTCACCCTGCTTCATGGGAAGACTGGTCCTACATGGAGGAAATCTGTGAGAAAAACAGTTGTTTGGGGAGTCATATGAAGTGTTCCTCTTCCATCCCCCCCACCTTGGAAAGCTGACTCTGAAAAATCCCATCTGTTCATATGTGACCCTTTCAAGTATCCTAGACTCTCAGCTCAGAAAACAGAATGGGTTTATTTTTGTATTTTTTTGGACAAATGTTGATCACATTGAAGGACTATGAATGACATAGTCAGAGGATGGAAAAGAAGCAGCAGTGAACAAAGACCTTTGTCTAATCCACAAGCACTTGAAACCATTTAATGAAATTCTAACCAAAGCAATTCAACAAAAAAGAGGGAATAAAAGGGAGAGGGAGTTCTAAGGAGCCTCATACAGACAGTTAACAAAATAAAGCAAGTCAATCTTACATAGCAAAACCACATCTTCAACTTCATCTCAGCATCCACACTACAGCTTTGCAATTTTGTCATGCTGAAAGGTCTTGGAAGAATCTATGCAAAGGATAGTTTTCTGGATGTTTCTACCATCCAGAATGTTGCTAACCTTAAAGAGGCCTTCCCAGCTAATTTCAAAAGAGCCACTGTTTTCCTTCTTTGGTGTGTAATCCTATGCATGTTCAGATAGAAAAATGGCTTAGAGCTCTCTGTCTAAACAAGTATAGGACAGCACACTTGTGCTGCTGTATTTGGGCTTCTGCTAATCCAGGAAGGCTCTGTTCCCACATAAGGGCTGGGGGCAGTATCCCTGCTGTCCAGTGGAAGAGGGTTCACCACGCAGAAGGGCACTGCAGTGCTCAGGAGACAGAGCGCACAGCCCTCAAAATCAGAGAAACCTTTAAAACCATGTAAAATTTCACATACTGGGGTGTTGCTGTGGGACAAGGGAATAGATAGTTTTACTGGGATTTGCTAAAAGATGGGGGTAGAGCAAGAGAATGTTGGGCATACTGAGTCTCTGAATTTCACCAAATTATATCCAACACTGAATTTTTTAACATGATAAATAAGGATAAGAGGCATGAGAGAAAGGAGTTGTGTTGTGGGGCAAATGGGTACAATGTCACACAGTCAAATCCCAGCCCTGTAAATTCCACATGAGCAGCCGAACTCAGCTTTCCCCACTCTGGTGGCCACCCACATGTTTTCGATGACCATCCTGTCATCCCTGATGATTGGCTGTGCTGCTTGGAGCTGATAGAGGTTGTGCTCCAGCAACATGGGAGGTCACCCAGTTGGGGAAGACAGTCCAAGTGACTTGATGACAAAATTTAGGACATCATGCAACTCTTCCCAGCCTGGGGCCTCCAGATATTACTGGATTAGAACTCCCTGGGGATGGAACTCCCATGCTGCCTGGCAGTGGCAGGAACTGTGATCCAAGAACGTGTGCAGCCCAGGATGGGAAAGGTGTAGAGAACGACTAGGCTTTAAGATGCACCATGGTGGCAGGATTGGATCATTCATTTCCAAGGAAGGGGACCTGAGGCGAATGAGGTCAGCAGAAGGGCCTTCTCTCAAGAGAGACTCACTTTCAAAGGCACTTTTCATTTCAAGAATGAATGTCAATCATTTAAGGCATTCTTCACATTGTTTCTGAAAAGCACTTTGTGTTATGACATTCCGGAAATTTTTTCCAGGCAACTTGGTAGCTGCATAAGCAGGGTGTTCCACCAGTACAATTCTGAAATGGTGCTTCTGCTTCCGAATGGCTTTTGCATAGCGGGAGTAGCACCACAGTGTAACCACATAGAGGGAAGGAGGAGAAGGTATCAGGCAGACACATATCGGGGTCTGGAGATGCAGATCTGAGATGTTACACAATACAAAGTGGTTTTTTCCATTCTAGGGGAACTTATGACAGACACAGAGTTGTGACATGGGTGTAAAAGAAAATCTTTCCTGCCACATATGGTATCTGAGATAGAACACATTTATCACGGGGCACCAGTGCTTTTCCTACTCTGATCAAAGATCAGCTCATGGAGGGGTAGTAATAAATGATCCCATGTTTTGCTTTAAAAGGATGGGCCATTGATTCAGCACTGAGAACCACAGAAAATGTTGTAATCCCTCCTTTAACCTCATTTGTCCTTCTTGAGACATGGAATCATTTTAATGGCAGGTATAGCTGGGAATGTTGGGATTTACAGCAGGAAAGGGAGAAATCCTGCAAAACATGGGTATCCTTTCCAAAATCTCCTTCCATTCTTTAGCTAGGGCCAGTCCTATTAGGCAGAGCAAAACTGTGTGGGCACAGTGGCAGTAACGTCCCTGGGGGTGGGGGCAGCCATTGTCCCATTGCTAGTGTAGAAATCAGACTAAGCTGCCAGTCCGGTGGGTTGCTGTGTGCGTAGTGGCTGGGGATGACATCTGGTCCTACATATCAGGGAGCAAAATGACTCAGGCCAGCTCCTGCTTCTGCTTCCGCTGCTCGTATTCCTGTTACTGTGGTTAACACTGCTCCACTGCTCCACAAACACTTTGTAAAGAGTGCCTCCCTTCTAATGGCCGGCGGCAGTGCAATTGATTTTGCACGACAAGAACAGAAGGAATCAGAAGGGCCTTTCATGCACAATGTGATTTCAAAGAGTCTGGAATTAAACGGCAAGCATAGATCACGGGCCCTTTTGCCATTCCTTTTATTGTAAAGCAATTATCTTCCCCTTTGTTTGCATGGAGGGGGCTAGGCCTGGAAACTTCTCGTCTGGGAAACTGTTAATAGAATTTATGCTAATTTGATGATTCCAGCGATTACTAGAGGGAGTGACTTGCTCGCATTTTGCAAGCAGTTAAAAAAAAATGACTGCATCTCTGCAGCCACATTAAGGACTAATTGTCAGCTTCCACCAACAGCTATAACTGTTTGGGTATCACTCTGGGGCTGTATCCACATTTGTGTCTGCTCATGGATGTGTCCCAACATACAGTGCAATCTGATCTACATGGTGGCACGCAGTGGGTCTGGTATGATCTGCGCCTGCCCTCTCTGTTTTTGTAGCGAAATCAGTGTTATGTGGAGGCAGAATCAGATAAGCACATTGCTTTAGATTTATTCATCCCCAGACTGTACCTGTTACATATTTCCCTGCTATCCGTTGAGCCAAGTGAAGGGTGAAAATGTGTGTCGTGGTTTCATTTGGGATTGGTGTGTGTGCTGTGAAAGATCTCTTGTAACTACATCTTGCTAGAATCAATGCATTGAAGATCTCTGCCTGGGTAATTGTGTCTTCATCACAGTGGATGCAACGGCCACGTCTTCTCCTTGTTCTCAATCAATGAAGCATGTCTCTGTGCATATGAACATGATTAGGCTTTATTTATTTATTTATTTATTTATTTACTTCTTATGAAAACATTTTCAAACTGCCCTTCATCCTTGTCGATACCATGAGTACAAATATAATTAAAATAATGTGTAATGCAATAAAAACACCAGAAATTCACCCTCATCACAATGTAAACATAGAAAGCAGCAAATACATTAGAACAGACAAACCAACCAGTTAAAATGCCTGAGTAAACAAACAAGGTCTTGCTCTGAAACCAAAGCACTAACAGGTGTACTTTCATAGGTGGGTGCCACAACTGAGAAGACTCTGTTGCTTGTTGATACATAATGAACCTGTTCTGAGGTACTTGCAGAAGATCTTCCCCTTAATGGACATTGAGATCTACTTTAGGTGGGGTGCCTCTTCAGAAGGATAGAGCATAAATCAGCCTTCCCAGTCTGCTTCCTCCGGATATTTTGAACTAAAACTCCCAGCATTCCTATTAGCCATAGGGTTAGGGGCTGGTGGAACTGAAGTCTGAAACATTTGGAAGTCACCATGTTAAGGAAGGCTGACATTTTGGTTTGCATATTTAATACAAAATGAGGAACATGTGACCCACCAGATGTATTTGGACTGCAACTTCCATGATCACCATGGACTATGTTACTTGAGCCGATGAGAATTACAATTGAATAAATCTGGTAGGGCAGGCACACATTGCACACCTCTGGTCCATATAGGACCAGCTGAAAAAATAAAATTGCAAGTTATGGGAGAAAGCAAAGGAGAGCCATGATTAGGATAGCAAGGAGGCAGGTTAGCTCTCGAACTTGCCAGCTCCCCTCACAAATGTCAGCTGTAAACTTTTTGATGTCAGCTGTAAACTTTTTGCATGTTGAAAGCCTGTTGGGATTTGAACTCAGATTTTTACTAGACATACTAACCATTTAACCTCCAAACCACAAACATTTTTGTGGCATTTATTCTGAAAACCACAAAGGCAGACTAAATGACTGAATTTGACTTAAAAACATTATCAAAACCATTTAGAAAGAAGACTAGAATCTCTGCATGCTGATAAAACTCATGTGCGTGGTCCTTAAAACAAGATGCATTGAGAGCTCCCACCCAACTATGTGCAGTCTGCAGGGCAACGGCAGAGCCACTATGAGCTCCCATGATAGTTGGAACCATGGAAGTGGTCCCTTTAAGGCTTCCCAACTAAGTGAGGCTGGGCAGAGGAAAGAAGACTGGCAGCACAAAAAGATCTTTCCTAAAACCCCTTCAGGTCACATACATAAGTCTGAATTTAGCAGCAATTGTCTAATCAA
Source organism: Varanus komodoensis (assembly GCF_004798865.1). Classification (NCBI taxonomy): domain Eukaryota; kingdom Metazoa; phylum Chordata; class Lepidosauria; order Squamata; family Varanidae; genus Varanus; species Varanus komodoensis. The sequence goes on from NW_025335349.1 coordinate 26,228,910, forward strand.
AAGTGCACACATTCAAAAACCCTAGGTCAAGCATGCATTAATTTTTGCGTGAATTTTTTCAACTTTTTGGAAAGGTCACAGTTCTGTGTAGCTGCAGGCTCAGCACTTTTTTGATTGGTTTGCCCATTCTAAATTGCCCGTTTTGACATTTGGGATGAATCTGGCGAAGAGTTGTCCCAACTCTAGAGAGTTTCAGCCTTGCTGTTAAGGCGAGTTCTAAGCTGACTTTCTCAATCTATTTATGACCATTAAGTGATAGGGGCAAAAAGAAATTGCACCCCAATATTATGGGAATTTTGGAGAAATTTCTCAAGATGCAACAGCACTGGGCTTACCTTACTTTAAGCAGGTGAGGTGGTTGAGGGGTTCATGCCAGATTTTTTAAAATAATTTTTATCCCATTCTGTCCTTGCAGCTGTCTGGCCACTTGAGATTTCTGAAAAGCCCTCTAAAGCACTTAGCAAGGTCTTCTTTGCTTGGTGCCTTGCAGTGCTACAGCCTGCTGAGGGTCTGACAGTGGAATGAGGTACTGTTGCTACTATTCCTCCTCCTCCTCTTCTTCAAGGATTTTTAATATCAACAGCAAAATAAAAATGCCTCACTTCAGCTTTCAAGCCCACAACAGGCCACAGTAATGTGAAGTGCCAAGGAAGAAAGTCCTGACTAAGGCCTCTACTGGACTTTCCAGAAAGTTCCAGCAGCCATAAAGGCTGCAAGGACAGAACAGGGCAGAGGAATAGTAAAATGAAAAGGAGAATAGTAAAATAAAGAGTAAAATAAGCACACTCTTGGCCACCTTCTTACAGTTAAGGAAGCACTGAAGGCTTGGAGCCTGTAAACTTCCTCAAAAATTTTGGCACGAAAATAAAGAGGTTGCCAAAGTGTATGTGGTGATTCAGCACAGCACCCTTTGAGGTCACTCAGGAATCATCCCCTGGCTCCTTTGACACTTTTTGCCTTGAAGCCTTTGCTCAAACAGCTTAGACCAGTACCATACTGGGATCACAGTACTAAAACCACTTTGCTCTCCTGGCCTTGCCACTCCTAGAAGGATTCTAATTAACTTTGGGCAGCTCTGAGGTTCTGTGTCCCCCAGGGCCAAGTATCTCCTCCATTCACTGGGGACAAGGCCAGGTAGATCCAGTTGCGTCTGCTGCAAGCCCAGCTAGAACCACTAAGAGGCACTGGATGCCATTGTTCTGCTACCCTGCTCCATTGCAGTTGCCCATTTTGGCACTAAACCTTCCCTAAAACTTTCCCTTGACTGTGCTTAATGGTTTGCTCTCACTGTTCTTTGCCAATAATTTGGGTTTTCTATAATGCTTTACCCCAATAATTCTCTGAATAGTGTTTACTTCAAATCCTGGAGTGTTTAATAAATCTCCCCCCACTACTGAAGAAACCAGTAGTTGGGTGCTGGCTACCTGGGTAGCTCCCAACAAGACGCACTATTGTCAAAGTTAAAAGGTCTCTTAACCCAGTGTGTACCTAGAGCACTAGAAGCAAGTTCATACACTCGCCTAGAAAGGAGCTGAGTCAGTAACACCAACTTATGGCCGTCTCTCCCGTTGGCCAGTCTGGTGGGAGAGAGGGGTGTGACTAGGCACAGTAGAGGCCCAAAGTATCTTCCAAACAATCCAGCATGCAAAAGATTATTTTGTGAGCAATCTTGCAGTAATGTGAATAGCTGTAACAGTGTACAGGTACTCTAGAAAATACCCCTGCTTCATTAAAGAGAAGGAAGCTCTGGCTTAGAAAGTGAAAAGTATAAGGATGAAATGGTCAAGAAGTTGCAAGTTAGTGCATGTAGTCTGTTCAGCAAAATCTATGTTAAGTGATTGAAGTAACTGTCTCGCAGTTCAGTATAGACTCAACAGTATAAAAGATACTTTGGGGCCTGCAACTCTTAATACGACATTTTAAAAAGGAAACAGCAAAAGGTAATTCAAGATAATATTGTTGAGTGTTCCTAGCTGTGACTTTCAAGAAACGCTCAATTACATTCGGCTCACAGGGGCTTGCACTTTGCCGTTAGTGTCTTCCTGGCGGGTAGGCTTTCATTCCTCCGTGCCCCATCAGGGGGCGCTGTAGCCTTGGCGATGAATCATAGAGCCTTTCCGGGAAGAGGTGTCGGCATCATGTCTGTGCCAGGACTGTGCCCTGTAGCGTGTTTCGTGAGGGTCCTGACCAGCCTAATATTGAGCGCCATGCCGAGGAGGGGGTGTTGCTTTTGGTTTCAAGAACTCAGGGCCTCGTTCTGAGCTCACACTCTGGAATCAGGCCCGCGGTGTTAAGCTAGCAGAGAAGCTTTGTGAGAAAAGGGGGTGGGGAAGTAAACGTAAAATCCATCTTCTCATTTCAAAAGCATTTATCAACAGTGATTCTGATCCAGGGGAGAAGGGACATGGCTGCAGTGGAGACAATGGGAGTTTCCCCACCGATCACAAAGCAACCGTTTTGACAGAGTTCTGTGTGCTTTCATTTCAGAATATAGTTACCAAAGTAGTATTTTGGTTGCTTATTATTTAAATGTGCAACTTTGAATTTTAAAGACCGAATCAATTGAAAATTCTACATTTGAAACCAAAATAGCCATTTGCAAGCAAAGTATGCAATTATTATTCAGTCCCCTCTGGTACCCTTAAATAACAGGTGCATTACACAAATATATTCTGGCTGCAGCCCAGTTACCTGGATGTAAGTCCTGCTCACCATTATGAGGCTTATTTCTGAGAAGCTATATAGTGGGTTGCATTATCAAAAAGGAAGGTTTTCTGAAGGAAAGAACACTGACAAGAAAATACACATGTCTTGTGCTTTGGGCTGGTGTTAAAAGCAGGGAAGTTAGACAAATTAAAGGCGAAAGCGGCACCCCAGCAACTTCCTCCCATCCAAGAAGAAAGAGAATAAAGCAGCTGTCGATAGAGGGTAGACAAAATAAACCATTGTGGGGCAGAGTGTGTGTGGGGGGGGGGCGCGTTCAGGGGGAATAGAAGTGCTGCTACAACATGAGAAAATTCACTGAGGAATAGCTTTCCATACAAAGCATTGAAAATCCTTGTGCTTGGCCAGAGCTGGTGCTCCAGTGAAGATTGCCAGTAACTCAGGCTGTGCACAGGTAAGTATTTTTTACAGAACAACCAAAGCCAGTCTTCCCCTTATTACAGCCTTTCTTAACCTGGTGCCCTCTGAATTTGTTGGTCAGTTGGCCTACAATTCCCATCATGCACCAACAGTTGTGCTGGCTGTGTGATGGAAGTTGTAGTCCATCACATGCAGAGGGCGCCAGCTTGGGGAAGGTAGATTATTCCTACAGCAAGCTGTCTTGATGCCTGACATAGGAAATGCAAATGGCAGCCACCCCCCTTCCCACCACAGAGTGCCAGAATCCCTGGAATGTTCTATGCCAACCCCAGTGAACACATGGGAGGCTTCTTTTGCAGGTTTTATTCATGTCTGTGGGCTAGGCTTGCACAAGAATGTCCCTCCGCCGGATTATGCTTTTGGGTCAGATCTGCCAGTTGCTCACTTGGCTGCCTGTCACCTGAGGCAGCAAACACACCTTCCAGCATGATAGGGCTGTTTTGGTGCCATGGTGACACTGCCCACCGTCCTGCTTCTGCAGTCTGATAACCATACAAGTGGTGCTAAGGAAGCCTTAGTTAAGAGGAGACAGCCTGCTGCAGGAGGGGGAAGTCTGCTGCTCCATGACTCCGTATCTACTTACTGTTGTCATCTGCATTTATAGACTGCTTTTCTGGAACCAACCAAGACAGACCCCAAGAATTCAGTTAAGAATAATAAACATAATCAAACATGAAAAAACATCTTCTAACCAACCCCGTTGAGAACACAATCTAATCTGGATGCCTGCAACCCACCGAATGTGGAGGATTATGGGCATCCTAAGCAGGGGAAGAGGATCAACGGTAGCAGGGGTGGGGTTGCCTCCATGCTCCTCCTGCCTGCAAAGCACACAGGTGGCCAATTTCAGCTAAGTGTCATGCCTCAGAGTGGGAGAGAAGGCCAGGGTGCCACAACAAGGATAGCTCATATTATGGTGGTGTTGGCCTCCTCTTGTCCGCATCCCATGCAACATCCACTCAACCCCTTCTCTGAGGTTGTGACCTGGGAGAAGCAACTGGTGTGGCTATTCCCATGCCAGCTGCGAGTGCAGGGGAGGGGCGGGGGGGGCTCAGAATCCTACCTGATGTCAGACTTCAAGCTCAGAATCCCACCTGATGTCAGAGAGAGTTTCCAAGGTCAGAGCTGGGATTCCAAAATTCCGATGGCCCTCTAGATGTGGTCTAGCGGCCGTAGCATTGCACTGTAAAACAGCCAAATGAAAACGATCCATCTTAATCCATTTCTTAATTGTGGAGCAGCTGAAGAGACAACCGATTGTAACTCCAACAAAGATGTGCTCAAGACTTTGGGAGCACCACAAGCAAGCGTGTCTTCAGGGGCCTGTCCTGCTGGAGAGAGGGAGTACACATTGTCCAAAGAAAAATGAGAGTTGCTAAAATAAAAGAGGGTTTTAAACTATGTTCTAAAAATGGAAATTGTGGCTGGAAAAAATAGGTAACCTCATGCTCTTTTTTCTCCTGATTGGAAGGCTCAATGAGTGCTTAGGAAGACCTGGCTAAACAAGCATTCTTTCAGCTGCAAGGCAAAGTAAATAGCTAAAAAGCAGTCTCAAAGAGCATAAATGTGAAAGACGATGGCCAGCTGTGAGCACTATCCAATAGATATCCACACTCAGATGAAAATTAATACTTCTATAGTATTGGTCATGCTTCTCATGCCTAGTTTGATCTATTCTGGAATATATCTGGAAACAGAACTAATACCTGCAAAACCAGTTTGAGCAGAGAAAGCTGAGGGTCAGGAAAAAAAAGAACATATATACTCATGCAACAATGGCTGTACAGTCCTGCCTTTGAAAATCTATTGTATTGGAAGTGAATACATCTCTAAACTGCTTTTTTGTTTGTTATTTTAAGTACGGGGCACCTCCCTGTGCTTTAAATCACATAGGAACTTATTTGATTGCTTGTTTATCCATTACTATTATTTATTTCAAGCCATGACTCTCAAAATGACTTACAATAAAACTACAAAAATGCAATAAAAATCTAATACAGCACACAAACCACAGCAGGCAGCATAAAAGCAAGCCTAATGACAAAAATAAGACAAAAAGGCTTGGGTCAATGAAAAGGTTACTTACCATATTTTTCGCTCTATAAGACGCACCTGACCATAAGACGCACCTAGTTTTTAGAGGAGGGATCCATGGAAAGCTTCCTGATAATCACAGGCACGTTCCCCATCACTTCCCCATGGGCTTCATTAAAAGACGGGTTGCCATTTGAAAACACACACCAACCTGTGATTAACAGCTTTCACCTGCGCCGGAGGGGGCGGTGGAGCAGTGTGCACCGAGCGCGTGCCAGCCAGGTGGTGCCACGTGGTGCAGGCGGGCCGGCAGCGTTCCAGGTGTCAGGCACACACATATTTGCTCTACAAGACGCACAGACATTTCCCCTTACTTTTGAGGGGGGGAAAGCACATCTTATAGAGCAAAAAATACGGTACTTTCTGATGCCAAAAAAGAAATAAATGTGGTACTAGGAAACCTCTAAGAAGATCGTTCTAAAGGTGGCATGCCAGAAGTAAAAAAAGCTTTTGTCACCTTCCTGGAAATGATGAGGGGACAGGACCCTGGCCTGCCTCATGGGGAACTGGGCATTCCTTGAGGTATCTTGGTTCCTAGCCATTGTACAGCATTATAGGTTAAAACCAGGGCTTTGAATGGTGCTCAGAAACTGAACAGTGCCCCGTGTTGCTGTTTCAAACCTGGCACAATGAGTGCCATATCCCTGGTTGTGGCAAGAAGCCATGTTGCTATGCCCTGCAGTTTCTGAACAGGCTTCGGAGGCAGCCTCACCCGCCACACATCGCAACAGTCTAAATGAGAAGCTACCAGTTCAGGGATGAGTGGCCAGGCTTTTAAAGTTATGAATCTAAGGACAGAACAATATATTTGTATTTAAACATAGAAGCCTTGTGGTGCATAAACGAGTCCAATGCACATATTGGAGTTTTCAGGAGATCAGTTCAATTTGGCCAGGTTAGGTGGCATTTGATCTTTTTAAACTAGTTCTAATTTCTAATTAGGATACATAGTGTGCAGTTTTGGAACTAGGCAGAATCCTGTTGCCTTGCCTTTAAACTTAGCAATTTTTTTCACCAACTTCCTAACTAGCTGCTGTCCCACTCACTAAAGGAAGAGCTGGCATGCTAGATAAGTCAAAGGCTGGTTAGCTTATGGATCAGCTGTACCTTAAGAGGGCCGGATAAGCTGTTTTCTACTAATTTAAGCAGCCAGTATTCAAGAAGGATACATCTGTTTGAGGCCTAGTCCAAGAGACTGAGGTAACTCAGAAGCAGATATTGAAACACTCATCTTGGGGTTTCTCTGCATGAGATTTTAACCCACCACTTTACTGAGGCTTCTCTTTAAGATTCTTTGTGAGATTAAGACAGGCTCCTTTACATACATTTTCCCTCACCAAGATTTTCTCTCTCTGCTGTTCTCTATGTTCCATTACAGAACCACAAGTGGCACTAAGGGCCAGAAAAAATGTGAAAATACATGAGATTCTCATTCTGCTATGGGAAAGTAATAACACATTTTCCTCACTCTAAAAAAAAAGTTGCAGAAATGCTTGGAGAGCATGGGAGAAGCCTTGGAGCATGACAGTGCCATGCAAAGCACCCGTGGACTATGGTGTGTGAGGAATCAGGAACGTACAATACATTCCTCCTGTAGAGAAGCCCTTGGAAATGAGACCTTCAGCTGTTTGAAGCTGCTGTGCCTATGCCAGGGTGGATTCCACAAAGACTAATAACAGCAAGCCCAGCAGCAAACAGTTCTTTAAACATGTCAGAAGCAGGAAATCTGGTAGGAAGGCAATTGGTCATTTTGATGAGAAAGGAGTTCAAGCTGCACTAAATACAAAGATAGCAGGTAAAGTTAACAAAAGTGCCTGAACTAGTATTTTTAGGGAAGTGGGTATAGGGAATTGAGTCAAATAGTAATGACAAAAATAAAGTTCAAGACCTTATTAACAAATGGAAAACAAGTAAACCACCAGGTCTTAACAGTATATGTCTAAGAATTCCTGAAGAACTTAGATAGGAAATCACTCATTTTCTAACAAAAATACATATTATTCTCTAAGCTTAGTCTCTGAACAGAGGACTGGCCAGTGGCCAATTACACACCAATTTTTCAAAGAGATAGGGGAGGATCTAGGATATTGGAGGCCAGTGGCTAAATGTCTGTTGCAGAAAAATTGGCAGAAAGTATTATTAAAAGTAAAATTCTGGAGGATTTAGAAGGATAAGTCTTGCTGAAGAAGAATCAAGATGTTTTGCAAATGTAAAACCACTGTCTCACTAACTTTTATCGGAGGTCAACAAGCATTTGGATCAGAGTAAACTGGTAGATAGTGCGCCCTTCAGGTTTTTTATAAAGTTCCTCATCAAAGGCTCCTGAGCAAACTTAGCAGTCATGAGATAAAAGAAGAAGCTCATTTATGGAATAGCACATGATTAAAGGATGGAGATTAGAGAACAGGAAAAATCTGCTTCAGTGTAAACATGTATAAAATGATGCACATTGGAGGTCATGGGGTCTGAACTGACCAGAAGAGAGATAATGGAGAGCATTGGATGGATGGAAACATTGACTCAGTGCAGCGCTGCTGTGAAAAAGGGCAAATTCCATGCATTAGGAAAAAAATAAAACTGCAAGTATCATAATGCCTTTAAAGAGATTTATGGCATGACCAAACTTGGAATAATATGTAATGTTTCAGTCATTGCCTCAAAAAGGGATATGGTAGTTGGAGAACATACAGAAAAGGGAAGCCAAAATTATCCCTGTGTTGGAGCAATGAGGAAAGGTTTGGAATTCCTGGCTTAGAAAAATGGAGAAAGAGTACAGAGATGCATAAAATTATGCAGGGTGTGGAGGAGATGGACAGAGAATTTTTTCTCTCTCCTTCCCATATTACTAGGGCGAAGCATTTGAACACAATTGAATGGTAGGTGATTCAGGGCAAATTAAAGGACCTATATATGTACAGCACATAGTTAAGCCATAGAATTCACTGCCACAAGATGTAGTGATGGCTGGCAAATGGAACAGTTTTGCTAGGAGTTTACATACCATCCTGGAGGAGAAGACTCTCAGTGACTCTTAGCTCCAATGGATATATGTGGCCCCCGGTGTCAGAGGCAGTATGCCTGTGTGCACTAATTTGTGGGAAGCATGGGTGGGAGGGTGCTTTGGCACTCATGTGTTGCGCATGCATTTCCCACAGACACCTGGTTAGCCTTTGGGTGAGCAGAAGGCTGGACTTGCTAGGCTTTTGGTCTGATCCAGTACAACAGTTCTCATGTTCTTGTACAGAATCCTATCATGCACAATATGTGCATCCATTCAGAAGACCTGCTCTTGTTGTCTTCCTCAGCCTCATCATTCAAATCAGGGGTGTTAATTTAATTTAACTTCAGTCACAGCAAGCCACACACACGCCCCGAACTGAACCCTCCCTGGTGCCTGCTCATTCATATCACAAAACGGGAGAGGAGTGCAGACCAAGCTGTCAGAGAAGCCAAGTCCTGTGGAGGGTTTCTCCTTAATCACACCACACCTGCATGTTTTTGAAGAAGGGTCTGCTTTCTGGTGTGATATTGGTGTACAGAAATAGGGGTAGAAGAAAGCTCTGTGTGATCACACCTTCAGATCTTTGGTGTGCGAAGCTGTGTTTTTAAAATGCTGCCCTCCATCAGAAGCTCTCTTCCAGTTCATTCATTCTTGACTCACTCTACCCTAAAGGGTCCACTGTCTACCAAGGCTGGCCTTGATGATTGTGTGTCAGAGTCATTCCAGTACCCTAACATCCTATTCCGGCAGGGGAGAGGAGGCTGAGTGCCACTAGAGGCAATGTCTTTCAAATACAAAACATCAAACTGGGACACCCATTTCTCAAGGTCACTAAACAAGCCAGGCCCCATCCTTTCTGCAAAGCACCGGGGGTGTTGGTGGCAGCAGTACCCTGGCCCCATTCCAGGGTCGGAAATCAGTCTGCAGGCCTGTGATCCCCTTTTCCTGCCAACTCAAGTGGATGCCTTTGCCTTCCTTTGGAGAAGAGCTGCTGTGTCTCACCCCGCAGGGACTTGCATTTCAGAGTAGGTGAAGAGATTCCTCTCTATATCCTGTAAAGCACTTTGGTTTCTTACTCATGAAAGAAGCTGAATAAATGGGAGATCATTATCTATCTGATTAACATAGCTCTCAAGCCACACACAAATTGTATCCATAATATATTAAAATGTGGCATGATGATACCTTATTAACAGAATCCTCCATTTTCTCCAGCAACATTTTACTATTCAGTCTGTCTTGCAAATGAAGTCTGTATTTAGGGAGGGTTTGATTTTGTACATTCCCCATGCATTGTTTTCATCGTTCTGGCTAGCTCCAAAGAATACGGGTGAGCAGATGTCAGGTCTGCAGTTGCAGGATGTACTTTGGGTTTTAACTAGAATGAGGCAAAATGCTTGAGTGTGTGGTTGCCAGCCAGTTCCAGATTGAAATGGATTATCTAGATCCATTGCAGCTGGTGTGAGCCTGGTTTTGTAATGGAAAGTTTCTTGGTCACCCTGTGGGAAAACCTTCATTGAGAGTGGACAAGAGCACTGCACCCTGCTGGGCCTGTCAGCAGCTTTTGATGCCTTCAGGTATGGTATTCTTCTGGACAGGCTATCCAAGCTGGGTGTTGAATGTACTGGGCCTGTTCACACAATACACCTGGACACCATGGCTTAATGGCACCACATGGTCTGTTGTGTCACACTGGGAGTTGTTTCTGCATGGGTGCCCAGCACAATGCAACAGCCCTGACGGGTCAATCAAGCCACAGTGGACCCACATGCTGCACAAACCAGGTCACTGTGTTGGAGCAGCTCTGCTCCTGCTCGGATGGCCAATTCCAGAAGCTGGTGCAGAACGGTGATTGCTCTGACCCTTGGAAGTTATGCCTTGTAGTGGCCCAGGGCCCTGCCTTAGGGTCATCATTAGGAGGTGCTCTTGAATCCTGCACTAACATGGGAGGGACAGGCAGTGTCAGTGGCATGAAACATCTGTTAGCAGAGCCAGGGTGGTGTCATGGTTAAGAGTGCAGCGCTGGAATGCAGGCGACCTGGATCCTAGTCCCCACTCAGCCGTGGAGCAGGGCAGGCTGGGCGGTGGCGGCCGTGGGCCTGGGTGTGCATGGCAGGTCCAGATGGGCATGGCAGGCCGGATAAATGGGTGTGGCAGGCCGGATCCGGCCCCCGGTCACAGTTTGAGGACCCATGCCTTAGGCAGACATACCAGGTACAACCGTGCCTGGATGCAAATAGCCATACTTTGATAACCTCATGTTTTCATCATTGATGGGCATTATGTGTGGGTTGCCTTTGAAAATGGTCCAGAAAGTGCATCTGGACCAAAGTAGGATAACAAGGGTTTGGCCAATTTGATCATATAACATCAGAGCTTTATGATCCATGCTGACTGCCACTGGATTTCCAGGCCCAAGGCAAAGTGCCTGTTGTTAACCTACAAAGCTTTAATCTCTTGTAAACCACCCAAATCCTATGGAAATTGGGCGGCATATAACAATCTAGATAAATGGCTTGCATTCCGGTTACCCGAATGATCAACTCCTCCCATATACAGCTACACAGACTCTCTGAAGCTGTTCCCACCAAATGTAATGAGGATAACTTCTAATAAAATGACTTTTTCAATGATGGTACCCCAGTTCTGGAATGCTATACCCAGCTTGGTTTGCTTGGTTCCTATTGTGTGGTCCCTTTGGCATCATGAAGATTTGCTTATTTTCTGAGTCTTTTTAGTATTTCAGTTTAAAATCGTAGCAATGCATTTTTAGATCTTTGAACTGTTTTTAGAAGTTTGCTTTTACTCTGTTTTAAATTTAAAGTTTTGATCTTGTGTTTTACTGTCTTATGTTAGAACTTGAAGTCTTGATCTATGAACCACACAGAGATCTTTGGCATGTAATGCATAAATAAGAAGCCCAACTTCCACCAACCAGAGCATGGTGCATGGTGCAAAAGAAATAAACATGAAGAAATATCTGAGTATGAGAATTTGATCCACTTACCAGAACTGTACAGCGCTCACGGTCCTTCCCCACAAAAAGCCACTCCCATTTCTCCCAAACGTTCTTCATTTTGGCAGTACAATTAGAGTGAGGCAGGAGGCAAACATTTTGTTGCTGCTGTTAGACATATGGAAGCCAAAAATCTTTGCCCATCTACAGCAAATCACCCACCCAGAGATCTGTCAGTAGATTCAAGTCTACCATCAGCTCACCTGCTAAACAGCATTCTAGTTAGAAAGGAGAGTTAATGCTCCACACACAGTAACTGCTGGGCATTTCTATATGAGGTATTTATCACACACTTGTTACTTCCTACTCACAGTTGTTTACAAGCTCTTTAAATAATGTTGTGACAGTTGAGTTCAACTTACATGTCGCACTGGCATTTTCAGCTACTTTTCTTTAGAGCACTGGCTATGTGGCATTTAATACTGAAAATGAAAATATGACTTCCTCTGATGTATTTGCACTATTCTGCCACACCACAGTGCCACCTAGAGGTTCTGTACTAGAAAAGCAGAAAAATGGTGCTTGGATCTCAACAATGAAAGCAAAAGTAGATAAAGCCAATTAACTGCCCTGTGCATAAATGCCTGTTGACTGGCCTTTCTTAATAGTATCTCCAAAAGAGAGGAGGAAAGACAGCAAGATAAACATGAAGCATGCTTATTTCAATCAAATGTCCCACCTTTCCTGGTGGCTCTTTACATAATGGTAAACAGTAGACCTTGGGGCACTGACCTCATGCACAAATTAATTACTTTCCCCCATTACACTAACTTTTCTGAGAGCAGTTCCTGTTGATTTACTACATGTTTGATTTCAAGCAAGATGATGGACACAAATTCTCATTGAACCCAGTACACAGAACTGAGTTTTAAGTCAAGAAGTTTCTGCCACTGCTGAATTAAGCTACAGCTACACCTAATAGTGGTGGAATGAACCTTCTATTGATTCATTCTGGAATCTTTCAATATATAGGGTTCTTCTTATTGTCCTAAATGTGTATGTGTAACATGGTACATCTGAGCTTCTTTCCAGCTAGACCTCCAACTGAAAGCTGGTGGATGATTTACTGGATGTGATCCATGGGTTTTGCCACAAGAGCATTTGTGCATCAGAGATGCCTGCGAGGCACACATTTAGCAGGTGATCTTTTTCCTCCTAGTATGGAGATGAAAGTAGAGAAAACACACTTCATCTGCTGAATTTGTGCTTGTTAGGCAGCACTGAGAGGCTTGGGAGCCCTGCCAGAAAACAGTTGGCAACCCTAACAAGAATACGTCCATATGATTGTAGTCAATTGATTAATCTGGGTTTTTTGAAACTGGTGCATCAGCTTGCTGATGCTGTCTTGCAATATGGAAGAGTTTGCCCTTTTGAACAGGAGCATGGAAGAAAGAAGACTGAACAGAGAAGCTCATGGAAAATGGCAGTGTGTGACAGCTATCGCTTTCAGAATGGTTGAAGCTCCAAAATGCTCCATTAGATATAGCATGCTGCCTCTCAACTTCTCTGAGATTTATGTTTTTATTCTCTTTCAGATCTTCCTGTTTCTATTTAGTATCTCTCGGCACTCTTTTCCAATCCTCCCATCCATCCATTCACCCATCTGTCCTTGGGGAGATCTATGCTGGCTTTTACCTCATATCTTTATATCACTCTGAAGGTTACCTAGCATTTTTCTTTCTCCCCATCTTTGCTTGGAGGAGGGGAAAAAAACCACATGCACACACACTTTTGTCTCTTTTTGAAATATCCATCTATCATCTTTTTAAAAGAGAAAAAATCAGTTCATTGATTTATCCCCTTCTTGTTTACAAAACAGACAAGAATAGAGAATTTCCAACTAAAGTTTCATGGTGATATAGTTAATGGGCTGTATCCAGACTTAGTAATACTTAAAGTAGACCCACTGAAATAAATGGAACTTAACTAATTTAAGATCCATTCACTTCCATGTATGATTAAGTCTGGATATATATACGTTACAACAAACCAGGGTGAAGAACCCACTGTTCACAACCCAACCACTAACCATGAGTTGTTTGTGGTTAACAAGCCATTATTTGTTACCACAGCTGGTTATAAATAACTCAACAACCCACATTTCAAAAGCAACCCATAGTTCAATGACAAACTACATTCAGCCCATACTCAACATCTGAGTTTGGGTTGTCATGTTGTTTGAACCCAAGTCAGTCATTTCATAATTTACACCACTTGGATCCACTCAATCAGCATTATCATCATGGCAGCTTGTTTTGATTGGCCCTTAACCAGTGAGGTCACAGGAATGATGGATATAGTACCATGGAAAGCATCCATCCATTGGTACTTAGGAAAGAATAATGCATCCATTTTTGTATGTGATTTTGAAATCATGAGCTAAAGCCACCGTTAGGAGGCGTTCTTGGGTGGTACCTGTCAAGATGATGGATTATGGGGATTTTTTAACATGGCTCATTTGGGGAAAAAGGAGTCCAGAAGATGCTCATGATTCAGCAGGCTAAGAAAGTCTTATGGGCTGCTGGTGTCACCTGGTCCCTTCTAGGCTAGTAGCTGCAGTACAGCAGAGATTGTGCTGGCAGTTCCTTCTTACTGCATAGGATTTTTTTTCCCCGAGAAATTGAACAGCTTGGATTATTAAATTTGTTAGAATAAACATCATATTTTTAAAAGTTGTTTATATATGGTTATTCAGCCTTTACTTTTCCCAAATGATTTCTAAAAACTGTGTAATAAGAAAAATTTTATAGAAACACCAGAGATGTAAAATTTCTGGAAATAATGAAACAATGTGGGGATTTTGTTTAACTCGTTAAGTAAGACGCCCAGCATAGTTATTCATTCCACTTCTTATTAAAATTATTGATCTAACAATCCCTGACAGACATTTAGGGATGTTGCAAGTCATGCTCACTTTCCCACCATGTCAGTAGAGACCTCATATCATAATGTGGAAGTAGTTTTGCATTCTTGACACTCTAGGCTTTGCTTTATAGAGTCCAGTATTTATGGGCTTGGTCTGATTAGAGGCTATAGCAGTTTATTATGAAGCAATCCTATGGCTTCTAGACTGCATCTGAGGGGCCATAGGATATGTCAGATTTCCAAATTGAAAGTCACAGTCAGCACACTGAGCAAAGGGGGCGGGGGGGTATTCCATCTACCTCCATTGCCCTCTCCATTGCAGCCACTGCAGGAAGAACCATACAAGCTGCCTCTCCAAAGTCTGGAATACAACCTCAGAGATGGTGAAAGGGGGGCGTTTGGGTAGGTGAAGAAGGGAGGAGACTGGCAAAGCTGGTATATAAGGGATGCTCAGGCATCTCCAGCCTCCTTCCCTCCCCTTCTTCAACGTCTGTGCTAGATGGCACAAAAGCCCATCTAGATTACCTCTGTTGCTCATGTACCCTGCATGGGATGAGTGTAAGTCCCTGTGGCCAGGAGCTTACTGTCATCGCAACAGGACTGCATCCTTAATGTAGTTCTGATACGAAACCCACATGTGAAAGAAACCCTAAGTTTTCTCACCATTGCCACTGGATGTAGATTATTCCACGTGGGTGTGCATTTTTCTTACATGAACGCTGAGGTCTGGGACTACAGAATTCACTGCCAATGTTTTTAATAAAACCCTTTAAAGGACTGCATCACTAAGAGATTCTGCCCTGGTTATAAATCCTTTTAACAGCTGCCACTAGAATAAATAACCTTTACCAAAAAGAAATGTAGTAGTTTGGTTCCTATGGCATAAGGCATGAGACTGACAGCACAGCTAGAGTCAACCTTTCAAAATGAACAAAAAACAAGATGTGATTGAATGGAACTTATTTACAAAAGCAAATAAACATTACTCTTTAAATCATAGGCTTAAAGGTTCTTAAATTTAAAATAGTCTATTTCCATTCTTAAGCAGAGGCTATCCCAACTAAATAAAATCTCAATAGTTTTTCCTTCAGATCAGATCTCCTTAAATTCTACCCACAAACAGGAATCGGTTTGGGAAGTTCCCTTGGCTTCCTTACAAGCTAGTGCGCTACTCTTCCTCTGCTTTCAGTTCTTCCTTCTAAGATTATTCACATATTTCAGGGACTATTTGCTGATAGGAACCTAAAATCTGCTGTGTATAATTAGCTTTGCTCATAAAATTGTCATGTTTGGATATAAAAAATTAAAAGGATCACTTAGTCAGAGAATAATTACAAATTTACTGAGCTTACTTTTTAAAATTTATAATGTTAAGGATAATGTTATGAATGAATGAAATAAATAAACATATAATACAATGTATGTTCCTAAAGCAAACTTCCCCTTCCATGTGCCTACCATAAGTTTTAGACTAGAATGTCTGGCATTCCTGACCATATGCTCTGCTGCCTGAGGCTGATGGGAACTGAAAACCAAAATATCTGCAGGTTTGGGAAATATGTCCTAAAACAGCAACTATAAAGAAGGCTAAAAATAAGCAGAGTTTATTTTTCAGTTTCTCCCCAAATTTCTGTTTATTTCTAGTCCCCCCTCCCCCAGAAAAAAATCTGCTTGATTTCTTTACCATGGCTTCAACATTCCCTGAGAGTTGACATATCTAGTTGAAAGCTGACACTGTCTTCATTCTGAGGTCATGGTGGCGGATACACTTCAGTGCCTAGGATGTGGGGTTCAGCTCATTCTCACTTCCTGCAAAAGAAGAGAACACAATTTCCCATCTAAGGGAATGATCCTGCACCCCCTAGACATTGCCTGAAGGGCCACAAGATGGTTTGAATTCCAGCTTCGATCTCAGAGCAAGGAATTAAGAGTTCTGGATCCCAACCCAGCCCCTTCTGCCGCAAGTGTGGAGCAAACTATGCCATTTGCTCTCCAAGCAGGGAACGCAACCGTGGAGCAGGTTACGAGGAGGTGGTTTGAAGCATGAGGAGCAGAGGGTTGCTGGAGAGGCCAGGTTCTGAACTGCCTTGAAGCAGCTCCAGCCTCCTTCCCTCCCCATCTGAGACATCCCAGCTAGATGGCCGAAAAGGCCTATCTAGCAGGAATACAGGATGGGGCAGGGGGTGGTGAGGTCAGATTGCCTCCACAAGGCCTCTCAGCATGTATTAGATGCTTGTAAGCCTCCAAGTTGGGGGGCTTATGGGCACCCCAGCAGGAGGAGTGGGTGGGCGGAGATTAGTCATCCAGGCTGCCGCTATAGGAGGCGGCTATAGCCATCATGGTACAGGGCTGAGCATACCCAGATAGCTCAGGTTTTCACAGGCTTGGCAAAACCATCTTATAGGTCAGGTGGAGCTGCTAAGCCATTTAAATAATAGCAAAAGTCAATTTAAATTTAATTTCAGCCATTAGCTTACCCTGTGGCAGACCAAAAAATGGGTGGCAAATCTGGAGCCACTGGTTAGGAGAGCTTGGGCAGAGGTTGTCCAGGTATTACAGAAGCCGTCTTTCTCTCTTCCATGTAGGACCAACTATCCTGGGCCTTCGCTCTCAGGCAGCCTCTGCTTGGCACAGCCTTCAAAGTTGTTAAGGGAGGTCAGATCCTGTAGCAGATGAGCAAAATGGGAAAAGATTAGAGCAATGCATTTGCTGTCATTGGCAATAACACTGCCTGAGCAGAGAAGGAATATTTGATTCGCAGCTCTTCTGGGGCCCCCACAGCCTCTATGCCGTCTCCAACAAGCTGAACAGGGAGAGGCTGAAATGTTACTTGCAAGATCAAAAAACAGAGCCTGAGTAAAGCTTGTTTCTCCCTGAAGGGCTGGGAACCTCCCACCTTCCTCTCTCAGTTTTGCTTTCCCAGAGCCCACCTCGCTTAATGGAGGGCTCGGCTGCCAGGCTGGTTCGGGTTTCTGGCCACCATCGCCATGGCGACAGCCCAGCACCACTCAGTGCAGCACCGGGAGCAACTGGTTGGGCTCTGTGTTGGGCTGCGGCACATGTGTGGATACGGTTCTTGGGACTGGATGTTCACTGGGCATAAACTCCAGGTTTCTCAGTGGGAAGATGGGCCAAAGCCAGATCATCTGTATATCTGCTGACTTATGAAAATCAATGGATGTCCACCCTTCCCCCACAAAAGCCCCCTGTGGCCGGTTTCTCCATTGTATCCACAACAGAAAATAAAGGCAAAGCCATCAGGACAGAAAATCCTTATTTGCAAACATTCATTCAGTATCCATTTGCAAACCAATTATTTTCCTAAAAAATGGGGCGGGGGGCTGATAGGGAGGCATGTAAGATGCTCCATATCACTGAGCAGAACAGCAGAGTGAAATTTTGTTCTGCATAGTGACATTTAATCAAAGGTGGCCATTTCCTGCTAAGCTTGCTGGCAAAGGAGCGACATGAGCAGTTCATGAAGCCTGGGCTGAATGTCCCTAGTCTGGTACTTTCCAGATCTTCGCACCACAGTTCCCACTCTCCCTGCCCCTGCTAGAAGCTGATGGAAACTGCAGTCCAAAACATCAATTTGGGAATGGCCAAGAAAAATCTAGCAACTCAAAACATAGGGAGATATAAACGTATCAAGGCAGAATACTGTCACTATGTTATTTTATTTCATTTTATTGTATTCTCAAACGTATATACCTCTTTCCACAGAAGTAGGAAAGTAGTGAACAAAAAATGCAATGGCATTGGACAACAATAAAACATCCAATCAGCAGTAAAACTGCACACTCTAAGCCAGTACTGTCAGTTCTGACTGGCAGCACTTTCCTTGTCTCAGGCAGGGAAAACCTTCCTATTGCTTGTTTCCTCATCCTTTCAAGAGCTAATCTGATGCGTGTTTAGACTCCTGAGCCTTGGGTAGGACTTTTGTAAGACATTATTCTGTCTAAACTTGCATAGAATTGCACCCTTAACTGACGACAAGAGGGCTTAAAACTGAGACTTTCTGCATACAAACCATTTGGAGCTTTTCTATGTGATTACTCTCACCATAGATTGTGAGTAAGCTAAATTGCAATTGTGTGTGTGGGGGTGGGGAGGGGGATGTTTCCGCTATACCTAGAAAATCTGGAATATCTGCAACATAAAATCCTCATTTGCACAATTCTGCCATGGCACAGCACTGCCTAGTGGTTGTGAAATGGAACATACAGAAAAGCAGAAAAAGAAAACCCCCAGAAAAAAATAACATGTGTAAAGTTGCTGATAATCCACAAGGAATCCAGAAGCCCTGATAGAGTGGCAATTTCAAAGCTTTATATAGAAAAGCCTTTGCTCTAGCTTTGAGCTCTGTCTCTCCTTCCCCCAAATCTCGGTTTTAGGAACCTTAAAATCTGAACAAGGAGGAAGCTGACCTGGGCTTTTACTTTGATCAAGCAAGCCTAGTTCAGCCTTGAGGGCAATTTAGCTTAATTGGCAATAACATTGCTTAGGAAACAACAGTGAAAGCAGAAGGGAAGGACATTAGCCTTAACATCAAGCTCCTCTCTGCCAAATTGAGAGAGCTGGCAGGTCTGCATTTACAGCCCATGGAAGAAGCCAAAGGAGCCTGTTATAAAATACATGTACAAGTACATGTTTTGTCACTACATGCATTAAGCTGCAAGTGCTTTCAGGTTGATGGCCTGCCTTGTGCGGTGCCTGGAGCTGGAGATGCTAGTGCATGCTTTCAATATTGTGGCCCTCCTGAAATTGTTGGGCTGCAAGTCCCACCATCCCTCACTATTGGCCATGCTAGCGAAGACTAATGGTAGCTGCAGGCTCCCGCAACCTCCACTTGGTAGCCCACAGACAAACCAGCTTCGGGGATTGCTCTCTAGTTCTTCCCACATCCGTCTGCCTAGCAGCAGATAGTAAAGGCTAAAGGTGCAATCAGTCCTAGGGGCTTAGGGTGCAATTGGCTAATGCCAGGCACTGAGAGCATTCGGTGCTCGTGATCAAGGAAAAATGCAGGTGGCTTCGATATGCAGGGGCATCTCCGAGCGTCAATCTTCTTGTTTTTCAGCCATGACTTGTTTTCTAAAGGACCAGTCCCTTGGCTACTTGCTGGCACTGTTTGTACATTACTCACACTGAACTTGGTTCTCAGTCATGCGAGTTAAACCAGTGGTGTTCCATGTGCAATTCAGAGTGTAACAGACATTGACACTATCTTTCATCACGTGCTCCAGCCAACTGGCGAACAGATGAGCTGATGTTGCATCCAACTTATTTTTAAATGCTACTCTGTGTGTGTGTGTGTGTGTGTGTGCGCGCGCTTTTTATTTTTATTTTTTAATGAATCACCGCCTGGGTGCTGAAGCCTGTATTTTCCTTTATAGTGTTAAATATTATCTGCCAAGTAAAACATTCCTCCTCCCCCATCGCCCTCATCATACCTGATTGGCTGTCAATGGCCCCACCTTAAACCATCCATTATATTTGCTAATGAGTTGTTCACAGATGCCATTCTGACACCCTCCCACCTCCACATGCTAAATCGTATGGTATGGTAATTCTACAGGAGCCTGAAATAAATCAGAAACAGACATTTTGAGTCTTGTGGGTCCAGGCTTTCTTACAGTCATTGATAGTTTCACATGACAGACGTAAATCAGGGACAAGCATCGGGTGGCCCATCAGCCAAACTGAGCCCACAGATGGCATTAGGGATGCTGGAGCACACATTTGGGGCAGTATCCACCTGTGGCATTTCACTAGCTGAGGTGACCTTGTACTAGTGAAAACTACGTTCCAAACAAGTGCAAGAAGGGGACCTAAAAAGAAAGGTTTGTACACGTAGTCACGCATTACGGTTACACAGCCTATCATACATTCTGCTTGTGCAACTTGGTGGGACTTTGCTAGAGCTATTGAACTACCTCTGGATACTTTCCCTTGATATGGGGATAATCCCAGGTTCATCAAGCACAGTGTTCCCCGACTAGTGCCTCCAATGGTGTGGATGGCAACTTCCTGCGTTCCTGTGCATCAGTGATACTAGCTGGGGCTAATGAATGCTGAGGTCTAAAATATCTTGAGGGCTCCGGACAGGGGAAGGCAGCTTGAGCATCATTGGTTAAGTGGGCTGCGGATGACAGGGCTGAGGAAGAAGCCTGGGATCTTGAAGAGGCACTGCTGGTCATGACAGGCCAGGAACAGGGAAGACGCTGCCCTCCACATATTTGGACTGCAGCTCCCATAAATCATCATGGCAAGTGGGCAGGGATCATGGGAGTTGTGGAACAAAACATGTGGAGTGCAACAGCTCACCTGCCTCTGCAATAAACAACAATGGGCTAGGTGGACCAAGACGGTATAAAGAAGGATCCTCTGAAAGCCAGTTGATCTGTTCCTTCTGGCCAATAATAGTGGTGTTTTTGCCTTAGCACAGAGGCCAGCAAAACTTGTGGCTTTGCGGGCATGGTTGGCCTACAGCTCCTACCATTCTTCACTGCTGACTCTGCTAACTAGGGCTCAGAGATCTGGAGAGCCCCAAGTCGCCCACCACTGCCCTAGCCACTCTTTTCCCAGCTGGCTTTATGTGGAAAGAGTTGCAACCAGGAATACACAGGCAGTGCTCTCTTTATGCTTCCTGTAGTATGATAGATTTTCCTGCTTTGGCCACTTTAGGGAGAAGACAGGGAGTGAGATGCTGCTGCCATCCATTCTGGACGATTCCTGACGACTAGCACAAGACTCCAAAGCAAGCCAAGATGGAGAAGGATGCTTGATGAATCTGAGTGAGCATTAGTTGGCCCAGAGCCCATCTAAAAGCCTAATCCGTGGCAAGGACCTTTCCTCTCCGTCCTCACTGTATCTCACAGTCCTTCATGCCCAGTGGTGTTTTTCTCAGGGAATAAATTGTATCAGCCTAGTCCTTGCCCTGTGCAGATGGTTAGAACCCTCTGTAGCCCATGATACTAGTTTAGCTAAGTCATTTCTGGGTGAAATCACTCTCTGTCTAGTGTGAGTTTCAGTTTAGGTATGGCGTCTGTAGCAGAGACGTGTAAAACCTCCTCTAGTCTATTAAGTCTTAGCCAGTTTAGTTGTGAAAATCTGAGGACAAAGTGCCTGGAATAATTCACCCCACGTGGCCCCCATCTGTTGCATGTTCCATGTTTTTTGAAGGCTTGTGAGCCACTGTAGTGTAATTCAGTTTTGGTCATTATTAGTACATCATCATTGCAAAATAGAGTGGTCCCACCACAAAGCAATTCCAAACTCCTTCAGCATTCTTGGGTGGAAACATAAGCTAGTGTTGCCAAATAGATTAAACAGCTGGTGACATATGGGTTCCTCTGGGCACTTTTGGATGAAATAGATTATTCAATATAAGACTTTCCCAACCTAGTATCTTCTAGATGCTTCAGATTCACTGCATGTCCTTAGGCACGTTGGCTGATGTTGACATTATCGTAGGCCAAAATATCTGGAGGGCACCAGGTTGTGGGAAACTGTTCTATTTCAATCTGACTTCTAGTCAGGATTGAGGATCAATAACTTATCTCCACCAGGTGAGAGCTAGGGAACTGTTGATTTTCCTGGCCTTCTCTCCACATTTCTTTACCACTGACTAGTATCTTCTGGACCACTGGCATGGGTAAGTTGCAGGAAGGGCAATCCTTTACTGTGGTTCTCTTCCTACCTCGTATGTTAGTTCCAGAAAGAGGGGTTGGGAGGTTACTACTCTTTCATGTAGGACAGGGGTGGGCAACATGTGGCCCTCCAGATGTTTTGGTCTACAACTCCCATTTGTAGTATAGCCAATGAAGGGAGATGATGGGAGAGTGATAAGGGATAATGGGAGACGTAGGCCAAAACATCTGGAGGGTCACAAGTTGCCCACCCTCTCGTAGGAATTACCTTGAGAGGGACTGCAATGTTCCATTAGGTTGGCCATGCTGAGCAAATGCTGACATAAAACTATCCGGAAGAAGCGCTCATTGGCAGAACGGCTCATTGGTAGCACACACATCAGGCATGGCATAGCCCTGTGAATCTTTATGGACTGCATGAAGGTGAATACCTGAAGTTCCATCCAAACCATACATACTGTGCAAAAGAACTGATGGTGCAGGGGCCAGCTGATCTGAATATGAAGGATATGCTTCCTTGAAGGGTTATTTTTCTTTCTTAAGAAGCAGGAGGATGCTCTTGGATTTGATGCATCAATGTGCTGTTTTGGATGCCACAGCCAGGACTATGTTTGTTCAGCTGTGGCTGAGGTGCTGGCTGCTTTCACTCCGATTGTGTCTCCATTTGACCACTTTCATATGTTTTAGGTGCTGCTGCTATTGAAATCAGTTCAGAAACTTCAGCCGATATCTCTCCCAAGCTGACCACAATCCCCATATAACAATCTTCATTGACTATCAGTTCATTTCCAGACTCAATTCAAGGTGCTGGTCTAGTGCCATAAAGCCCTAAGTGATTTTGGTCCAGTATACCTTAAGTCAAGGGTGCAGAACCTCAAGTCTGTGAGCCAAATCCCATCTTCTGGGGTTCCCCAGCTGACCAATCACTTCTGCCCCCACCCATAGTTGTTGGCGCTTTCTCAGAGTATGTACAGTTGCTCCCCATTCAACAAGGTTGAAATGCCTCTTGTGAAGCTGACTCACCAACACTGAGAGCTTTCAGGTAACCTAGGCTGCTATTTTGCCCCTGTTGCTTTTGCCTCCAGCCCTGCCTTCAACTCACCACTGGAACGAACCCCAAGCAATGCTATGCAATGGCATTCAGCCCTCAAGTTTAAAGAGTTTCTGCACAAACACCTTTTAAGAAAGCTCCCCTCAATCTGATGGTGTCCTGATGTGTTTGGGCTGCCAACTGAGTGGCTGGGGTTAATGGGAACTGTAGTCCCACACATCTAGAGGGCACCAGGGTGGAGAAGACTGCCTTAAGGAACCTTCTCCCATGTGTACCCATCACAGTGAATTAAGACCAAGAGAAGCAGGATTTATTTTCGGTGCCACCACTACTGCAGCTTCTTTGGTGGTGACAGGACATCTGTCAGGCATGCTCTATTAAAAGCCATTGACCTAGTTCACACAGCACAACAAGCCACTGTGGCTTAATTTACCTGCAGCGACTGTCAGGTCATGCCAGGTGCTGATGGCTGCCAGTTTCGCATGATGCCCATGAGCACTCACCTTGCCGTGACTGATCATGTCATGTAAATCCAGGTGACTGGGATTGTCAGAGGGTTGATTAAACCCTCAAATAAAACTAAGTCATGCCATGGGTTATTTGAAGTTTGTCTAACCTTCAAACAACCACTGCCGTCTGGATTCACATATGACAAGCCATGGCAACCTGGACCTCTGGGTGCCACGCAACACTGGCGCTTGTGGGTACCTGGCACAACACAGCAGCCTCCATAGGTAAATGAAACTACAATGGGTAATGTATTGTGTGAATCAGGGCATTGAAAATCTATTGGTTTTACCTATTGTTGAAAAACTGTTGGGTTTCTGAAAACCCATTGGTTTCTGAAATGTGAGGTGTTGGATCTTTATTTTGACTAAGCAACAATCTTACTTTTAAATGTGTATGTATTCATTTAACTCTTCTTTTGCAATGTAATTTGTATTTGTTTGTAGAAGGCTTAAACATTCAAATACAAATAAATCAGATTTTAAAATTGTACTAGAGAATGTACTAGAGATCCTGCTGATTCAAATGAAGTGATCAATTAACGTGCACTTATAAGAGAATGCTGGCTCCATTGATACCAGTGGACTGAACTTGATATCCAAAGAAAGCGATTGGTTCAGGGAGTTCTCATTCCATTGATCCCACCCTGCTGGCTCCATTAAAAGGGAAGTCAATTTTCCCCAACTGTGATTTGGCCCCTAAAAGCTCCCATAGAGAAAATGCAACGTACACCAACTGTAATATGACCATTGATGGTGGGTTGGGTTTAATTGGGTTACACATCACCCTGGTCTGCCTATGGATAAATTACAGAGAATTATCTTATGCAGGCAGAGAGTCTGCATCTCCAACACCCTTGTAGTTTGCATCCATTCTATTATCTGTTTTTTTGCTTCCTGACAAACAGCCTGCATAAGGGATGAGGTAACTTCAGAGAGATCAAAGGCTCTTTCTCCTCAGTGGGAAGTTTTAGCAATTGGGCTTATCAGAATTTCCCTGGGGCCTGGTTCCCAGTTGTCCTGCTGTGCTGATTTATATACCTGTACAGACAAGGGGAGCTAGATTCTGCTACCATTCTGCAGGCATGGTGAGCCTGAACTTCCTAGTGGAGGTGGGGAGGTGGCTTGGCAGACGTCAAAGGGAAGCATTAGGGGAGCATATGCAGGGGTGGAAGGCACTGCATGCAAATCAGCTTGTCCCCACAGGATAAATCAAGCCATAACTACATTTCCAGTAACCCTTTGTTTAGCAGGATGGATACACAACTCTGTTTTTCATCCCGTGA
Source organism: Varanus komodoensis (assembly GCF_004798865.1). Lineage (NCBI taxonomy): Eukaryota > Metazoa > Chordata > Lepidosauria > Squamata > Varanidae > Varanus > Varanus komodoensis. The sequence continues at coordinate 26,253,522 of NW_025335349.1, forward strand.
TCAAAGAGAGGCCTGAATGAGTAGTATGTGTATTCTGATATCTTCCTTGGGCAACAGATATCAGCTTAGCATCTGAGTGCTGCAAAGGAAGCTAGGTATGCACAGGAGAGTGTTAAGGGGGCCAGAAGGACAGGTTAGTTAGTGCTCCTTTGTAGTCAACTCGCCAGACTGCAAGTCATATCTGTTGTCCAGGACAGCATTCCCCAGATGTTGCACTGCAATTCTTGTTATACCCAGCTGACATCTGGGCATCATCAGGCTGCCTTTTCCCCCTTTGCTTTGAAAATCAGAAAGCTGGTTTTTGCTTCATTGAGCTAAACAACTGACTGGGTTTTAATCTAAACAACTGACTATGTTTTATTGTTGCAATAACCACAACATTGGATTTCCATGCACACCACTGGCTAGGGAAGGTGAGATATGCATCAAACCATGGGGGAGGCATGGAATGGGGCCAATTTGGATGTTTGGCCCTGGGAAGCACAGAGGCCCCTTTGAATTCAAGCATCTGTGGCTCAGCCTTATCCTGTATGCCATTACACAGGAATGACCCACGTGGGCCACCATACATAATTCCAGCTCTTTGTCATGCTCAGCAGCAATAATGAGGCACATGGGGGTGGTGGTGGAACCACGCATCACCTGCACATGCATCTCCTTAACACTTTTCTTCAGCTAGCCTGCCCAGCATTCAGAGTCCTCGGTCACAAGACATTTTTGTGTTTACCAGCCCGCAGCTTGGCACACATTTGCTAATACATTCCAGCACCTGGCTAGTGTCTGCAGGAGTCATCGCTGAGGCCGGCATTTGCTGTTCATAGCAAGCCAGCTCAGAAGAATTCTGTTCCTGACACGAAGCCAGAAGGATTAAAAATTCACATTCTGCATTGATTGGAAGCTGCATAAATTACTAATTATGACTTGCAGGCTTTGACGTTGGGAATGTTTCTGAAACAGATCAGGCTCAGCTGGGAAAGGTACGCGTCTGATATACAGTGAAATCAGCGCTAATGAACAAAGGACTGCCCGGGGTGCGCAAGTGTATATGCATGGAAGTTGTGCAGAACATGGTTGGATAGAAATGTGTATTGGCTTAGGCTGTTGTGACTCTCGCTCGTGCAATAACTGATCTCTCAGTATAGTTGTACATTATATGTGAAACTATACAACTGAAGAAACAAGAGCTTCCTGTTTTAATACAGGTTTCAGTGTCCTTAAGGGTGAACATTGCAAGGGATTTCTGAAAGGTCACTACGAAAGGCATATAATTAAAAGTTACCAACTGTTCAGGGAAAAGAAAGTATGCCTTGGATCTGTGACTTAATGGTTTAGAGTACTATCCTCTGCATGTTTAGACAATAAAAACTTTAAACCTGCAACTATGAAAGAGGCATGGGATTTTTCTGTCTAAACCGTAAGATCTGCAAAGATCAGTGAGTGATGGCATAGAGCACGGGTCCTCAAACTAAGGCCCGGGGGCCGGATCCGGCCCGCCATGCCCATTTGGACCCGCTGTGCCCACACCCATGTGTGTGCCCACCGCCACCCACCTCGCCCCACGTGCAGGGAGGCAGCGGTTTGCTCACTTGGAGAAAACAATCTCCAAGCGAGCAAGACGCTGCCTCGTGCGCCTGCCTCACCTCCCCTCGCCATGCGCACCTGCCCACCCACACCTCACCTTGTCATACGCCCCACCCCCACCTCAGAGCAGGTGCCCGCACACACTGCCCCCGCCCCCCCCACCACCTTTCCGGCCCGCGGCTAGCACCGGCACCTTTCAACTGGCCCCCTACTGAAAAAGTTTGAGGACCCCTGGCACAGAGATTACTTGCTAATGTCTGGAGATCAAGCTACTGTGAAAGGTAGAGAGGCATGAATCCTTTAAAAAGGTGGCCAGCTGAATAAATGGCTGGCATGGGTAAGCATCCGGTGTTTATGGCTGCCCAATCACCCAGTGAGCCATTAGTTAGTGGCAAGCGCTCACGGTCCATTTCACAGCCACAAAGTGCAGGTGGCTGTAACGGACCGATGCTTGCACCTTTGACCCATGCATCTAGTCGTAACTGCAAATCCATACATTTATGCATATGCATTCACCCATACCCACACCCCAAGATGGCTACCTCCCAAACCATGAAATTGTATTTGATTTTCCTCATCGGCACAGGTTTTTAAAAAATTGTTTCTTCCCTTGCCACCCTGTTTGCCAGCCTCATCAGCAGATTAAGCAGCTGGGAGTCTGGCGTGAGTGCAGTTTCCCCCCACTCTCTGTTTCATTCATACACACTCATGCACACGCGCATGCGCACGCACACATGTACCACCTCAAACACTTTGCCTTGCAAACCGAGAAAATTAATCTCCCAGCCTTCTCTGATATTTGGGCTGAATTACAAGCTGGGAGTGGAGATAAAGTGCCAGCAAGAGGAAGCTACAGGTACGGCAGGAAGCCAAGCTGGCTGGCGATGGGCCTTTGTCTGCGCGGACAAAAGCTCCCTGGCCTCATGCATAATTCAGTGGGTATCGCCTCCCAGCCCCACTTCGGCTCCACGTTGAGCCTCGCCACCCTCCGCCTCAGTTCCACTCCCGCAGAACACAGCAAAGCGACCGACGGTGAGAGGGAAACATTTGTGGGGGGAAAGCACGCTGGTTTGCACGGATGTGCACATCTGAGCACAGCCAGGTGCCGTGTGCCTTCTGCAGAATGCGTGCATATAGACAGAGGAGGTCGGGGAGAGAGAAGGGCTCAGGGGGTCAATTGTCACAGAACACACAGCGAGAAAGGCAAGCTCCGGATTCTCACTTCTTGATTATGCAAGCAAGCTCAGATTCGCACACACGCTGCACACACCATGTAGCAGCATGTCTCGGTGGCTGTCCTTTGGATCTTTTAGTGATAATGGGCGGCAGTATATGATTCTGAGATTGCTTGCACGATCAAGGAGGTTGTCTCAGCATTGCCTATCCTGTGGCACCCACTCCCCTCTGTGGTCCCTTCAAGCTCTTGCTCGCTCTCGCTCGCTCGCTCGCTCGCGCTCTCTCTCTCTCTCTCTCTCTCTCACACACACACACACACACACACACACTAGCAGCAGCATGTGGTGTAATGCCATCCCAGTGGTGGGGGAAGGGGGGGAGAGAGAGAGAGCGGGGGGGGGGAGAGAGAGAGAGAGAGAACGAACAGCTTAGGCAACCGCTTGACTCCTTCCTTCCCAGGAGAACTATTCAATTGACCTTACATATGTCCCCAATAAGTTTTATGCTAGTATGTCTGAAAGGGACACTTGTGTGAGCAAAAAATTCTAGGTTATCTCAGCAGTTCTCTATTATTTGTTTGTCTGCAGTCATTTACAGGTGACCATATATTCTACCTATATATTCTATCATATATTCTACCTAGGCAAGCTCTACCTATCAGTGACAACAACTTGACCACTGTGCTTTTGTGCTCGTTACCCTAGGATGGTAGCAGACAGATGAGTCAAGAACTCCAGAAGAGACTTGAGTCTCAGCTCATTTCAGCCTCGGATTAACATTGAAGATCTGTAAATGTATCAGAGACATGGGGTAATTACCAGGATAAGTGATGGTTTGACCTTGTTCATATGTGTGCATGTGTGTTGTGCATCGCACGTATTTTATGTCATCTGCATATACCTTACAGCAATTCAGTTCACTGTGTACACCTTCGTTTAGTATATCTTTGTTGGTCCGTGGTTAAGAGGTCTCTTTTTACTTATGTATCATGAGGACAAAGGGAGAGCCCTGATAATGTCATCTAATGCGCAGAACATTCTGCTTTAAGATAGGTGGTAGCAGAGAAGTGGAAGGACTAGTTCAGTGGTGCAGCCCCTGCTATACAAGCAGATGGTTCCAGGCTCAATTCCCAGCATCTCCAAGTAGGACTGGAAACTCCCGTCTGGTGAGAAGTCTCTGGTGAGAAGTTCACCTGGTACACTACCTAAAGCTAATACCTGAATTGCACTAAGTGAAAATCTTTGGGCCAGATTCACTATAGGTGTGTAACCAGCACACCCTGTGCCACACACACACCTGTAAGAGATTCAAAAGCATCATTCCCCAGTAAGGAGGCATGTTGAGACAAGAGTAAAGCTGCATAATTCTCCAAAGCCTGCTTTAGAAGAGGGTTATTGCACCAATGCAAACATGTAGTTACACGCTGACACCCTATGATTTTTCCATAGCAATTTGGCAGAGACAGGGAAGTAAAAAGACAGCAAGCTAAGGCTCCTGAGCAGATTGTGTAATTGCACCAGGGTTTTAAAGGATAGGTGAGGCAAAGAAACAAAGAGTAAGATGAGAAGGTAATTAGGAGAAAGCAAGGCAGGCATGGGAGGGTTGTCTTCCGACAATGGTTTCACTCCAGATTAAAGTATTCAGTGTGCTGAGGTGTGCAACTCTCTCCTCCCCATCTTAACCAAGCAAGGCCAAATAAACAAAAGAAATAGGTAACAATTATGCGAGATATGCTTGTTTACCACTTTCCCCGGAAACAAAGAACTCTAATAGCACAAAAGACTTGGCTGATTCCACATAACTGAGGAGTCAAATCTTATCCTTTTCTGTTCAGGTTGAGTTGCTGGATGTTATTTGTCGGGGGGGGGGTTGTATTTCTTGGTGGGGGCGTATCATTTGGAGGCATATCATACAATCTCTCAGCACACAAAGCACACACACATACACACTGTTGTGCAGTGCTGCTGTAGGGAATACCTGGCTGGCCGGCATTAAGCATTAAGCCCAGGCAAGCTGGTCAAGTCCCAAGCACAACAACAGAGAACCTCCAACCTCCAGCTACACAACAACAGAGAATTGTCAATGGCCAAAAACTGAGCAATCTGCCACTTAAAAGTCTTCATCACAGCCCTAAGGTGACCCAGCCTCCCAGGTGTGAACAGTGACCATGTAAATTCGAATGTGCCAATCAGAAGCCCCACTGGGTGACTGCCCCACTACCTGGCCATCCAGGGTATGCTCCCAGTTGATTGCCTCTTTGCTGTGATTGAACTTACTCACAAGAATAAAAAACTTAGCTTTTAAACTCTCGCCCTGGTCGCGCTTTATTGGGTTGAGTGCAGTACAATATAGAACCCTTGTGTCCAACATTGCAGTCTCAGCGTTGACATCAACCACTTGGTGTCAGCAACAGAGAGAACTCGCTTTGTAAGCAAAAAGCCTCTGGTTCAATCCTTGACATCATCATCCATCATCATCATCTACATTGCCATACCATCCAGAACTGAGCTCTCTGGGCGGTTCACAACATTAAGTCACCCATCCAGATTTTGGCCAGGCCTGGAGCTGCTTAGCTTCCAAAGGTAGGCAGGAACAGGCACTTCAGGCTATACAGATGACATGAAGACACGTACCAGCAGGGTTGGGAAAGACTCCTCTCTCACAGCCTGGAAAACTGCTACCAGTCAATGAGAACAATCAAGGTGGACCAATACTGAGTTACCTAGACTGAACCCCTTAACTTTTTTTTAGTTCAGTAGTGGCTTTGGATGCAACTGAAAGCTGATTTCACATATATGTGTAAGGCTCTGGGGAATGTCAAACGGGGGCTCAGCCTCATCGGGGTAGTTTGCCAAAGGAAGGGGCAGCTGGGCTGCCTCCTCTCTCCACTAGCACCAGTGCCAGCTCCTGGCTTGGAAGGGCCCCTCTCTCAACGAGCCCACCTTGTCCCCTTTCTCCTCATCACTACCACTTGCTGGCTGGATGGGCAGGCCGAGAGCCAAGGAGCAGGCAGGCTGGGGCATCTCGTGCTGCTCCTCCTCCTCACCACTCCCGTTGTCTGGGCCAGAGCAGGAGGCAGCCGAACAAGCCCTCTGTCATGGCAAAGAGTGGAAGCACCTCCAGGAGGCTCTGGGCCCTCAGCAGATGCCCAACCATGCCGGCTCTGCCTGCCAGGTTGCCCCCAAACCTCCTCCTGTAAGAGAGCTGTGAACATGGCTTCCTGGAGTGGCTGGCATATCCCTCCTGTGGCTCTGTGGTTGTGTTACCACATGATGGATCCCCAGCTGAGCGTGACTGCGCCAACCACTCCATCCCCATCCTTATGGCTTCGCATGGCACAATAAATGTGGGTCCCACTGCATCTCATGTGGACTGATTCCTGATGAAGCATTTCTGATACCATTGCACTGTCTCATTCATAGCACATTACATCACAAAGGACTCGTGACTCTCCTGTAGTTTCTCATTGCTCCTTCCATCTTTTTTCCTAAATGCAAAAGCGCTGTTAAGGAGAAAAAGGCAGAGGAGCTGCACAAATGCCTTTTAACTCTTAGTGCAAGGGGCTCTTTGTCTGGAAGTACCCCGATCCCTCCAACCTGGAAGCATGGCACTGATCACTGTCCAACTAGGGGGAAAAACTTCCTTTACTATGCCAGTCACCCAGTGAAAGAAAACTTATGTGAATGTTGATTAATTAGTTGATGAAATAATTAAACCGGCATGCAGTTAACCAAAACTGTGGGTGTCCCCAGCGTCAGAGGTTGAGGGGGCAGGGACTGGAAACATGCCCTTATCTGTGGTGGCATCATTTTGGAACCCCGTTCCCCTCCCCACCACACACATGCACACCTATAGTGCTTTGTCCTCATATTCTTAGTGTTTAGCATCAGGTGGCTAAGTCTGGTTTATCTTCCAGAGTTTACACTAACACTTTCCGGTGCTTATACTTTAATAACTCTGGCTAGTGTAACTGATGCTGAGCTTTGGGTGCTGGTTTTTAAACTGTGGTTTGATATAATATTGGTATAGTTTTATTTGTATAAAATATGTGTATGTATCTCACTAGGCACAACCTTAGATGGCTGCTGCGTGAGAGAGAAACAGAAATGCCTGTTCTCAGATGGCACCTTCTATCTGGATTTTGTGAAGACCTATATAAAAATAAATTAATAAATTTTCTACATAAATAAAAATTGCATCTTCTTCTCAATCAACAGGATGTTAATTGACTAGCTTATTTACCCACAGACTGTGTGTCTACTCTGCAAATGGAATCAATTTACGTTTAAGTGAAGCTTACTCCTGGATAAAGTATATATAGGATTGGAGCCTAAAATACTGCAGCCCTATTGTCTAAACCAGCCCTCCAGATGTTCAACTACAACACCCATCAGTGTGGCCAATGCTGGGTCTGGGATTATGAACGCTAAATTCTAAAGTATCTGGAAGACACTGTGTGCTTTACATGGCTGAATGCAAAACAGCACAATATGGCCTTCAATCTGCTTGTGCCAGTTTTGTGGAGCTGAGTCCAAAGGCTTTTGTGTTATGCAGCAGCAGCCCAGTAGCATAACCAGAGCAGGCCGCTGTGGGCACAGCTTGGGCAGGGCTGCAGAGCACACATAGCAAGAATAACCCTTTGCTAGTTGCTAAAAGCATTTAGAGGTGGCAATCCTATAGGTGTACTTACATGGGAGTAAGTGGCACTGAATTCAGTGGAACTTACATCCAAGTAAACACACATACACAAATTCAATGGTATTGCAAATTTAATAACTGAGATCCAGAATTATACAGTATCAACTGTGCCAGCCAAAACAGACTTCCCTGTCCTCTCCTTTTCACAGTAGCCTCTCCAGCTCCCTGCAAATGCTACACAGAAAGTCAGAAACCCCTGCTGAATGGGTGAGCTCTATGTATGTCTGTGTTTGTATGTGCGTAGATGAGGGAACCCCCACAAATCAGGTGGAGGGAACTTTGGAGAGGCAGTTGTGAGAATATGACAGAGAGGAGAAAGATCGTGTACATTGTCTTGTATTCCTGGCAAAAGAGGTAGGACTTAAATGTAATATTAAATAACTGAAAATATCATGAGCACAACACTTCTTGCCGAAGGCAGATCCTAGATCTAATACATTCAGTTTTTCTTGCAGTCTAGAACAATGCTATATACCATATATAAGGCAACTCATGTATAAAGAAAGGAAAGGAGTCCCTGCAGATTTTACAAGACAAAGTCAATATTTTGGGCTGTTTTTCTTGTGTTTGTCATATGTAGTACATATAAGACAACCCCTAGCTCTTGAGCAATAACTCTCGCATAGGCAAGTAATGTCAGGTTTCAGCAGATATTTGTCAGCTGGAAGCTTCTAGACTCTTGTGACATTACATTATTCTAGCTAATACTCTTGTTACCTCTCTGATTTCACTTGAGTTTGCATTTGTCTACTACACAGCTTCTAGAAAGATCTGTGTGATCTGTGTCTAGAGAAACATAGAAGCCCTCGGGGTCCTGACTGTCAGGAAGTGCTTCCTGGCATCCAAATGGAACCTTGGCTCCCTGAGCTTTGCTCTGTTGGAGCGGGTCCTGCCTTCCTCTGCAGGGGAGAACAGGTCTCTACCCATCTCCGTGTGACATCCCCTCACATACCTGTATGTCGCCAACAGATCCCCTCTGAGTCTCCTCTTCTCCACGCTGAAGAGACCCAGTTCCCTCAGTCTCGCCTCATACCCCATCCCTTGCAAACCGGCCACCAACCTTGTGGCCCTACGCTGCACTGACTCTAACCTGGCTATATCCTTCCTGTAAAGAGGGGCCCAAAACTGAGCACAGTACTCCAGTTGTGGGCGCACCAGAGTCGTATAGAGCGCTAGTAATACCTCTCTCAATCTAGAAGCCACACTTTTGACTATGCAACCAAGGATGGCATTCACCCTCTTGACCACCGCATCACACTGCTGACTCATGTTCAGCCTGCAGTCAACCAGTACCCCGAGGTCCCTTTCACAAGTGCTGCTCTACAGCCACTTGTCCCCTAACCTGTACTTATGACACCTATTCCTATGCCCCAAGTGTAAGACCTTGCACTTATCCACATTGAACGCCATCCTGCCTCCTGCCCACTTCCATAGTCTGTCCAGATCCTTCTGGATCTGGAGTACCTGACCTCAGTTGTGGTCACTGCTCCAGTTTTAGCATCGTCTGCAAATTTGATCAGCAAAAAGTAACCCCCACCGTCCCTGGGTGGGCTCGAACCACCAACCTTTCGGTTAACAGCCGAATGCGCTAACCGATTGCGCCACAGAGACTTGGTGCCACAGACATAAGAAAGTTTTGTGAAGAGATATGATAGCTTTATTTATGACCCTAAACCGTGGGTCACCTAAAAAGAAGAAAATATGATGCTTGTTTTAAGCTAAAGTTTGTTCAAATTGCAAGAGTCTCAGAACTGTAACGCAGCTAAAAGGTTCAATGACAACGTCAACATTGTTTTCTGGAGTCAGACTGGGATCTATATGAAGATAACCTACCAAATAAAGCTGAAAATGTAATCGAAGACCCCCTCAGCTCAGAAGACTACGTAAATTATCCAGTATGGTTGGTCACTTTGGTAAGGGTTTAGAGCAGTAAGATTTTTAAAATGATTATTAATAAATACAAACTTGTAAATACAATTGTCTTTATTATCTACCCTGATCTTTTTTTTAACATGAATAAAATTCACCTGGGGTATAAGACAACCCTCAATTTTTGCTTTGCTCTTTTTGGTCTCAAGGGTTGCTTTATACACTAATATATATGGTACTCTTAAGGTGACAGCAGACATAAAGGTAGTTTGTCCAGAGACTTAGTGAGGGCATCTGGCCAGACGGAGGACCATCTCTGCATTCTCTTTGCTTCTGTCCTGCAGCCTAACACAGTAAAGCACATTCAATCCCTGGCTGTTGTTGGCTGGAAGGCAAAACCTGGAGGCATGTAACTTTGGCCAGCTGCTGCTGATTGGCCAGCCGCCACCAGCAGATTTTGCAGGATAGGTTCTGAGCAGATTCATTTTAGAACAGCAGGAACCCATCAATTTGTGCAGTGAGAAGTTGGAATGGTGACAGCAGCAGCAGCGGCAGGCTTGAGGGTCTGCAATAATTCTTCAATGCACCCCAAATGTGACCATCACAGAGATCTGCCCGGGACTTCTTCCTGATCTCTTCTTAACCTATTCCAAAAACTATGCAGATCCACGAGGGGAAGAGCTATAAACATCAAATTATAAATTACCACTCTGTGGATGTTTCTTAACAAACCATCACTGTCTTCAGGCCTGGCCTCAGTCTTCCACCATAGTAAAATGGGAATTATAATAATTTGCCCCATACTGCAGTTGTCAGGATGAATGAGATAAAGATTGTAAAATGCCATTTTTATTCCTCTGTGTGCCAGAAGACCCACTCTATAAATAATGCAGCAGCATCTTATTTCCCCCAATTAGCTGGGGAGTGCAATGGAGGAAGCATCCAAAATGTTCTAGTAATCAGCAAGATCAGACATTTACATACAGCCACACTGATACTGAGTTACCTGGAGGAGACATGGTGATTTCAGATAATAACCTAGAGATCTTGGTTACTGAAGCTCAGATAATAGGAGCACCACTCTGTATGCATGGCAGGGGCAGCTCAGGGATCTGCAAGTTCCATGTTTGCTGTTCACCCCATTTGCCCTCGAATCTTAGGGAGCTCTGTGGCAAGGCTTTTATTCCGCAATTGTCCCGCCTCATTCTCAGATTTTTTCTACAGAATCAGATATCCTCTGCAATTTGTAACCCATCTGCATTTTCCGCACTGCTTCTTCCATCTTTTTTTCTTTACACACATACACACCCCATTAAAAAAGGAAAGACAGGGTGTGTGCACAATACCTTTTGACGGACAGCACTGGGAACTGCCCATCCGGAAGCAGTGGCTTTGCAAGCTGAGCAGCTTGACAGCTGCACTTCCCTTTGGGGTGGGCAATGTTCAGGGACTGAGAGGGCCACACTGGCCCTTCAGACCCGGTTGGGGGCCACACTCTTGCCTCGTCACCACCAGACTTGCTGCTGAAATTCCATGGGACCGTAATGGCCCCAAAGTGGTGATTTAGCTTTAACCGAAATAGGGTGACTGGGCGGGGGGGCTACATGGTTAATTGGAAGCAACATCACATTTTGGGGATGCTTCCAGGGAGTGTAGGGTTTGTTATATGTGCCGCCCCCTTAACCAGAAGGGCTCCTTTTGCTTCCAAGGGGCACATGCCTTGTTTTACAGCAAATCGCCACCCCTTTTTGCTGCTGGGGCAGCACATTCAGCAATGGTTCAGGGTCAGTGGCCAACATACAAAAGGCCAGGGGGGCACGTGAAGCCCCTTGGCCCCACATTACCCACCCCATACTGTAAATGCTCCAGAAAGCAACAGGAGACTCTTCTGGGGGCTCTCCCCAATGTCTGTCCCTTCCCCTCCTTTGCCGGTGCATCCATGTGCCGGGAGGTCAGTGCAGAACAGAAGGCTATGGGTCATACTCCTCCAAGGCAAAGGATATTGCCCAGCTGATCATGTCCCCCTCTAAAGGTGCAGAGGAGGCAGTCGGAATGCTTGTGTCAGTTCAGATTCTGATACGAAATGACGCAAGGCACCTGTGCGACAACAGAGTAGGCAACCCAGGGCCCTCCCGACGTTTTGGACTACAGCTCCTAACAGCCCTAACCAACATGGTCCCTGGACAGAGATTACGAAGGCTGGAAGCAGGGAAGTGCTGCCGGATCCACAGGGATGCAGCGCTTCCTGGTTGGCATCTGTCCGAATTCTCTGCTTCCTGTGAGCTTCAGGGTAGCTGGAACTGGACGGCAAATCAGCACAGCCGCCTGCAGTGTCGGGCTTTCCTTGGGGACATCGGTATGGGACTGTACTGAGTGCCCGCCTTCAAAACTGACAACCCCACTATGTAGACTAAAACATCTGAGTACCACTGGCTTAGCTACCCCACCCTGCACTAACCTGGGGATCAGGACTTAGTTATCCAGCAGCTTTTGAATTTCCCAGATGTTCCCATATACCTTTCAACCAAAAATACGTTTAGAATTGCATATTTTGGAAGGAAACGTATTTTTAAAATATAGTTAAAGTGATTCTTTTAAAGTAATATATACTTGCATAAGTCAGAAACAGGACAGAATGGTCTTATTGGTGTACACTCAAGGGATGCAGATGGGAAGAGGCCTGGTTCATCATTGAAGGTACAGTGGCTGCCCTTTTCCCCATCCAATACACTGAAATGAGTGAGGCTGGAATTCTGGCACCCCAGGGATTGGTCTAGTTTGCCTGCATAGCTGGTTCGACCTCAGTGCATCACCTTATGCAGCAGGGGTAGATGGTAGGACCCTCCAGAAGTCTTGACCTACAGCTCCCATCAATACACTCGATTGGCCAACTCCTAAAGGGAATTGTAGCCCAAAGCCTCTGGAGGATCACAAATTACCTTCCCTGGTGTACAGGAAGCTGATACTTAGCATCATGCAAACATTTCTCTCCCAGCTCATTCTATGGAGACCTAAATTTGCATATGCCAAGCAAGAACTGTTATATGATCTGTTGTGGTGTGCATATCACATTAAAAGAGATTATCTTTTTTAGGAATTTATGCAGAGAAGCCTCATGGAGCATCCACAGGGGATATGCAAAGACCACAGCAGCAACCCCAATCCAGCCAGGGTGAAAGCCACAAGACATATGACTCTGACACACAACTCTTTCATTGTAACTGTCTGGTGCATCAGGAGCGCTTGATCCATGCTTGGCTCTCACAGCCAAAGCCCAAGTGATCTATAAATAATTTTCGAATTTCATTTTACCTACAAGCCAAATGAATGAAAATGGCTCTGGGGGGATGTAAAACTCTGCCGCTCCCGTGAAGCGTGAAGCCTGCAGATCTATCGAGGTTAGAGGGCTTATGGTGAGAGCAGGCTAGCAGGGCTGGCTTCTATTTCCCCCCTTCCTAGAGCTCAGAGGTGGCACGTTAACACCCGCCATTCAGGGGAACACAGCACAGCAGTAGGAACCCATCTTAATCCATATGGGAGAGAAACAGAGCAGGCTCCACCATGCATTTGAAAGTGAGTGCCATTTGCAAGGCAAAAATGGCAATGTAAATCGCAGAGCAGCAGCTCTGGAGGGAGTGCAGATAACAGGAAGGAGGCACAGTGTGGAGCTGCTCTGCTCGAGGGTCTTCCAGTCTAGGTCACCATGCAGAGAATGCATACCGGCATCCATCAGGGCAAACTTGATCCACTATGGCTACAGTTTAGAAGAGACACAGTGGTGCAGCATGGGCTGGATCTTCGGGTCCAAGTCAGGGCCCCAAAGCCTCCCAGAGGTACTCAGGGAATATTAGGTGACAAGGGCAGCAGCAGCAGCAGACTCTGTTCTATTCCTACAGTCATGATGGCACTATGATTTCAGGGAGCTTAAAACGCTACACCATCAGAGGGCCTTGTGTGTGTGTGTGCCCGTCCAGTCAGGTCAGCAAAGAGTTCTGTAATTATTCTAACATAGCAGGAATGTTGTAGCCATTGTAAAGCATGAAATGGTAGTAGGGGTACTCTGAAAGAGAACTATTTAAAGATAACTATGAGCTTTGTAAAAGAAATAGTACATTAAAGTGGGGGCATAGGATAATTAAGGGTGCAATTCTATGCATGTTTTGACACGAAAAAGCCCTTTGACTTCCCGCATGCCCCAGCCTGATGCACCTTATCCAGCATCTGGCTGCACCATGGGGGCTCCAGGGTAGGCAAAGGTGGGATAGAGCATAGGGACATAGACTGCCCTCTGTTTCGCTCACTTATACCAACACTTACTGAACCAGAACATCACGAGCACCCATCACCATGCCTACCACAGACAACACAAAAGTGATCATCTAATTAGCAAAATAGCTTTCTTGCAAATAAGCGCGCTTCTGTGGGGTGGGATGCTCCCACTGGGAAGGAGTGTGAGACGGTGACTGTGAGAAAGTTACCTTACTGATGTCTGCTTGTCTCTCTAAAAGAAAAAAAGATTATTGTATGGCCTTTCCAAGTGCATTTGGGTGAGGCTTTAACAGTTGCATTGCTCTGCTCCATTCTGATAACTTTACAGAGTGTATACTGGGGAAGGGGGTGTCCAAGTCGTGTCGTCTTCCAGTTGCATGCTTCTTTTTCTGTCTTTCTGCTTTCCACAGAATAGAATAGGGGGAAGACGGAATAGATGCACAAGAGCTTTTGACTGGAAGTGCAGGATTCTGTCTGGAAGCACCCTTAATATGCATCAGTACATTTCACCAGGTGTATGAATGTATATTCATATATATTCATAGAAGTGCACACAATGTCACATTGGAGTTGGACGCACTTGAAAACACAAACTAACCATGTAAATGATGAGACCTCAAGAATTATGTCTACATACTTTGACCGTGACTGGCACAAAACATTGTGGGTTTAACAACTTCTCCAAACTGGTGGCCCTCAGATGTACTAGACTAGAATTCTCATGCTGACTGGGGGATTATGGGAATTGTATTCCAACATATCTGGAGAGCATAAGGGTGAGGAAGGCCGCCCTACAAGAAGCACTGCCTAAGCAAAAGACATGTGGTGGTGGTGATGTGGTGAGTTAATGCCCAGCAACTGAGCTTTCATGACATGGCAAACCATGGGGTTTTTTTTATCACTCTCTGTCATGCCATCCAAACCCAGTTGTAACATTTCAGCATGGTAAGTTTGGTCCTCAGAATCCACAATAGGAAAAAATGGCTTATTTCATAATTAATGTTTGCTGCAAATCCTTGTTGCATCGTCTGAGCCTGGACAAAATATTCCATCATGGTGGGAAGCCTGGAACAAGGGAGCTGCCTGGCAAGACAGGCTGATGCCGCTCTGGCAAGGCGGCTCACCAGAGAGCACTGCTCACAGCTGACCCAGATTGGTGAAGTTGTCATAGGTGTTCCGACTCCTTCTGCCTCCTTCCCCAGAGTTCTTCTTTCAGGTAGGAGCTGGGAAATAAGCCACCCAGCTGATTACCCCATGCATAAGGGGTCCTGCCCCTCGCTGGACCCCTGCCCCTTGCTGCAGCACCCCCCAGCTGACTGCTCTCCCTTTCCAGAGAGTGCTTCTAGTATTCCTGCTCCAGAGGAGAGGTCTCCTCTGGAGCAAGAGGCATAGGCGCCTGATCAGCTCCCCTGTCCTCTCTGTTGTGCTTCATGGCATGAACCTTGTTTGTGCAGCAGAAACACAATGGCCACAGTGAACTGAACACAGCCTGCAAACACAGCTGTCAAAAGAGGAGCTTCATTCCTCCCTGCAGTGCCTCCTGAGATGCCACCTGGAGGACTGACAGGGAAGGAGGCTGGGGGGGTGGGGGGGCAACCACAGTGAGCCTGATCATCTGTCAGGCTCACTGTAGCTTCCTGGCACTTTGGGGCAACCCGTCGTTGTTACATGCCACAGTGGGCTGTCACATGATGTGCAAACCCGCCCATTGACTTTAAAAAAGGAACACGTTGTCATAAAATAGACTTCAGAGTAAACGTTCTTCGCACACATGTGAAACATTTTTCTTTGCAGGCATCTCAGTGAGTTATCATTGCCAGCTTGCAGGTGGTGTCTGTGTTCCCAAGACAAGGGGTATGTCATGTTCTTTGGAAGGAAAAAGGACAACGCTAGAAGGGATCCTAGCCTGTGTCAGGGGTGAGAAAAGACAAGATCCTGGAGCATGAATTTAGTTGCTTCTAAAGGAAAGGACTGGTTGCTGCAGATGTGATGCAGACTGAGTTCTGGGCTAGACTGCACTCCTCTACCATGTTCTGGAGAGCTTGGATGAGTGGTGGAGGCTGTACTGGGCAGAATATCTTGCCCCAAGAAATCACAGGCGCAGAAAAGACTAGCAGTGGACATCACTGCTGGCACTGGCACATGAAAAGCGGTCACTCAGGTTCCTCCCCTTCATCAAGGGCTCCCCAATCCCGGCAAGTTCGACCAAATCAAACTAGGTCAGATATTCTAATATTAGCATTCTTCACATTCCTAAAGGTATGCTGAAAGCAATAATATTAACATATCTCATATTGCCACATTCATGTTTTTAAAAAGAATTGATGCGTTTAGAGAGGAGAGGATTGTCCTGATATCTTTGTTTGCAAAGCATCTCTTTCCATGGCCATTCAACTTAATTCAGCTAATGACTTTATGTTACGTTAATTAACCTGCAGAGAAGCTTTTGCAACAGGCACTCTGGCTAGATCTATAAGCTTGATTCTTGCAAAGCACCCTCTTGCCAAAGCCTGGATCTCATCACTTTCCTTTAGTTTAATCTATTATAGGGAAGGGGGTCCGGCTCAGAGGGAAGTGCTCAGACCAACTTTCATGGTTGCTTTGCTGGGAAGTACCCTAATCAGTGCAACATAGTGGTTAAGAGTGTGGGACTGGGGATCCTGGAGCTCTGGGTTCTAGTCCCCATTCAGCCATCAAGCTCATTAAGTGAGTTTGGGCCATTCACAGACTCTCAGCCCAACCTACCTCACAGGGTTGTTGTTGCAAGGATAAGACTGAGAGGAGGGGGAGAATTATGTGACCTGCCTTGAGTTCCTTGCAAGGAAAAAAGGCTGGATATAAATATAATAAATAAATAACCATTTCAATCCCTGAACAAGGAGTGGGCCAGGTTATAATTCTGTGCTCATGGACCTGGGAGTAAGGCTCAATGAACTTAGCAGGACTTACTTTTGAGTAAACTGATATAGGATCAGACCCAGGCTGCTTCTACATGATATTTTTATAGCTGCCATCTCTCTGCCTCATTCATGGAACTTTATGGAGGTTCTAGACAATGTCTTCCATTTTTAATCTTCCTGTTTTCAGTCTTTTTCTTTAAGCAAAAAATCCATTAAGGAAACAAAAGGCAGAATCTCTGAGCAGTGCCTCCTGGTTTTTCTTGCTACTTGCCCTCCATCTACAAACACTCTCAGCAAATCAAGAAGGCCCCAAGCATCTGGACTGGAGTACTCTCCCAATCTTTGCAACTGCAACTTCCCTAAACCATCACTATTGTCTATGCTAGCCGAGGCATACAGGAGTTGTAGTCCAAAACATTGGGAGAATGCCAAGCTGAAGACAGATTTGGATGCAAGTATGAAGCACAGAATCATAAGAGTTGAAGGTGATCTTGGAGGTCCTCAAGTCCAACCCTTGCTCAATGCATGAGCCACAAAGCAAGATGCAGCCACAGAATGTTTGACAGACAGCTGTCCAACCTCTGCTTAAATATCCCCACCTCCCAGGACTGTCTGATCCACCATCAAACAGCTCTTACCATTAGGACATTTCTCCTAATGCTTAACCAAAATCTGCTTTTCTCCAATTTGCATCCATTAAAATCTGCTCCATCGTCTCTAAGACAGCCTTTCAGGTATTTGAAAATTGCTGTGACATCTCTCCTTGTTAATCTTCTCTTTTCCAAACTAAACAGAACTCTTAGAGAAATGTATGAAACTAAGATGAGCTTAAATGTCTGTAACATTGCTTGAAAATCTTTGTGGAGAAATGCTCATTTCAAAAGGAAATGTTGATTGCCATTTTCCTTATTAATAAAGTGATGCACATCAATGATCTGTGTGCCAAAGCAGGATCAAGAATTTGGGGTGCTTTTACCCTGCTTCAAATACCCAGTTTCATAGACGTTTGGATGACATCTTCCATTTATAAACTTATGTTTTCCACTTCTTCCATCTTTTTTGCAGGGGAAAAAATCCACAAATCAGGGAAAGATGAAATAAATGCACAATGTCTTTTCACTCGTGCTTGGAGCTGTCTATCTGGAAGTACCCGTGGTTGTTGCTAACAAGTGAGACCTCACATGATAAGCAGAAAACCTTGCTGTTCAAAAACAAGAACATCACAAGCTAAGAAAAATGCAGTGGTCCTGTGTGTTCCAGTTGGGGTGTCCCTCCACCATAAGAACATCTGAACTTAAAGCAAAACACCATCATAGTATAGCAGCTGCATTGCATATGGAAATGGAATCCCCACTTCAACTCCCAGCAAGTCCTGGTCTGGAAAAACTCTCCTGCCTGAAGTCGCAGAGAGCTGTTGCTGCCAGTCAGTGTTGACAGTACTGGATTAGATGGACCAAGGCTCTGACTCAATAGGTGGCTGCTTGCTTCCCTGCTGTCAATTGCATGAGGGAAGCATCTCCTTAAGGCAATTCCCAGACTTCCCTGCCCCTTCACCCTCCATGAACTGCTGCAGTGCTTTGGGGGATGAAGGAAAGAGGGAACAGCCTCACCGCACCTCATATACTTTTCCAGTCTGCAGTCCAGCCCTGAGAGAGACATACATATTTCTATTTAAAATATAATAAGTAGGTCTAACTTTGTATCATATGAATTACTGTGAGGTATATTTATTTATTTACTCCCTACCTTTCCACCAAAAAAGGTATTCAAGCCACCTGCTGACTTCTGTAATTACATTTTTGGTCAACCACTTTTCTTAGCCATAAAACAGAACAGAATCTAAAGACTTCAAAGTAGCAATGCAGCAGAACAATGCATTGCTTATAGGAAGTAGCTCCTCTTTCTTGGTGCAACAAACCTCCCTGAGCTCCACTTCACAAGGCCCCCTTCACGCACACAGAAGGCCCAGAGATCACGATGCTGAGGCTGCGGCAACCCGTCTGCTTGTGGGCAGCTTGCACAGAGGGCAGGTTCTTAAAGTGGCCGACAGTGGAAGGGAGGTGTGCCCAACTGACAATGGGGACAGTGGGGGTCCTCAGGCACTGCCTCCCCCTCATTCCTCCAGCCAGTATCTGAGGGGATGCTACCCAGAGGACGGCTGATGAGGCCACCTCATGCTCTGCTTCCAGGTCCTTCGAAAGGAGAGGCCATGCTTCCTTTCCTGCTGCTTAGCTGAGGCACACCGCAGCTGATAGCCGGGGGAACAGACACCAACAGGCAGTACCCCCCCCCCCCCCCGCCGCCGCCAATAAAGAAGATCCCATTTGTTGAGGAGGGGCATCCTGCCTGTCCAAACAGCACATATGTGGGGCTCTAACAAGCAGAATGTCCCCCAGATCAACAAGCAAAAATGTCTTCTGTCTGGTTGCAGGAACAGGCGGGAAGGGCCTGCCAGCTGCTGCTGCTTGAGGAAGCAAAGCCGAGTGGGCCTCCCCTGCCTGCAGCTCCTCTGTCACAAGTCCCCAGTGCAGCGTGAGGACCAGGAGGTGCAGAGCGGCCAGGACGGCAGCAATGTTTCTTTGCCGTTTTTGCCAAGGGCCTCTTCGAGTTTTGGACCTGACTGTGGCTTAGCATGTTATCCAGCTTTGGTTGGCACACTAAGCCACAGGGGGCTTCCACAACCCTTGAACAAGCCAGTGTGGTGTGGGGGTTACAGTGTTGGACTGGGAGATCCGGGTGCTAGTCCTGCTCAGCTATGAAACTCACTGGGTGACTTTCAGCCAGTCACTCACTCTTAGCCTAACCTACCTCACACGGCTGTTTTTGTGAGGATAAAACAAAGCTGTGTAAGCCACCTTGGGTTTCTCAGAAGAGGAAAAATGTGGGCTATAAATGCATAATAATAATAATAATAATAATAATAATAATAATAATAATAATAATAATAGCAGTGGCAGCAGCAAGCATGCTAAGCCACCCTCGCTTCCTGTGGCATCATTTGTTGTGTGATCTCACTAAGAGGGGCTGCCGGCAACTTCCCCGTGTAAACAAGTTGATGCCAGTGGAGGCAGGGTAAATGGGCTGGTAAAGGAAATCTCCTTTCTTTTTTTCTCAGCAATTATTTTTAAAGGCTGTCCTGTAATAAATAACATCCAGCATGTAAAGTGGTATGGTTAGTAGACTGGGTGGCTATAATAGTAAGGTGAGTGACTGTGCCATGAAGGAGAGCGCTAGGCCATGTTTTCATAGGCCTGCAGTGGTTCCCCTGCCTCCAGGCCAGTGCAACAATAAATCTGGCAATTCCCAGCTGTGTGCGAGACTATCTCGACACCTGTTTAATTATCTGCACCTTGTGAATGGCTGTGCTGCCATGAGTTTAATAACCACCACTCAGGAGTAATTGGGGTGATTATTGTATGGCCTGGAGGAAGCATCTCCGCTTGTTATCTCTGGAGAGCAGCATTGGATGCAAAAAAGATAATCAGAGGCTTATTTGTAGTACTTTGTATAATAGTTTTAATGAGATTTGGAGTGTCTGAGACATCAGACCTCACCATCCTGGCTTGATGCACCTGAGCACCAGAGTCCAAACAGCATCCCTATATACTTTCCACTGGGGCTTGCATTAGAAATCACTCCTTTTTAAATTAGAAATTCTGATCAAAATGATGACTAGAAAGATGGTTACTCTTAATACTTTATTGTTGGTATGGCCCTTAGTGCATCTTGGGCTTTATTTCCCTTGATTTCCTATCTTCCTTTGTCTCCTCACTCTGCAGAAGACTTCACTGACTTCACTGACCATTCTGCTACCTGTGTATTCTGCCTGCTGCATGCAGGCCCGCAAACAGTGACTTCCTTACTGGTTTGTTAGTTTAAACCACTCCATCTAACCCTAATGTTCTCTATTTGTTCTCTATTGTCATGCAAATCAACAGAGAACAAAAGCCGTTATGGCAACCAGCAATAAAAAGCAATTCTAGAGTCCAGCACTTCCCCTTATTTATTTTATTTATTTAAAACATTTCTATGCCGCCCCATCGCAATAAAGCCTCGGGGCGGCTCACAACACATCAATAAATAACAATACAATAAAACCCCAATACAATAAAACCCCAGTGCAATAAAACCTCAATAAAACCCCTTCAACTCCCACCATCTCTGACCATTGTCATGCTAGCTTAAGCTGATGGGAACTGAGGTTCAAAATATCTGGAAGCCAACAGCTATGGAAGGGTGCCATAGTCAATCAGTTTGGGAAAACTGTGTCTACCATGAAGTGAAACAAATTGGAATGCATAATCATTAATATTTAGAATAGGTTGGACATATGATGTGAATGGCAAGTGAAATACCTCTTGGAAGTTGCAGCTCATGAACAAAAAAGAGGGAGGGAAGACAAATGTCAAAATATCTGGAAGAACTTTTAGAACTCTGTGTAGACTAAGCAGGAAAAGACGTATTCCTTCCCCTTGCATCCCTCAGATCATAAACATCATCATAATCGGTCATATTTCTAGCACATCATGAGAAGGCAAGAGTCATGGGAGAAGACACTTATGCAAGGGAAACTTGAAAACAGCAGAAAAAGAGGAAAACCAACTATGAGATGCCTCCATTCCACATCCTTGAATTTATAAGAACTGAGCAGGACTGACAAGGACAGACCTTTCTGGAGGACATTCATTCATAGGATCACCATAAGTTGGAGATGATTTGATGGCAGGTTAAAAAAAAGTTTCACATCTCCATTTATTTATTTGATTTCTACCCTGCCTTTTTACCAAAAATGTCAGTCAAGGAAGATTACATGATGAAATTTAGTGCTATGTGAAACCCCACCTTCTCCTTTTTTTCGCTTTGTTGTTATTAAAGGTCCTTATCATGAGGAGGGAGGGAAGGAGAAGGACAAAGACAAAGACACTTCCTTCAGTTTTCAGTCCCTCAGCAGGCAAAGCCCCAGTGGAGGAAGTCCTGGCTATGTCTTTCAGAGGACTTTCCAAAAAGCTTCAACTGTCAGAGAGGCTGCAAGGGCAGAATGGGATTTTTAAAAATATAACACTGGAATAAGCACAGCAGTAAATGTGAAAGTGATAACTGGAAATGGTTTAATATAATAAGACACAGAATTTAACACATGTCAGTGACCTGAAGTGAAAGAACCATGAGGAAATTGAGACTTATTGATTTGTGCCTTATATCATCAACTGCATAATTGGGAAGCTGGGAGGGGAGCTTTTTCTTATAAATAAAAAAGCATTACCCCCTCAAAAAACAGAATTTGTTGGGCAGATGAATAACACAAGATTGTTCTATCATGTTGGGGTGATTTCTCCTTTGCAAAGGCTTTGGGCTCTTCTAGATAGTGCTTATGATGTGTTTTTCTATATTAACAGTTGTTAATAGCACATAATAGCATGTGCTCTGGTGCTATAGTCCCATCTTCCCCCTGCTTTTCCCATTTTCATCAACTTTTTTGTCAGTGGATGCTAATTTTCCATCCTGTGCTATATTGCAGCATTTTTCTGTATGGTGCAAACAAGATGGCAAAATATTCTGTTCGTACTTGTGGATGTGGCAATGACATGCATGATGATATGCACTATGTTGTTGTCTCTGGGTGTGTTTTCTTGCCACACCTCCGAAGTTCTAGGACTCTATGAGTCTTCCCACTAGATGCATTTCTTTTTCCAGCTTGCAACCCTAACCTTTCTTGTAGCATCTGGTGGGATATTTTAGGGAGGACCAAGGAAACAACTGGGAATTACAATGAAAGAGATTGTATCTTCCACAGCCATCAATGTGTTTGCCTGGCAGAGTTCCAGTGGGATTCTCTGTCTGTGAGTGTGTGTGTGTGTATGTGTGTGTGTGTGTGTGTGTGTGTATATATATATATCTGAGGACACGCACATGTGACAGTTGGAAAATCTGTACAATGATCATGCTTGGAAATGACCTAGCGATGAATGAGCATGAATTGGCATGCTAGCATAGATATATTGACATCCGACTTACATATGTATGTATATCAATAAGGCAGTCATGCCCTATTTCAGGATGTCAAGATGGATCTTTTGCTGGTTACCACTATCCCCACATTCTCCTTGCAATTATTTAATGGGACCATGGAATATTGAGGTAAAAGACATTTCTAGGCCTCTGGTGTCTTGTGGGAATGTTTGTCTCTTAAAGGTGCAGCTTTGGGACCTCATTTTCAGAATCAGCCCCGCATTTCCAACTGTCACTCAACTTTTTCCTGGCCGGGGGATTAGGAGCCTGTATACGTTCACCTTTGGAGTCCATGGGAAAATGATCAAGTAGATGCCATCCCAAAAACAGAGAATGTGATCTGGTCTCTTCTCATCTCATCTTTGTTATTAGTTAAACTCACTGAAAGAAAAGTAATTCTATTGTATCTATGGGAGAGAAGTGTCTCTAAGAACTGAAGGGTCTGTTTAACTAAACATGTATGTGTGTCCTCACATATATAATGGTTAGTGCATGTATTTCCACCATCCTCTGAGGAAGGCAAGGCTGCAAAACTCTCTGTTATTTACCCCTTGGTAGTACATACGACCATTCACATTTAGGGAGCAATCCTATAAATGCTGGCTGGGATTTTGTACGATTTTTTCCTGCAAAATTTGTGAGATTTTTCTGTCCAAATGTGCATAGGATTGCATCCTTAATACCTTAATCGGAATCTGTGGATGATTCAGACTTGCAGTATACATTTTATAGGCTTTCCTTTAAAATGTCCCTTTGAAGTTTTATAGGGCATGGATAAAAGGCTAAGGATGTAAACAATACAATTTAGAAATTTACTAACTAGTCCCAATGCGTAATATATTCTGAAAACAGTTTCAGGAACTCGCATATTAAAGCAAAGTATCCCCCTTCAGCTGGCATCCCAAAATGCATGGGTCATCTTCTGGTAATTTGTAGAAGTCATTTAAGGGGGGAAATTGACAACAGGCATTGGGAAAATGCATGCTTTTTATCCCCAGAAATTCAAAGAGGTTAGAACAAAATCCACTGAAGGGTAAATATTCCTTTGGATATCAGAGTTTCCTTGTGGAGACAGAGGGCAATGGACTCCTAAGCAACTATTAATGAGCCAGTGGGCATTCACATTTACTAACAGTAAATGGAAGGGATCTCATTCAGTGTTCCTGTGAGAGAAACTTTGCTAGCTAAAAGAGAAAGCTCTTCTGTAGACTCCTGCAGAATGAAACCAACATGCTTACTTGACTTTGAGAAATGGAAACAGAGCCTTTATGCAGAAATGGGAGAATTTAGGAAAGTTAAGAAGACCCTCTGCCTTGCAACACTTAACATGTACATGTCAGCCTCCTGAACTAAATTATGTATGAAAAGAAACATCTCCAAAAGAATTGCATAGTGATATATGATATGTAGTTCACTCTAACAAAGGGATGCTGAATCTTATGCCTGTAGGCCAAATCCAGCCCACCTGAGGTTCCCAGGGATCCACACACTCTTCCCCTGCTCCCCAACCAATTTGGTAGCTTCCTGGCTTTTACACAGCATTTTTCTCCTCTTCAGACTTTGAAGTATTTCTCTTAAGGATTAGTTACTGGCAGGAAGAGTGTTAAGCTAAAATATGCTAGTTTTTTATTGTATTTTGGCCCTGTCTCCTTTGCCTTTGGCCCTGCCCACCTTGGCACACTGCCCTAAATGCTTCTCTGAAATTGAATTCCACTCTTGGCCTGAAAGTGTTTCAACAACCATGTTCTAACACAAACAAAGAAAGGAAGAGGGTTTTTTAAGCTGGAAAATATTAAACAAAAAAGACAGATAGAGCTTAGTGATAAAAACAAAAACAAAACAAGAAGTGGCAATGCATTCACACAATTCAACAGTTATGCGTTCCATTCTATTACATCAATTGAGGACTGCAAACTCATTGCAGGCATCCCTGACAGAACGGTTTCTTTCCCTGTCCCTGTTGTGTTTTCTAAGAGACAGCTCACAGAGCAAGCTAATGAAAAAGCCATGGGTTAGAACGCAAAAGCTCTAGACTCCAGGCTATAGATCCTTTTGCAGTGAAAGGGAAAAGAAATGGATGTCTGGTGAAGAAGGGCTCAGTGCTTTCTGGCTATCCTACAGGAAGTTTCCTTTCCATACTGATGATGGTGCTGGTTTTGAGCTGCAAGTGAGAAGTGCTTTATTGGATGTCTGGAAGCTTAACCCAAGGGGCTATTAGAAAGACTTGCGCTTCGGCAGAGGTGAGGAAAATCCTGTGTTAATGAGCCCCAAGGCTGCTTAGCCAGGCAGACACCCGGCCACAGCCCGCAGGCCCAGGGCAGCCAAGCGAGGCTCCTAGCCCACGCTAATCCCCATAGATCTAGGAGTTTTTAAAGAACCAGTTTGACTTGACTTTGTGCCGATGTTTTTAATCTTGCGAGTGTTCCATGGGAAGAGCCAAATCCCTTTTGCTAGTTTCATGCTTGGCCAGTAACATGCTAGGACCCCCTAGCATAATGGTGGGGAGTGGAACTGCAAAATTATCTTCTCTGTAATGAGCCTGCTCCCATTTAAAAGGAGAGCAACATTCCTTTATTGTGTGTTAATCGGTATCCGGAAATATGGCACTTTGTCTGATCCAGCGCCTGCTGCAAATGCTGCTGTCACCAGAGCTGGACTATTCTTGTGTTTCAGAATAAATCAGCATCTATCTGAATGCCCTCAGGAACAAATGCCTCCTTCCCCTTTGCCAGCCAACCTTCCAATACGTTTCACCTCCGCTGCTCATGGATGTGGTGGGTGGGCGGTGGCAGAGGAAGAATGAATTCAGTGGACCAGTTCCCAGGACTGCAGGCAGGCCGTGACTGCCTTTTATCCATCAACTCAAACCTTTTGCTTGCTTTTCTGGCTTTTCTGGCAGCTGCCTTCAAAACAGAAAATCTCTCTCTCTCTCTCTCTCTCTCTCTCTCTCTCTCTCTCTCACACACACACACACACCAGTTATGCTGGTATTATAACCCCCCTTCCATTCTAATAGCACAAAATCCTGCTTTTATGCAACTGGGGGTGGGGGTGCCTTCCTCCAGTAGGAGGACAATCTATGGCAGATTTCCCCAACCTGGTGCCCTCCAGATGTGATATATTACAACTCCCAGCATCTCTCTGTGAAGATGCCAGGTAGGGGAAGGCTGTTCCGTGGATACTCTAAGGAATATGCCAATAAAACTCAGTGGGATATACTTCTGAGCAAGCGTGTTTATGGTTGCCCTGTAAGACTGCACTTACACGGGGGGAAGTTGCGCTGAACACATTGCTTACTGAAAAAGAATTAAGCAAGGGAGATGCATGCTGCTGTACTGGACTACAGAAGTGCCCAGGGAACAACAAAATTAAAGGATGAGGAAAATCAGAAGATGGTGCAGTATATTAAAGGACAAGCTTTGCATGTGTGTGCATGCATGGTAGTTCAGCTGCCTTTGAAATACTTTGCCCTAGTCAACATTAAACCATTACATAACAACAATTAAATAATGCATTTTAAGAATGCACAAAATGGTGCAGATATGAGGAAGAAGAGTTGTGCTGCTCACCACTCATGGGCATTATCCAAGGGGTGTCTGAGACACTTAAGCAACCGCATTCCTACCTCACATATTAACATATTTGCTGCCAGGAAAAAAACACATTTTCACTGTGATAAAATATTGCAGCTTGAGGACTAGGAAAATGCAAATTCTCTGCAGCATAAGCATTATTTTGGGCAAAGACTGTTGAATCCCCTGGAACCACTGATTAACACCCACCACATTTTTTGCACAATAAACCCATTGCCATAAAATATCCTAAATAAAAAGAAAGCACAGAGGCCTGGCTAAAAATCATTAAGAATGTGAGTTACAATGGAGTTAGAGGATTTAATGCTGCAGGGTCTACAACCTTTTGGGGCTGGTGGGCACATTTGGATTTCTTTGGATTGGCAAACCCTCATGACTGTATTGGACTCCATGGTTGTCAAAAAATGGTTACTGTGGTAGGTACAGCCAGTCTCAAAAGGCAAACTAGTAAACAGAAAGAAAGAAACCTGGGGAAGTCAGAGATGGGATCTTAATTCCAAAACATAAAACCCCTCTTTCAAAGTCACAATTTTCTATTTCAACAATGGAGGAAAGGAGCTTCATGCCACGCACTGAAGCAGTTGTATGAACTTGGCCCTGTGGGATCTTAGACCAATAATTTCCCCTTATCTTGCCAAGACTTTCCCTATTTTTGAAAAGCAACATTCCTCTTTCCCATATAATAACTTACATGGGGCACGCTAATAGCAATTTCAGCACAGGACTTCAGGGAAGTTATAAGAATCCCTGGAAGCACAGCCAGTGTTTAAGCTTTTCTCTCACAATCATTTTTGCTGCTAAAAGTTCAGAAATTATACAGTTCTCTGACACACGCACACACACACACACCCACCCAAGCACAATCATTTTCTGATGGCCCTTAAGAAACCCCAGGAAAGGTAAAGTCCTGTAGATATTCACAGGCCAATTTGGGAAAATAGCAGCTGAGAGAATTGCAGGAGGCATGCATACAACACAAAAGAAAGAGAGAAGATATGAGAGGGAGCTTTATGTGTGTGCATCTGGTTTTTGGGCTTGTCTCCCCTGCTAAGCATTAATCTTGATTTTATGGGAATATAATGTGTATTTTGCTTGCGGCTTCTGCACAACTGGGAATCAGTAGAGCCTCTGAGTTATCATTGCTTAAAACCATCCTAGACCAAATTATTACTCAGTTTATTACACAGCCGCAAAAAAGTGTGTGGCTTGAAACCTTACATTAACCCCCACAAACCTGCCCCAGGATAGCTGGGTGTTGGCAAGGACTTACTTTGTCCCTGTGTGTCCCTCGCCACCCTTGCTGCTTTTGTCGGTTGCCAGATGCTTGCGCTTTACTGAGCCAGTTCTGTGGCTTTAGTTTGCTCTTTCTTCCTGTTCATTGGGCTTTTCCGCTATCACACTACTTTGGCATAGCCTACTTTGGACTAATTTAAAAGCCAAGAGAGTGATCACTCCTCTGGTTAAAGACATGCTATGAAGAAATAAATTTCCTACCATTTTTTAAATCAAGCATTCAAAATATATCTTAGCAACTGCAGAGTGTAAAATTGCGTGCTGGGCACTGCATGGTGCTTCAGTGTTCATGGAAGAAGAACTAAGGGGAGAGGGCAAAAACAATGCTTCCAGTCCCTGTGGTCATGCAAGCACATTTACCTACTTTTGCACTACAGCCAGTATGTCTAGTGGTATCTTTAGGGCAGAAGCCCAGGGCCTCAGTGGTATCTTTAGGGCAGAAGCCTAGGGCCTCACTCCGCAGAATGAACAGGAGAGCACCCATGCATAGCAGGCTTACATTTGGAAGTAAGGGAAATAATACACAGTAGGTTCAGTTAAAATTACTCACTGAAGTACTGAAGATACATTAAATCATACTCAATTTCAGTGCAATCCTAGGCACATTTACTCAGAAGTAAATTGCACTGCATTCAGTGAAGTTTAGTCCTGGGTAAGCATGCCTAAGATTGCAGCCTTAGTGATTTATTTTCACTGCTCTGAGGAATGACAACTCTAGCAACTTATGCTAAAAATTGTAAGAAGCCATTGCCAAAGGCAAAAATAGGGACAGCAATTTTTTAGAGACTAGAACTTGAAAATAGGGATTGTCCCAGTAAATGGAGCCCAATATTGAAAGCCTTGTGATTTCTCTTTTAAAGACAGGAATATCTTTCTTACACAGTCAAGGCCACCCTGCCCAGATATCCTGAAATGGCAACTTATTTGTATCAGCATAGCTCAATATTTGCAGCCACAAATAAATAATTGGTACTTCCCTTCTACATTGCAGGGCAATGAACAGACGACACAAAGCAAAGCAAATGTTGAGTGGGCAAAACCTGCCCATATACCCACCACAGAAGTAGCACTTGGAGGGAGCCTACTTGGCTTAATTATTCTGACCCACCCACAGAACCTGTGCTGTTGGGAGTTCTAGAAATGTAATAAATTAATTAACTGTGGTTCCTGAAAGTGCAGAAGTCAGGGAATAGGATACTCCCTCCAGCCCCCATCCACTGGGCAAAGACACAAAAGCTTCATTCAAGTAAGAGCAGCAGCCAAGAGAAGATCAGCCTGGCCCAAAGTGTATTTAATTGGCCACTGATAACTCACCCCCTTCTTCTGCCCTTCCCTTCCCTTCCCTTCCCTTCCCTTCCCTTCCCTTCCCTTCCCTTCCCTTCCCTTGTCTTTCTAGCCTCTAGGCCTGATGGCAGGGTTGCTGCTGTCTTGTCTGGGAAGAAAATAATTATTTGGAAAATGGCCTAAAATGCAGTAAGTAAGCAACGTGAAGCCAAGAGGAAGAGCAAGTCACTGAGCTGTTCTGCACTGCAGGCTTGTCCTTCGGAAGTATTATCTACCCTATGACCCTGTCTCACTTTTACAGAATGGTTGTAGTCATAGCTTCCTCCAAAGGCACCTGGGCACTGTACTTTGATGAGTAGCTGAGAAATCTAGTGTTGGACTGAGCTTTGGGTTCTAGTCCTCACTCAGGCATGAAGTTTACAGGGTGATTTAGGCCAGTCACTGACTCAGATTAACCTACCTCACAGGGTTGTTACGAGGATAAAATGAAGAAGCAGTGGAGGTTATGTAAGCTGCCGTGGGTTTCTTTCAGGAAAAAGGCGGGATAGAAATATAACAAACAAAAAAATTCCTACGGAAAGAGGGGTTACTACAGAATGACAATTTTAGCATCTGGAGTATAAAGGGGGCCTTACTTCAAAGGTGGGGAACTTTGAAGCCAAAATATTTTGGGGCAACAACTCCCTGCCTTGGTCTGTAGCAGAGTTCTCCAACTTGGAACCCTCCAGATGTGCTGAACTTCTGTTCCCATCATCCCCACTGAGCATAACCAGAGGACTCTAGGTTGGGTGTAGTCTAGTCTGAACGAAGTATTTCCATCTTTCTTCACTTCCTTCCAAGACATTCCCAGAATGATAGCCTGGCTTCTCGAACAGGGTGTGAGCAGAGCTGCAGGTGAGGGCACACGGCTCACCTCCATTCCTGATTCCTCCCTCTTTAGATAGGACTCTCATATCCCAGTCTCCATTCATTTCCCCTCACTTTACCTGCTCCAATGTTTTGTTTTTCATGTTTAACATAAAAGTTTTCAGCTGCCTTGCGGGGTTTTGCAAACAGGAAAGAAGAACATCTGAAAACATCCAAGGCAGCAGCAGGCACTAATCCTGAGCTCCTGCTTCAAAATGCTCCCGTTACCACAGGCAACACCATCACACAGAAATGTTTCTCGGCAGTTTTGACATAGGGCCGTAACATTAAAGCCAGCTGCAACATGTCGCTCTACCTGGCCTATTGATCCACTAACCTTCTAACTGAATGGCTGCCTCCTCTTCCATCTACCTTTCTGAAAATATGCTTGTTGGGGAGATTGGGAGAGGGGAGCAGAGCCAGCCCCTCTGACCTTCCCCAAAGGCCATTCCCCCTTGCCCTGGCTGTACCCGCTTTTCCACAACCACAAATCACTTGGTGGCTTCCAAGCTTCTGTGCAGCTTTTTGCACATTCTGAAATGCTTCGCTTATAGCTTTGTATCTAGCAGTAACTGCTTTAGGGCAGCCTTCCCCAACTTGGTGGCCTTCCGAGGCTTTTGGACCACAACTTCCAGAAAGCCTATCCAGCAAGGCCATTGACTGGGACTTCTAGATGTTGCAGTCCAAACATGTCTGGAAGGCACAAGGTTGGGGAAGGCTGCTTTAGGCTACAATATACTGGCATGTGCAGCACCCACCCCAATTTTGCATTTTGCCCCACTCACCATGGGAATGTGGGCCTGAGAACTTCCCTGAAATGGAATTCGGCCTGCCTGCTGAAAATTTCAACACACCTGGATTAAATGGCTGAAAACGCATACACTTGGGTAAATTCATCCCTTTGTTCCACACCCTAACCCCATTGTCAGGACGGTGCAGGGCCCAAACCAAAAGTAGGGTGAGCCAAACCAAAAACACACCTTTGAAACATTCTCTCCCCACCATTCACACATATACAATACCCCAAGCTTAGGCTTGGGGGTGGGGGAGGTGCCTCCCATTTTAGCTCTCCCAAAAGACACTTAAGAGCCCAACCACTCTATTGATTTAGTAAGTGCTACCAACTACAATTTGCTGGGATTTAGTCCTACTGGCAAAGCTAATCTATTTAAATTGGCTCATGCAATTACACTGTGGGTCAGCAGGTTAAAAAGAAGGATAAGGACTCTCTTGAAGATCCCACGAAACATCCGAACCCACCTCACACAGTTGTTGTGGGGATAAAAATGAAGAGGAGAAGATTATGTAAGCCACCTTGAGTTCCTTGAAAGGAAAAGAGAGAGGATGTAAATATAATAAATAAATAGAACCCCAGCATTTAGCTATTCCACCCTGGAAGAACAGAGAGTCTATTATTTTCATGTTGTTTGAATAATTATTATGTAATATTTGGTGCTCATTTTCTACTCCTGTCCAGATTGTGCCCCAATCAAACCCCACCCCCACCCCAAATCCCCCTTAGCCACATTAATTAGCAAAGGCAGCTGAACTCATTAAACAAAGCTAGCTCTTTCTTGGCTTTGTCACTTCCCTGGCCTGGAAAGGCTCTCTCGGCCTCAAGTGTGCAGCAAGAGAGGGCACTGTTCTTTCTACGGGTACACAACCACCGCCAGCGAGAGTGGAAGTGACACCCGGCCCTACAAACAGGCCTCTGCTGATGCTGCAAGCACAGCACAGCCTGACTCCACTATTGCTCACCACAGTCAATGGGAATGCAAGGAGGTCCGGCAACAGCCTTTGATGCCAAATCACACAACCTCAACCAAATGCAGGAGACACCTTTAACAACAACAACAACTCATCCCAACAAGCGCTGTCCCCCCTCCCACCTTTTTCCTCTTGGAAGGAACCCAAGGTAGCTTACCTAGCTCCATTTTATCTCAGACCAACAACACTGTAAGGTAGATTAGACTGAGAGTGAGTGGCTGGTCCAAAGTGGCTTCACAGCCAAGTTCGGACTAGAACCCGGATCTCCTGTGTCCCCAGTCCAACACTCAAACTGCAATAGCGCACTGGCTGTCATGCTCCTTCCTTCCTTCCTTCCTTCCTTCCTTCCTTCCTTCCTTCCTTCTTTTCATGCAAGACAATTGGATTGTTTAACAAACTGGCTCGACAGCAGAAAAGGCAGAAAAAGATTGGATGAAGGAGTAATGCTGAGTTTAGCTCTTTATCTCCAGTAGCTTGGCACTCAAAGCCTCCTACTGTGTGTATTAAGGGTGAGTGGGCAGCAGAGTTGGCAGCAAGCAGTGTTTGTGGGGGTATTAAAGCCATGGCTCATGTTGATCTGATTTGCATGGGGGGAGGGATGGAAATCATCAGAACTGTGCAGTCGCTCTGGGCAAGGGAAACACAACCAGTTCACAACAAAATCCATTAGCTCAGTTGCTGGGGAACAGACCACCCAGTGGAAAAATACAGAGTTTGGTAATGAGAATGCATGGCCTGGCTTGACCCTTCATCCACATCTCCCAGTCAGGTCCCCTCCAGGTGCTTTAGACTTCGACTTTCAGCAGCAACTGGTCTGAAACACTGGGAGTCGTGCTCCCAAATCTCTGGAGTGCACCAGCTTGGGAAAGAGCTAGAGAGGTGCACAAGTCTAGGATGCCTCTAGGTGCAGAGTCCCTAGCACTAGTGGCTAGAAGGCCTTGGGCAGCTGTCCCGCCTTTCTTTTCCATCATGGGCTTTCTGCATTAAGAAAAAGGCAAATGAAGCAGTGGTGAAGCACAGAAGGGTTCTGAGTGTGAAATGACAGCATTCGGAACTTCTTGATCCAAGAAAGTATCAGGCCAACGGTGGCATAAAAGCCTCGTCTGGAAGCACCCCAGGTTGGATAGCACTTGGGCCCTCCAGGTACTGTTCTGCAAGAACCGTCCAGATACTTCGTTTTCATGCTGACTGCTATACGGTTTTTTCTGTCTAAACATGCATAGGACTGCACTTTCACTGTTTTAAAAGACAATCAAGGGGTCAAACCACACATTACATTATTCACATTTTTTAAAACTTGCTTAAACTGGTTGCTTTTATTTTGAAGAAAAAGCATCCATAAGCCCCTCTCTGCTCCCAATCCAGCTGCAAGCCCAGAAGAGTTTCCTGCTGAAAACCCCACACACATTTGCCCTTGGAGATGCTGCAGAAACACCAGAAAGTGGGAATGGGCAAGCTTGCCCTGAGTAAATCCATGATGTACTCAGAAGGTAGCAAGTTTGTCCATGAGAGCTTGGAT
Source organism: Varanus komodoensis (assembly GCF_004798865.1). NCBI lineage: Eukaryota > Metazoa > Chordata > Lepidosauria > Squamata > Varanidae > Varanus > Varanus komodoensis. The sequence goes on from NW_025335349.1 coordinate 26,286,386, forward strand.
CCGAGTTCTCCTTTAATATCAACTCTCATTCTATTTACACAAGTTTTTGCACATGCCAATATCAAGGCACTTCTTGCGTCAGCATATTATGCCCCCTTTTCTACTGGTTGTTTTCACACAGCCTGGCTGCTATCTGACGTTACATGATTCTTTATTTCTCTCTCCAATCGCTGCTATGAAGATAGACCCTACAGAGTCGGAGGCAATGACAAGGGAAGCAGGTAAGGAGACTAATTCAAGTAAGATGGTGGGGGGGGGGTGAAGTCATCAGTCAGCTGAAAATTGGGGGGAATCTGTGTATCATTTTACTGCATACACACCACTGCTCATGGCCAATTCCAAACTCAATAACTAATTTGTAAGACATCAATCCAGTCTTGCAACTAACAGATGGCTTTCTACTAGTGCTGTGCTGAAACCTCCCCTGCCCTTGAGCTGCTTCTTTGTTTTCCTGAAGAAAGGCAAATTGTTTTGCTGGAAGGAGGTGGCTGGAGCAGAGTGCCTTTTTTCTTAGCATCTTCCCCCATCACCATCCTTGAATCCTCATCCACTGCTGAAGCTTCCTGGAAAGTCTTCTAGAGGCAGGACTTTTCCCTTGGAGCTTCGCAGCACTGCTCCCTGCAGAGGGCTCAAAAGCTAAGACATGTATTTTTGGTTTTTGTTGTTGCTATGTGCCATCAATTCATCTCCAGTTTATAGTGACTCTTTGAATGAATGCTCCCAAAATGCCCTGGCTTTGATAACCCGGCCCTAAACTCAAGGCTGTGCCCTCTTCTATAGAGTCAGTCCATTGCATACTTGATCTCCTCCTCCTCCTCCTCCCCACCCTCCAAAAAAACCTCCCTAGCATGATTGTCTTCTTCAGGGAGTCTTGCCTTCTCATGATGGGCCCAAAGTACATCAACTGCAGTTTTGCCATTTTTGCTAGGGTTTAGGGGACTTTTCCCATGGCTGGAGAGGCTGCAAGGAGAGCCAGTGTGGTGTAGTGGTTAAGAGCATGGGACTGGGACTCAGGCGATCTGGGTTCTGGGTGACTTTGGGCCAGTCACAGACTCTCAGCCCAACCTACCTCACAGGGTTGTTGTTGTTGTGGGGATAAGATGGAGGAGGAGAATGAGTAAGCTGCCTTGAGTCCTTTGTAAGAAAAAGGCAGGATATAAATCAAAAAAAAGAAAAAGAAAGAAGAAAGAAGGATCCAACAGGATAAAAATGGTAAAGAACTAGCAGATGAACCCCACAGACTCTTCCAACAGCAAGGTATATACCAAGTTCTTGTACCCTGAGGCATTTCTTCAAAATTCTCACCCCTTCCCATATGTTTTAGATGCAGTTTATTTTTACCCTTCCCCCTCAGCAAATGGTTGAAAATAAACCATTGCACAATTTGGACCAGTGCTAGTTTCAAGCAACAGGCTGTCCAGTTGTGAAATTCAGTGACATAGTAGAGAGTAAGTATCATATAAAGTTGATGGATGGATTGATTAGGAGTTGGCATTATGGATTATAGCTTAGACATTCTTTTTTATTATTACATATTTAATAACAAGTACATTTGCCTCTTGAGTGGGAACTAGCCCTTGGCAAGAAATTTCTGCCAAATACTGATAAAAGCCATTAACTGCAAGAATGTTTTTTGTACCAGATGAAAAAGGAAGCTTGCTTTGCAGTGTAGCACCGTCCAATCATGGCCTTGCCAGAAAAAATGGTGACTTTTGGCTGTATGAGAGAAACCTTTGTCTTAATAAGGGGTTGCCCTTCATCCTTCCGCTGCCACAAATGAATACAGGCACCAGGCATAGTCAAGTAGAGACCTTCCCTGAGCCATTCATCATTTTGAAAAAGATATCCACTGGCCATCCTCACTTTTTTACAGAATGTATAACTTGTGTATGAGGTTCCACTAGTTCCTGTCCCCTTGCAAAATCTTGCTTGTTTCTGGTCATGACAGGTACTAGTTGAACATTACAACCTTGTGATAAAAGCCATTTTCATCATTCCATGGTCTTGCACCACATTTAAAGGCCTGCCCCTTAGCACAAATTCATTGCTATTAATCCTGGCTGGGTCATGATTTCATACTGACAACTTGTATTATTAATTCATTGATTATATTAATATTTCATTTTTTTTCCTGTAAGGAACCCAAGATGGCTTACATAATTCTTCCCCTCATTTCCATTTTATCCTCCCACCAACCCTGTGAGGTAGGTTAGGCTGAGCTTCCATGATTGGCCCAAAGTGACCCAGTGAACTTTGTGGCCAAGTGAGAACTAGAACTCAGATCTCCTGACTCCCAGCCCAACACTAGCACCACACAAACTCACACTTTATGGTTAGCACATCCTTGCCCCTCACCCGTGCCACCATGTTTGCCAGCCTTTAAAGCCAGCTCTTTGCTCTGGGATGAACCCACAAAAAGCAGCTGCTTTTTATGTTGTAGTCGATTGGTTCTCCAGTTTTACAGACTGTGCTTTACATTCCCTGCTTACATTTCTGTGTTCTAACCTACAAGCCTTTAACACTACCACCATTATCTTCATCAACAACAACAGTCCTATACGGCCTGGTGGTGCAAAAGTCTCTGGGCAGTTTACAAAGGATCGAAACTTTAAAAGTACGATGTAAAACATAATATTACAAATACTTACTACAGTTTAAAAGACTCAACAATAAAAATCCCAGGACCAGTTCAGACCTTACCATGAGCTGTCAAATGCCTGGGAGTAGAGGAAAGTCTTAACCTGGCCCTATAAGGACAACAGAGTTGGCACCAAGCTAATCTCACTGGGGAGAAGTGTTGCGCAATTGCAGGGCCAGCCCCAAGGAAGCCTTCTCCCTTCCAATCAAGGTCCTGATTTGAATGGCTAATGGGTTATCTATTTCTGCTTCTACAATTGCTCCCAAGGAAAAGGCAAGAGACCTGAAGAGTGATGGAGCAAAAAACAAAACAAAACAAAACAAAAAAACCACCACCACCACCACCAACCCCTATTCTTTGTGCACCTTGGCTTTTCTGAGATCCCTTGGTGCTGAAGGCCAAAAAAAAAAAAAAATCAAAATCGAATCAAATGGTGTTTTTTATGATAGTGCAAAATAGTATAATAAGCTTTGAAGCTGACTGTTTGCTACCCCAGATCTGCCCTGCCCCACAGTGGGCCACACTTCCATGCTCACAGTTGGGTTAGTTCAGGCCCAACTGCTTCCTGGAAGAAGACAGCACCTTGCAATAAGCCAGGTGGTGGGGAGTGGGGTGGGGTGGGGTGGGGTGGGGGATGGGGGGTACTTTATTCTGTCAAGACCGCATTCTCCTGGGAGGTAGGGCAAGCAATCTGTTGGTGGTTGATGCCAGAGATGGACACTGTGAAAGCCAACCATAGGCAAGGAAAGCGCCGTAAGTGGGTGGGGAAATCCCACTTCCTTTTCTTTGCAACAACACCTCCTTTCGCCCTCACACCCAGCAGGACCAGGGGAGAGGAAGAGATTACTCTTCACAATGCCTTGCACAACCATTTGCCCTCTGGAAGTGCAGGACTGCAATTCTCATCATTTCTAGCCAAGTTGGCTGGGAATGATGGAAGTTGCAACCAGCACATCTGAAGAGCAACCAGTTGGAGGAGGCTGCTCAGCAGAGATCTAAACTTGCAGAGGGCTTTTGAAATTAGGCCAGAGGATGCATGCAGCCCTTGGGCCACAGATTGCCCCTCCCGGCTCTGGCTGGTTTCAAAAGCACTCTGGGGCTTTCTGCTGAGATGGGGCTTTTTAAAAAAGTGACTTCCATGGTTACAGCACTGCTGCGGAGGTCCTTCACCCTTCTGCCTGCCCCAATACAGAGCCAGATTTTTGTTGTGCTGTCCTGAGTGGAAAAGAGAAAGTGAGCAAGAGGCTGTGGAATACTGCTGTCAATGAGTTGCATGCCATTCAGTTGTGAAATCTGAAGAGCAAGAAACCCCTGCCCCTTGGGGTCCAGAGATCTGTACTGCTTTCTTCTCCTAGGCTGGAGTCCCTCTTTCTGCCTCCTTCCCGAGTTCACTGTCCCTGGTTAATGCCTGTCCCAGGCGTCTGTCCCCTTTCACTAAGCCAGCATAACTCATGCCTCTGCCCCATCTCCACTTCATCCTTGTGTCCAACCACTTGAGTGACATTTGCCAGGAATCTGGGGACAGAACAGTGACTTCTCTCTTTTGAACTGCTAGGACTCTCAGTCCCTTCAGCCAAGAATGCATAATGAGCACCAAGTTGATCCAGGGTTCCCCTGGGCCCCCAATCCCCATTTTGCTGCCTGCTAATTAACTCCCTAATTGTGTTTGCTCTCGCTACTATTGCATTTTGTTCCTCATGGGTCAGATTTACCTTTTCATCTTGTGGCTGCTTTGGAAAGGGATCATTCAGGACACGCGCATGTTGCACAAATATGACCTCCCCTTGGTCTTCTGCCTTTGGGTGTGCTCTCCTTTGACAGCCTTTTGGCCAAGCAGCCTTGGCTTAAGTCGGCTGCTTGGTATTCACTGCTGGCTCCATTTGTTTTCAGAGTGCAATATCAGAACGACATTCAGTATGCCCGCTTCAAATGCAATTCAGGTTCAAACAGGTTGACCTGTGCAGCCATTTCAAGAGAGAGATGCAAACTACCAGGTAATATAGCAGCTCAGCTTTCCTCAAAATAGTTCCTTCTTGATGGGTTGGATTGCTGCTCTCACTGGCCCCAGCCAGCATGAGCAATGATCAGGAATGTAGTCCAACAAATCTGAAGGGGAATGCATTGAATGGCGGAAAGGTCTTGGAATTAGAACTGTAAGGATTTTGTTAAATCCATTCCATCTTAACTTTGTGGGTGATCAGGCATCTTTCAGTTTATTGTCTACTCACAGATGGAATTAGACTTTTGTGTCAGAATGTCATTTGTTTACAAAAGCATGCTTGCAGTAAAGTACACTTGCACTAATGTACCTTTGCACAAATCCCCACCCACCCCATCACTAAAAAAACTGTTCCGCAAGTCTGCAGAGCCCATACAACTCTGATCTGATGCAGAATCCACAGAAATTCAAATTCCTTTCTCCAGCATCCCTACTTAGAATAATATGTTATCTATATGAGTACAGGAAACAAGTTTGCATTTCATGTCCAAACACTGGCTCAGCTTACACAAGTAATTGCAAGAGAGGTTGAAAAAGATGAAAATCACACAGTAATGTGATATTTGGTACTGAAATCTTGCAATGAAACCTGGTATGCATGGTTATGACATCATTCTTGGACATTTGACTACTAGTCCTTCACCCCTTCTTCTCTGCACCTGCTTTTAAGGTGTCAGTCAGGAGAGGCAAATTACATTCTAATTTGATATCCAAAGTGAGACCTCTCTCAAACAGGAATCAGGCTTAGATCCAGCTTCTGGGGTCCTGAGGTCAAGAGTCATATCAAAGGGGAATGAGGGGTGAAGTGGTGTGGCACAATGAAGCTGAAATCACCCCGAGCCTCCTGCACTTTCACAGGGCTCTGGGCACATGCTCTCACTTGGCATGACCCTTGACTACGCCACTGATGCAAGCGGATTAGTTCACACAGCAAGCGAGCACCAACATGGCAACTGTTCCCTTGACGGAGCACCTCTTTATTACCTTCCTCTGGCAATTGTCCAGTCCCACCTATGTCTGCCGTATGTCCTATATCCACATATATAGAGCTATCATAGCAATTCACAAAAATCAGGTTATCCTTAGGAATAGAGAGGTGTACTTCCGAGTTCTACATTTGCAGATGTAGCATCTGTTGCAGCGTGAGTGCTCTTGCTCAGGGCTCCGGCCAGCCGCCACATCCTAAAGGACCCTGCACACTCTCCCACTACCAACACTTTGCCAGCATTCCATGCGCACTGTGCACACTGGATTACCAATGAACCACAGACTTCCCCCAAGGCTGCTGATGGTAGCACTTCCGTGTGCATGGATGCTGCAGTTTTGGCTTCCAAAGTATCCACATTCGGAAAGCTGAGTTTGCTGAGGGGATGCAGCAGCCTTCACCAACCCAATGCCAATAGCCAGGGTGGCTGGAATAATGGGAGTAGCAGCCCAACAAATCCAGAAGGCACAAACTTAGAGAAGGCTGGTATATAGGATGGACTCAAATTTCAGGAGTCCATGGTACAATAGGATCCAGCATTTCTCCACTTCCTTTTTATATCAGGCAAATTCTAGTGGTTGAAGGTGCCTGGGGAGCATGGAAAGAGCATCCCTTAATCCTTCTGGTAGGCCACAAGTTGTCCACTGTGGTATGAGAGACATGGCAAAGTCATCACAAGCTGCACCGTATGTACATGCCAGCACCAGTGTGTCAGTAAGGAACTATTTACTCTTGCACCTGATAAGAGAAGCTTTCCCATGCAGATGCACCTGAAGACACCGCTGTGTGTTACGCTGTTGTGTTTTGCAAAGCGAATAAATTGCCCTTGCTTTTTAGGCTTTGGTAGCAGCCAGTCTTTGCTGGCAGCTGACAACTTTGTGGAAGAAAACTCCACATTAAACCTGCCTCCTTTACACTCTGCACCAGGGACTGAATAAATTTATGTACAAAGTTATGCACAATTGCTGCCATTTTCTTTATCAAAGTATTGCTCTCCTGTTAGGTCATGTGGTCTTAAAAAGGATGCAGAACAGAAGCTTGTGCTCACTAGTAACATCTGACGCTGTAAATCAGGGGTGATGTACAAGAATATCTAAACTGGCACTTGCTTCATTCCAGGAGTATGGAAATCCAGCTGATTAGTTGCCTGACAAACTAATTTTGCCAGTGACCTAAGATATTTCCCTTTCCAGCAATTATAGCAGAATTCTTAGAAGATGGAATGCTGTTTCAGTTTATCAAGACAAATCTTAACAAAACAAACAGTATGAGAAAGTCAAAGGCATGAGAGGCAGTGTAGTATAGTGGTTAGAGTGGGGGGGGCTAGGATTAAGGAGATGCGGGTTCTAGTCCCCACTTGGCCATGAAGCTTGCTGGGTGACTTTGGGCTAGTCATGGATGCTCAGCCCAATCTACCTCACACAGACATTATTGTGAGGATAAAATGGAGGGGAGGAGAACTTTGTAAGTTGCCTTGGGTTCCTTGCAATTAGAAGAAAGGTGGGGCATGAATGTAACAATAAGAATGGAAAGCAATAGAAGATTGGATGTATGCAGACTGTAGCTAACAAAACATGCATAATGAAAGGGGGCAAGGAGATCTCTTTGATAATATAGGGGAAAACTTTAGGTTATGTGCCATAAAAAGCTTGAAAACACTTTTATTAAGTGCTCTCAAATCCAATATTACACCTCAATATGAAGTTACTGGCTGCATGCAGTGGTGCATTAGAATAAATCTTAGCACAGGAAAACATCAGATCAATATCATAACCTGGACTTGAAGGCAGGGAATTGTACTAGTTCTAGTATGATCTTTGTCCAAGCTGGAGACAGATGAACAACAGGGCTGGAGAGCAAGTGTACAAACAATTCATCTGCAGATGCACCCTGACTCGAGAGTCCTGTCTGTTCACAGGGAAAGGAGGTAACCCTAGGAAGGAAAGTATCCTGCTATTCTCCTTTAGAGTCCAAGTCTACAGGAAAGTTGTGCCTTCATCTTCCTTTGTGCCCCCAAGCCAGACAGACTTTCCTTTTAAGGACCAGAAATTTTACATACTCTGCCCCCTCTTAATTAGCTTGCCAGAAATGCAACATTCTGTCAGGAATATGTAGCTGGGAACACAAGGTGAGATACAGACAGACTGAAAACACCTGGAACACCTTTGTTTAGACAGAATGCAGTTCAGTTCAGTCCATTCACGTTTTTCACATTTATTCAAATTCTTACCCGTGTTGGAACAAGGGAGCATGAGAGTCAGCCAGGCCATGTACTCAGAAGGGGAAACGTGCTGCATGCAACTGCTTCCCTGGGGTTCTCCTCTGAATTCACCAGTTTATAGTTCAACTTTCAATATCCTTTTCCCCAAGGCTTTGCAGGATGGGGAAACTACATCTATGAGCTACATGTCCTGGTTGCATATTAACTGGAATAATATTTGGGAATTCTTCTTTGTGACACCGAAGAGTATCAGCTTTTCCTTCAGAAGTCGTCACCACTCCACCAACTGGCACTCAGACCTTTGCCTTACGCTTCAGGCTTAGCTTGGCAGTTTCTCTGTGCACTGCTCTCACCTTGTGGTCTATGTTCTGCAGTCATTGCATCTACACACACCAAGTTTTTCCTAATTCTTCAGTCTTTCCCCTCCTGGTAACTCTGCACATTCCACATTTGGTGGCTCTTGCATTCCTACTTACCAGAACCCATTCCTGCTTCAAAGGGAGCCATCCTTTTAAGCAACCACTTCTTTCCTTAGGATGCCCAATCTGGCCTTCCATTCCTGATATGATAGGAAGGGAGGACAACAGTGTCATCTTCACCCTCCTTGCAGCACAGAGTGGGAATCAACACCCTGCCACCATGGTCCTGTATCATCTCCCTGCCCCACCTCGCTCCCAATTGCTAGCCTAAAGGCAAAGGTGGGGAACTCAGGCCTAGGAACCAAATCTGAGGTAACTTGGGGCCAAATCCATCCCTCAGGTTCCCCAAATGGGCATCCTGCTTTCGCTTAGCTGTCAGTCATTTGGAGTTCCCACTCCCCTGTGTTTCATCTTGTCTGCATTTTTAAAAATTGCAATGCCTCTGCTAGGGCTCATTTCCTAGCAGGGAGAGCTTTAAGCTGAAGTATGTGGGTATTTTTAGCTCCTGCCCTTTTGTCTTCATCTCCACCTGTTTTGGATTTGGAATGTGCCCTCCCCCTCTCCCAGGTGGGGGGGAGAAGAGGGAGGAGGAGATGTAAGCTGCTTGGAGCCTTTGGTAGGAAAAAGGCAGGATATAAATCGGGGGGGAAAGGGGGGGGAGGGCAGAGGAAAATAAACTTGAGCACCACTTCTTCCAATGAATTGGCCATTTTTATGACAACCAATAGGAATGAAAACAGTTCAGTAGGAAGGAGAGCCTGATGGAGGTGGCCTTTCAGCCAAGCCATCGCATGGCCCTGCTTCTCATCTCTCCTTCCACTGCAGCCCAAGGGAATGCAAGCAATCTGCTTTGAGGAGCAGTAAGGATCCTGGCCTATCCTCAAAGTGGCCCTCTGGTCAAACTAGTTGTTGACCAAGGGCTTAGGATAAGCCTCTGTCCAAAGCAGCCTGCATTTTTTCAGCATACTGTAATCAAGATTCCTAGGCTGCAAAATCAGGGTTTCCTTCTGTCCTTACAGAAGTATTAGACAGCCATCCAATCCTCTCATTAAATCTTCACAGCAGCTCTCCTCTTGCACCCAGCCCTCTCTGACCCCTTGGGAGGTTAAGGTAAGACTTTACTCCCGTAAGAGGGCTTAAATAAATGCCAGCAAACCAACAGCAGAAGTCAGGAGGGACCAAGTGGCTTTTCTGAGCTAAGGAAGTTATGCCATTCAAGTGCCCTGGAAGTGTTTACACAGTTATTTGTGCTGTTTGAGACTTCATTTTCAGCTCTGGTTAATATCCTTCAAGATTCAATACGTTTGTTGGGATTTCCTGGTGTGTTTACACATAAATGAAAGAAATATATTAACCTCATACAGCTGGGAAATATACAAAATTTTAAGATAGTCACTAAAAACTAAGTTTCCAATCTTGTATTTATTGGAGATACTTGTATTTATTTATGGCTATCTTGTGTGTATGTTCTATCATCCTTCCCAATCTGGTACCTATTAGATGTTTTGTACTTCAACTCCCATCAGCCATTGCTAGCATGATCAGTGGTTAGGGATGCTGATAATTTTAGTCCCAAATATCTGCAGGGTACTGACTTGGGGAAGGCAGTTAAGAGTATGGCAAAGTTTTAGCCTGTGACTCCCATCAACCTTCCCTTTTAGCTATACTGGCCAGGGCTGATGGGACTTGCAGGCCAAAACATCTGAGCAAACAAGTTGCCTACCCCTATGTTATGGTCAACTTTTGAACCCCTTTGTAGGGTTGTTTCCACTCCTTTGAGCTTGCTTGTTGTCTGTTGACTTTGTGATGCTCTTGGGCCTGCACACTGAGAGGGCAAATCTTTCCCAGGATAAGTGAAGAACAAGACTTCATCTATTAATTTCTGTATAGTAAGGTGGAAGAACTCACTGAGCCTGTCATGGGACTAATCCCAGGGACAGCACCTTCCCTATAACAGAGTCACACATCCTGTGTTGGGATGCCACGGTGACATGTTCTTCCTGCCATCCGAAGATGTGGCGCATGGATGGAAGCAATCATGACTTAATGGCACCTGAACATAGCTAACTACCAAAATGTTATACAGGAGAAAAAGAGAGCTAGTCATGCAGTGTGCTTGTTTAAAATTGTTTTCCTATTTGTCTCTATGTGTGCTTTCTGTTTATATATTTGTGTGCAAATGGTTTTTGCAATATAGTTTTGAGGATTTAATCTTTGTAAACCTCCCAGAAAGCTTTGGCAATTGGGTGGTACAGAAATGCAATAAATGAAATAAAATGGAGATACAAATTTCTACAGCAGCTCTGTGTCAAAGGCAAAATTATAGTTCAGTATTCAAGCTTCTGTTTAAAAAAAAAACCATAAATACTTTCCTTTGGCATGTAAGAGATCATGATTCAATGACTCTTCCTTATACTTTAGAGCTGAAATTGCTTTGTCTATCACTGCCTTCCATCCATTTTTCTTCTTGCAAGATTTTGGCATCTGTTGCACGTGTGTGCATGCACACATGAATATAAAAATAAGGTGTTCTGTTTTATTTTATTTTTAAGGAGAGGCTGTAAAAATATTGGTAAATGGGAAAGAGACGGGGGGGGGAACAAGACAAGCCTTTTGAGCCTGAAGACTTTTTTTTAAAGCAGAGTGATCATGCTCTCCACAAGGGGTTGCATAAAGCGATGAAAAGGTGCTTTGTTATTGAAGACATTAGTGAAAGGGAGACATGGCTGCTCCTACAGCTGAAATTAATGAAATGTTGGCATTCGATGAAACAAAATTATTTTGTTTGAAGTTGAAGCAATGAAAAGCAGATTTCTTACTGACAGCACAATCTTATGCACATCCATTAGTCCCACTAAGTGTAATGGGGCCTTACTCCCAGGCATGTGTGTGCGTATAGGATTGCCACTTTGGGGAATGAAGGCTCTGGGCTTATGCGCACCTTCCTGGGAGCAGTGCTTACTGACTAACGATGTTTACTCCAAGTAAAAGTGCAGTCCATTACACTGTACCAGCCTCGTGCCCCGTTCAATCGACTCTTTCTCCTCTGTTAGGAATGGAGATCAGCTGCACTGGATTCCTGATTTAGCCTTAGAGAAGACTGAGATATGGATTCCTCCTGCCCATCTGTGCTGCTGGGGTGACCAAAAGCAAAGGGAAGGCAGGGCTCTCAGCTCTTTAGGCATAAAGGCATCTCAGCAACAGCAGTGGCCCAATACACTTTACTGCCCGAGCGAAGGACAAATGGTGCCCCCATTCCATATGCAGAAACCAGTCAACCTGGAAGTCACACTTCCAGCACTGCAGCTGCATCACCACACGGATGGCACCCAATTTGCCACACAAACACAATGTGGTCCTCCAGCACTTTGCCGCCACCCACATTTTTTTCCTTATGGTGGGGCCAGCCCTGTCCAGCAGGTCCAGAAACCCCAAGATACCCCGCCACTATTTGCTTGTCTATAAAATGTTTCCAAAAGTGTCACAGAAGAGCCACAAATTTCCCCTCAGCACCTGCAAATCTTCAGGCCTAGCGCTGCTCTCTGCACATGACTGGGCCTTACCCCAGTACACTTCCTCTGCCCCTTGATCTCTACCCAGCTTTCAGGTTGCAGCAGCAGGGACTTCTTGATTCTCCAGAGGGGACAGACCAGCCTGGTGCTATAGCCCCTGGAGAGCTCGCCGTTTCCCCACAGCTGCAGCAGCTTCTCCTCTCCCTGCACCCTGCCCTCCCTCCCCCAGCACACTTCCAAACATCGACTTATCCAGTGCTATTGCTCACTTTTATCCCAGGCAAAGCACTCTCTAGATTTAAATAGAAAGGTATCAAAATAAAAGATAATTGTCATGAAAGATGAAGTTGGGGGGGAAGCAGGAGGAGCCGTCAGTGCAAAGGAACTCTTGTCTAATTTTGCCACCCACACAGAGAGTTACTTGTACCCTGAACTCCAGCAGATAAAAGGCTTTTGTGGCTCTGTTACCGACTCTACGAGCAGCTGGCTGCTCCAGCAAGGACAGGCATTTGGGTAGCAGGTCTGCCCTGAGGCCATTGGCGATGAGGGCAGCTTGCCCGATGATCTGTAACATGGAGGAGAACGGTCCATGTGGGCAAAATGACTTCTCTGTAGCAGCATGGCCCAAAGTGATGCAAGACACTGACTTGGACCAACTCAGTGGTTTGCCTATTATGCTCATGTTGTCCAGACTGACTGGTGATGCCTCTCCAGCAGGGGAGGGTTGAGGTGAGGTTCTTCTTGCCTGCTACCTACCCTTTCTCACTAGAGATGCTGCCAGGTATTGCACCTGGACCACCTGTTTGCAAAGCACGTGCAGTACTCTCTCCACTCAACAGCTGCCCTTTCCTGTGGACCTGAAACCGCATTGACGCAGAGACTGTGCTTAGAAGGCACACAGAAGCCACCACCATCTAAAGGGTCTCATCTAAACTTGAGACCCAGAAGAACACGTGATCCACCATGAGCATTATGCATGGAAAGGCAGGGTGTACATTCAACAACAAAAGGTGCACTGAACATGCAGGTATCATTCATGTTTCTTATTCAGGACAAACAGAAAGCAGGATGCACAAGACTTCTGGGGCTGGAGGTGCGGTTTGAGAGAGACTCGACTCAGCTGAATTTCTACCAGTGCAAAGGAGAAAGGGACAGGGGTGGGAGGAAACTTTCTAGTGCCATTTTCCATCACCCTTTTATGACAAAGTATATTTGCACCATGAGGCAGTCAGCCAATCCCTGGGTCCATACATTACTTAATTAATTACTCAGTTTAATTACTCAGTCACTTCCAGTGATGCTTAATTGTACTTCGTTTCTTCATTCTGTGGTTCAGGATACCTTGTCCTTTCTCACCCTGATCCAGGAAAGGAAAGCCACATATGGAAGTGCCCTCTATCAATCTCTCTCTGTGTGCACACCCGTGTGTGTGTGTGTGTGAGAGAGAGAGAGAGAGGGAGAGGGAGGGAGGATGCCATAAACACACACACAGCTATATTTATACACTGCTGATTTATTTTGCTAAAGCATTTTTAACCATACCAGCATCCAGCCTAGAAAAACAACAATTTAATTTTTTTTAAAAATTAAACCAGCAGTTAAACACAGCAGATTAAAAACAATTAACAGTATAACCCTATGCCTGTTTGCTCAAACATCCCACAGAGTTCAAAAGGGATTATTCCCCAGTAAACCTACACAAGGCTGCCCTTTCCAATATCTATTCTAACTCGCATCCTAATACAATTGCCTATTCCTTCTCTGGGCAAGTTTGTACTAAGTGATAATCCCACTGGGAATTTTACCCATGCAGGTAAATTTTTACCCCCGTGTACCCAACAGAGGACTACCTCCCCCTGAGCTTGTTTTTTCCTGTTTTTGCCCCTTTCCCCCTTGTCTCCATTCCAACCTTCACTGGGAGGCAGCATGTACCCTGAGTGCCTTTGTGAGTTTGCGTGCAGCAGTACCGCTTGCACCTCTGCTATGCTGCCAGATTTTTTCCCCCATTGCCTGTTCATCAGCAGCATCACCTTTTTTCCTACTGATGCACTCTGTGATCAGGGCACGTCTATTTCAGCTTTTCTGCCTCCCATTGCTTGAGCTCCCTCTCTCCACTACACCCCCTCCCTGTGCCTGATATAACCAACTTTTCTACCTCCCTCTGATTTCTTCCCCTCCTCCATTTCAGGGCTGTGCTTTCTCCTGTTGGTGTTGTGGTGCCTGATTCCTCTCCCACCCCTTTCCTCCCCACTGCTCTGCTTTTAGCACTTTGCTGGCTCCCTCCCTCCGTGCCATCACCCAGCCCTCGCCCCACTCCTTGTCTCCATCCTCTGTGGAAGCATTCCTCAACCTCACTCTCCAGAACACAGGAGCATTTCTCCTCTGGGTCTCCTGCTTCTCTTTGGCACCCTCCCAAATCCCATGCTTAAGTCTGATAGCATGGTCATCTTCATTGAATAAAACATTGATATGCAATTAGTAGCAAGCCTTCTAGAAGGCAGCAGCAATCACGGCAAAATGGGAATCTGCTCTTTCACGTGGGGTCTGCGGCACAGCCATGCCTGCCACAGAGCCTGCCATCTCCCCTGGGTGCCTTCCCCAGCCTCCTCCCAAGGGCAGGATGTGGTCACCCCAGTCCTTCTCCCAGAGGTGCTGCAGGAATGGAGGGGAGTGGGAGTGGAGCAGGAGCAGAGTAGGGAGCAGGGCCAGTTTGGGAGGGGAGGGCAGGAAACTGCAGCAGCAGCCCAACCCAGTGGGGGGCTGAGCATCCTGCACCATTGCTGCCGTCAGTCTGCTGATCGTCGCTGTGGTGCAGGCCGCAGAGATGTGATTTGACAAACCCATGCCTGGTGCGTGTCCACACACAGCAACTCTTTGGAGGCGCAAATGCTGCCCTCAACGGCCCTCTTTTGGTTTTCCTGAGCATTTATTTCCCTGAACAAAATGCAGGGTCATTCTCCCACAGTCTCCACTGTGGTCATCGTGTCCCTGCCCTGGCCAGCTGTGCCCAGTCAGTTTTGCATCAGTTGCACAGGCGAGCCACATGCTAAATGTTGGTGTGAAGCAGCTCTTCCTCTGGCATTTCTGCTTGGCTTCTCCCGGTGTCCCCATGGGAGCCTCTTGCAGGCATAGGCTGCTGTTCTGCTGGTGCAGCAGCTCCCTGCCACCTGCTTCTTCTGCAGCCAAGCCAGGGAAGGTGGGAGCACTTGGCTCTGCAAATATGTATTCCAGATGTGGGCAGAGTGGTAGCAATTGTCTCACCCCAGCCAGCTGGGTCAGTTCTAGAAGAAGAGTGGCCTCCAGCACACCCTCAGGATTTGCCAAACGACATTAGCTAAGTCAAGCACTGTGGATCTGGCAGGATCCCTGACAGGGGCACAGTCTGACTCAGAGTCATCTCCATCATCTCCTCAGAGAGCTTCTATTTCTTTCCTTGGCATCTTTGAGAAAGTGCTCTCTCCCGCTGCAAGAACGGCAGCACCCAACTCCAGATTAAGTTGGGAGATGGTTCCCAGCCTTGCTTCTCTGCATAGTTCAAATAGAATTTATCCCAATAGGACCAGCTGAAGACTCACGCTCTCACATGTCCCCCTTCTTCCCTGGTTTTAGGGCTGCTATTAGCAGCAGCAGCAGCAGTAAGGGGAATTAAAGACTAGATCAGCACAAGCATCAGAAAATTTGGGGGGCAGCACTTCCCATGAACCACCCTGGGTGGGCTTCCTGTAAGAACCCATTTGCCTCTAGCTCCTAGTCACCACTGCTACCAGCCGGTTTCCCCACAGTTCCCCCTCTGAAGAGACTTGATTGGCATGCTTATCCTTGCTGCTAGTGGGCAAAACACAGGCCTCAGCAGCACTTCTCTGGCTCCAAGTGACAGCTTCCACCTTGGAGATCGGATGGTGCAGTGGCTGTAGCTTTGGTCATGTCTCAGAGCACAGAGTATAGGAACTTGTCTCTGGTAGGGGACCTGGAAAGCCCCAGGACCACTACAGAAATGTACCCTTAGTGGGGAGGGGGAAGGAAAGAAGACTCTGCAGGGCAAGTCAATGCACATATTGACTATGCAGAAAGATACTTGAAGAATCTTGGATCTGTGGTGGCATTGGACACGCCAGAATCTTTTCATACAGCAGTGACAGGCAACTCGCTGCCCTCCAGAGGCTTGGAACTACAGCTTCCATCAGCCCCAGTCAAGAGGGCCCATGCTCAGGGATTATGGGGACTGTAGTACAAAATATCCAGAGGACCTGAGTTGCCTACTTTGTAAAGTAGCACCAGCTGGGGTGGGTTGTTTCCACACCTCCCTGTTTTCATGCAACGGATGCCTACTGCATCTTTAGCTTGAGACATAACATGTCACTTAGTGGTGAGACAACCTGCTATATTACCACTCCCCAAGAGCAAGGAGAAGGGAGGAAAGGAGAGGCAAATACTCCCAAATTCTGTATTGAGGTCACAAGTCTCTGTGTGAAATAGGAGACTCCTCCAGCCTCTCCGAGCAAGAAGCCCAATGTACATGCCCACTTTGATCATCTGCTCTGCCTCTGCACTTTGACAGGCCCTTGATCAGCCTAGCACCCATCACATCTCTCGGCTGCAGCAGCAGCCCCAGTCTGAGGCTTGGGTGCTGCCTCATTGTGGACCCTTTCATGTTTCCTTCCCCACTCAAAACCATCACAAGGAGATGCTTTGCCTGTCAAAAAAAAAAAAAAAAAAAAAAGGAAGAGAGGAAAAGCAAAATGCTTCTTATTCTAATACCTACTTAGAGTTGCCAGAGTATTCAGTGAGCCTCCACAGCTGTGCCTCTTCTGTCAGTAGGCTGTGCAGACATTAACTACAAAAGTTTCACCTGCTGCTTCCTGCAGATCTAGCTCTTGTGAAAGGCACAAGAGCAGGCTGCTTTGTTGCTGGTGCCCCTGATGTTCCAGTCAGTTGGCAACCTTACTCAAGCAAGCAGTCGGAGGCTCAGGGGTTCATTAGTAGTTCAGATTACCAGCTTTTGCTAATTTGTCACTTTTCCACTCACTGAAACACATGTGTGTTTTTAAAACCACCTATTGCCTAACAATGTGGCAGGCTAACCAGCAAGCAAAAACAGCACTATACTGGCCAGGAGTCAAAAGAAAGGTCAAACCAATTTAACACAGACCAGGTAACAATCATTAACTTCCATAAGAAGAGAAATTGGTTGGGAGGAGGGCAGGAAACACTGCAGCTGAACGTCAAGCTGTTGCTAAAACAACTGTTTTTGCAACAAGCAAAGAGCAGCTATCTGTGTTTGGGTGTGACTGTATATATAGGCTTGGATCACTGCAAAATCAAGATGCAATTAACCTGGAATTGGCATCTTATTGTGGACAGCTACCCAGAGCTTTCCCTAGAAGCAAAAATGACAAAACTGAGGCTGTTATACTTTGGATGTACTTGAGAAAGCAAGACTCCCTGGAGAAGACAATCATGCTAGGGAAAGTCAAAGACAAAAGAAGAACAAATATGAGGGATTGAATCTATAAAGGAAGCTACAGCCTTTGTTTAGAAGGGCTGAGGGAGGCTCTTGGTGGAAATAACATTTTGGAGGGTTTTCATTCATGGGATTCTCACAACTTGGGAACACCCAGCAACAGCAAGAAGACACCCAAGTAGTATTCCCTGTAGATACACATCCCCAATTGTGCATCCCCAAATGATGCGGGAATTGTGGCAGCTGCAGTCAAGCATGTCTGGAGGGCACTGGGTTGGGGAAGGCTGCTGAACTGGATACAGATGGGAATGTGCTTGTATCTTTGGGGCCACCAGCAATTACCCATGAGTACTTGCTTGTAACCACACCTGGACTGGGCCCAGAAAATGCATGCTTTCCAAAGCTGTCAAACATTGCACAAGTGAAACATTCCCACCATTCACTTTTCTTGCCAAAATCCCCCTTCACCTGTTCTGCAGGGAGCCACCTTCTATACTCGTCCATGGTCTATCCTCATTGACTGTGGCTCTCAGCTGAAAAGGACCTTTCCCGTTATTTGCTCTTTAATCTCTTTAACTGTCTAGATGGAGAAACAGACTGAACTGGGGCCTTCTAGATGCAGAGTGCATGGAGGTCTACCCCTGAGCACTGGCTTGCCCCTGAAGGGCATCACTACTAGTAGCTCTAAATTAGTCTTCTCTTGGATGGAAACATTGAAATAGGATTGGTGGGCCATTTTTACCCCTATATTGCAAACATCAGGACTGCAACTTTCTCAAACAAGCCTATTCCCAACCACCTTTGGTGCCTAGGTCCACTGGGCACCCTCTGGATGTGTTGGACTGTAATCCCATAATTCCTAGCCACCACATGACTGATGGCTACATCCAGTAACATTGATGGGTCTTTCAGTAATTGTAGGCCAATACATGATGGGGGGAAGGGGGTAATTGGGAAGAATGGCTAGGCTAACCTTCAGGTAGGGGTCTTCTGTGTTCCCTCCTCCCTGCCTCTACTCTGTGGAATATTAGTAGATCAATCAATTAATCTCAGGTCAGCTGTGTGGCCTCTGCTTGGCCCCATGAGTGGGAAATGAGTCTTCAGCTCCTGATGTTGGGTGCAGTAGCCTTGCAGTGGGTCCCACCTGCCTTGGCCATCTGGGAAATCAGGCACCTCTTTCCTCCCCAGGTATAATTGCATTTCCTTGGTTCGTGCGCTGTGGCAGCGTTTGACATGCTGTTTAATTGGTGTTGCTCTAATTTGCCACTGGCCACACTAATTGATGACAACAGTAAAAACTGTGCTGACAGGAGAAAGCAGGGGAAGGAAATACTGGAAAGATAACTCCAGGGCTCCCCTTCCCTGCCGCCTGCCCACTTTTTGTCTCCTTGCTTTCATGGAATTGGCAAGCCCCCTGGGCTGGGTCTGGGGTTGGGGTGCTTCGAACGAATGACTGTTTACCACACGCAGACCTTGGAGTGTCACTGAGCAGTGTGGATGAACAACCCTGTCGTCTGTATTGTGCTTTGTTCCTTAAAAGCACCCTATTTGCTCTAAACCTTGATTATCCTGAGCAATAAAACAGGCCTTGTTTTTGGTAAGCATGCAGATGTCACTGCCGCTTTTCAGTGTCTCACGGACCTGTCGGGATGGCATTAGCGCAGTTCACATAAGGGATGTTTCCAAGGAATCGCAGTAAATCCTGCAAATGCTTTAGCTGAGTGTGCAGTCCTATGCACACTTACATGGGAGTGGACCTGGACTGGACTGCACTGTGAATCATGGCTAGAGCATGGCTTTCTTCCCAAGTTAGATCTCTTCTTCCCCCACTGCCAAAACAAACAGCTTTGTGCAAAAGGTGGCAGAAGAGTTATATGGCTGTAGGCAGTGAAGCCTGCGTTCAGCAAAACCTGCAGGATCCTAACCCGGGTGAACTCTAGGATCCTTGTGGTCACAGAAAAGAGAAACTGCTTTGCTTTGCATTCCATAGACCTAGAATGCAATTTCAGACATCTCCAGGTAGTGGGAAAGACTTCTGAACACAACTGTGGAGAGTTGTTGATCAGCAGTATAGACCAGGGACAGACTATCTGATTTTTGGATTGCAACTCCCAACATTCTGCACCATTGACTGTGCTGGCTGGGTGTTGGATTCCAAAGCATCTGGAAAGCACCAGCTTGCCTGCTTCTGATTTGGACACGACTGAGCTAGATTGGCCAGTAATCTGACTTGGTATAAAGCAGCTTCTGAGGTTTTAAAATCACCTGTCCCTTCCTTAGGCACTGCCAAGCCTCATGGTGTGACTTCTCCAGTCTATTCCCTCTCCCTCCACCTGCTGTGGAGGAAACGGAACACCCATACCCCTGCTTGCCCCGCAGTCAGACAGCGGCGAAGGAGGCCACATGAGTGACCCAAACAGCAGAATTAAGAATACTCAGGTCTTCCCCTGGAGGCAATTTGACTGAGCAAGGAGAGAGAGATGGACTGACACCCTGGAGAGAATTAATTGGAGCGATCGCACAGGCCAGCCGATTGTGTGTGCTTAAGCAAACTTTAGTAATGAGAAAGGAGGCAGTATGAGATCATTCACACAGCAAAGAGAGAGACACTGTCTGGAAAGAAGCCCAAACTGCCCCCTCCCCTCATCCCTGGATTGTCATGGCCAGCCAAAGTAGTCCAGTCTTCCTTCAACCTGAGGCCTGGGACTTCAGCCCTCATTGGCCCCAGCCGGCATGGTCCAAAGCCAAAAATGCTAGCACCCCAGAGTTATGGGCCAAAACTTCTAGGGGGGTCCACATGTTGGGCTGAAAGGACTCTGAGCAAGGGATGAATGGGAGCCTGGCCATATCAAGCCACTTGATGGCTCGAGGCAATGACCAGTTGCCCACTCCACGTTCCATCTACAGAAACCAAAGGAGGAGAAACTGAATCCCCTGAAACACTGCCCTGGGGTGGCACTCCCACCAATCAGAAGCCTGGTTCAGAGGGTGCAAGGCAGGCCTCGTGGCAGACACAGCTCTGTCCTCAGAGACTGGCCAGGGGTCTGCACTGGGGAGGAACAGCTGGCAAAACACTGCTGCCAACCCCGTTTCCGCATCCTCTGCCAGAGGCTGTAGCCCCACTCAGCCTCATGAGAGGGCCAGCCCTGAATGGGAGCAGTGAGGTTCCTATGATGGCGGCTTACATATTACCAAAAGCTAGGACAAAACAGTTCTCCCATTTGCATAAATGTGGGCACCTTCATCTATGTGGATATATGAATAGAAAAACCCAGAAAGTATTCCTCAAATTGAAAGTGTATTAAAGGGGACATGGGGAATTACAAACCCGGTTAGTCTTATGTCCATTCTAGGAAAGACAATGGAAAGGCTCATACAGTAAGAGATCTAGTAACCCTCGATAGGGAAGGGACGTTGGCAGCCACACCACATGGGTTCTGCAAAAACAGGTCCTGCCCGACGAACCTTGTGGAATTCTATGACAAGGTTTCAAGGTGGCTAGATGGAAGGGATGTGGTGGATGTGGTTTACCTGGCTTTTGACAAAGTGCCCCATGATATCCTGGTTGAGACATTGAGGAGTTTTAGAATAGATCGATGCACTGTCCAGGGAGTGGCTGGTGGACCAAAAGCAGAGGGTTACTATTAGTGGGGAATCATTGGGATGGCAAATGGTGACAAGTGGGGTCCCCCAGGGCTCAGTCCTGGGACCGATACTGTTCAGCCTTTTCATCAACGACCTGGAGGAGGGGATGACAAGTCTGCTGGTCAAATTCACAGATGATACTAAAATGGGGGCAGTGGCCACAACTGAGGAGCAGGTACTCTGGATCCAAAAGCATCTGGACAGACTATGGAAGTAGGCTAGAGACAACAGGATGGCGTTCAATGTGGACAAGTGCAAGGTCTTGCACTTTGGGCATAGGAATGGGTGTCTTAAGTACAGGTTAGGGTACAAGTGGCTGCAGAGCAGCACTTGTGAAAGGGACCTCGGGGTACTGGTTGACTGCAGGCTAAACATGAGTCAGAAGTGTGACATGGCAGTCAAGAGGGTGGATGCCATCCTTGGTTGCATAGCCAGAAGTGTGGCTTCTAGACTGAGACAGGTATTACTACCACTCCATACGACTCTGGCCACAACTGGACTACTGTGTTTAGGTCTGGGCTCCACATTGCAGGAAGGATACAACCAGGTTAGAATTGGTGCAGCGCAGCGCTACAAGGATGGTGGCCGGATTGCAGGGAAAGCTGTATGAGGCGAGACTGAGGGAACTGGGTCTTTTCAGCCTGGAGGAGACTCCAAGGGGATCTGCTAGCGACATATAGGTAAGTGAGGGGGTATCTCACGGAGGTGGGTAGAGACCTGTACTCCCCTGCAGTGGAGTGGAGCAAAGCTCAGGGAACCAAGGTTCAATTCAGATGCCAGGAAGTACTTCCTGACAGTTAGGACGCCTAGGGTATGGAATGGGCTTCCATGGGAGGTGGCTGAAGCCCCACTGGTGAGGGTGTTCAAGGATAGGCTGGACATGCACATGGTAGGCATGTCTTGAGCGGAGCCGGGGGTCAGACCAGATGGCCCGGGAGGCCCCTTTTGACTTGCTCTGTTTCTATGAAATACAAGACCAAGATCAGGTGGCCTGAATGCTTGCTTGGTATCTTGTACAGGTTGCATCTGTCGATGGGTACCTCCAGGACCCCCGTTACTCTCACCTTTCCTATGGAAGGCTGTGACCAGGTGGCCTGTGTGCCTGCCTATTCGGGCTGCTCTCCAGGTGCTTAGTGTTCATGGGCAACAGTCCCGACAGTTCTTTATCTTTGAAAGGCAGAACTGGACAGGACAGCCTTTCAAACAGAAGACAGTCCTCTGGAGAACAGGACACACGACCAAGCCAGATGGGCAAACCAGAGAAGTGGGGTGGGCTGGCAAGGAGAGGGGGGCAGATTCTTCCAAAGGCCTCTGCATGCTGCCTCTGCCTGCCTGCCTGCCACCTCTCTTGGAGCTGTGCTGGCATCTCTGTTGGGATGCAGTTGGCCCGTGTGCTCGGCAGCTGCTGCTCTGACCCCTCCAGACGCAGTAGCTGCTTAATTACTGACCAAGCTGCTCCTCCACAAAACCCTTTCCTACCAAGAACAAATTGGTTTCTAATGGTGTCTGTTCAGCTGGTCCACACACCAGACAGGCGAGTGTGAGAGAGGAGGACCAACTGGCCCATCCTGCCCAGAAGAACCAAAAGCAACAGCAGCTATTTCTTCCTATGAATTGCACTCTCCGTAGACCACCTTATGTAAGTCACCAGCCCTGACTCAAGGAACAGGCAAAGTACAACACCATCATTTGGTCAGGGATGATGGGAGTTGGATTTCAGCACAGGAGAAGGTTGCAGTAGTGTTAACCACGCTGGGTAGGTTGACCATGTAGGCATCGCCTGCAAAAGATGACGTGCATCCTCAAAACAAGAGGATAAAAGCAAGCACATATTTACACAAAAGTGCACTTGTATATGCATAGGTGTCCTTTTAAAAATAATTACCATAATTGAAATAGAAATATGTTTATCTTACTACACTGGGAAGGACTGTACCCATGTGATGTGCATATCAGCTTAGTCTGCTGTCCAAGGTGCCCACTTTTGATTAGCTTCCTCAGGATTCCTGATCTCCTTCTTAATGTGTAAAGCCCTGTATCTCTTTTCTTTAAACTAGTTCCTTAGATGGGACAGCCCTAAAAACAGAGGACTGCACCCTGTAAAGTTCCATCTTCCTTCACTCTCCCACTACTTCTTCAGGTACCTGACCTCTTATATAGTTGCTTCCAGTCTCTCTCCTTTCCCATTAACTCTCTTACCAAGCAGGCAGCTTTTAAGTCCTCTCTGTCCTGCCACTTAGTAAAGCTCATTTTATTATTTTTGTTTGGTAAGGTTTGTTCGGAAATCTAATACACCACCTCATCACAAAACTAAATTAGGGCAACTGTGCCCTTTGTGAAGGATCCGCACCCAGGCTTAAACTTCCCTGGGGCTGGCAGGAGATAGACACACTCCAGTCTGCCTAAATCTTTTGGACCCATCCCTTGAGGCTCACACCCATGATTCCAGAGTTTACCTGTGGCCATGGAAACTGTCACTTGAGAAGGAGACAAGCTTCCTTTTGAAAATGGCTGTTTCCAAAGAAGGATCCCTAAAGGCCTACAACCCCCACCAGCCTTAGTCAGGATAGCTAATGATGTGGGACAGTGGAAACTGTGCAGTGCAATTTCTCAAGGACCACTAGTTGCTTACTCATGGTAGAGATAGTTTTGGGGGACACGACTACGGGGGCGATCATGGTGAGCTCCTGCACTTCAAAATTTACCACTACACTTACTTTCCCCCAGCAGATGCCCTCCAGAGGTGCTGTACTAAAAGCCTTATCAACCCCAGATAGAATGGCCTTATGTACCTGAAGGGCACCAGGTTGGGGAAGCCTGCATCTCCTGGGCCTGGAGATACAAAGATGCAGGGCAGGCCGTTGTTCCAAGAAGCTCTAGGTGGTGTACCATAGAGTGATCTAGTTTTATTTATTAGCTATTCTTTTATGTAGAGCAGTTTTATTCTGCTCCTCAGTCAAAAAGGTGTGGCTTACAACAAAAAATAAAAGGAGGCAGTCCCAGATCACAGGCTTACAGTTTAAAAGGCACAATATGCAAGGAAAAGGAAAAGGGAGGGAAGAGGGGAAAATATAAATGGCCCTGCTTTCCCCTCTCACCTCCCTCAACGCAAGCCTGCTGCAATGCCTCCTGATGGTTTTAGCCTTGTGCCCACTCTGGGGGAAGTGGAGAGAAAGTGACTGACCTATGGGCCACCACCCATAAGCTTCATGGCTGAGTCAGGACTTAAAACTGGCCATCCTCCAGGCAACACGTGCCATCCTGTGACTTTCGGCAGGCCAGGTACATCAGACAACAGAATCAAGATATTTGCAGAGCCCTCTGGTGGACTGCGGGGAAGGCCGGTGGGTTCTGCTCTACTCAGCTTGAGTGACGAGCTACACTAGGGCAGTTGCAACATCAGTCCTGCAAGGTGTGTTCTGCGTGCAGGTTTGATGTGTGGCCCCTCCAGTGAAAGGTGGAGGTGAAAGGGGAGGAAGACTCTCTGCTCAAAATGGCCACAGTGGGCAATACTGAACTAGGTGGCCACATAAATTAACTGTACCTCAGGCCAGCCTTCCCCAGCAAATTGCTTCCACCTATGCTGGACTGCTCTTCCCATCAACCCCAAACAGCTGTTCTGGGGACTATGGGGGTTGTAGTCCAAATACCCAGAGTGTTACTATGCTGGAAAAGGCTGGCAACCCACTGCCAGGTTGAGCGCCTGTGCTGGTTTGCCTTCCATGTTCAAGTCACAAGGATAATATTATGATAATTCAACCCCAACTGTCTGTGGTTTGTCCTCCCACCCCATTCCTTGTTGCTTATTATTTTCCCCTTCTTGTCACCAGAGGCCAACACCCACCTCTCTTTGCCTGGAAAGAATTAGGGAAACTGATGTGGTCATTTGGCTCTGGGATGGCAGAGGGCGTAGGGAGGGGATTTCTGGATGCTTTGGACTTCCAACTCTCAGCGTTCCTGGTTGTCGGCCATCTTGGCAGAGGCTCCTGGGAGCTGAAGTCTAAAGTATCTGGGCATCTGCCTCCCACCCACTCCTGATTTAGGGTGGCCAGGTGTGAAATGGGACAGGCTTCCTGCACCTTCAAAGGTTTTGTAGGAGAAGAAATTGCAGCTGGGGGTCACCTGCATGACAAGCAACATCTGGTGAACCTTCTCTTCTGCACAACTGTGAAGGACACAGGCACCCTACTCCATTTTACACCCAGCCACTTCAGCCTGAGGGCTTCCTTCTGCAACCTGGGGCCCTCCATAGGTATCTGACTGCAGCTCCCATCATAGCCTTGCTGGTTGCCAATGACAGGAATTTTAATCCAACACATCCCCTAGAGGTCTTTAGGCCATGTTTTACCCACAGCCCGAGCTGGGTCATCTGTGAAATAACATAGAGGGCAGATGCAGCTAAGAACATAGCATTTTTCACATAACATCTCTCTATGTATGTTGAGGTGGTGGTGGCAGCAGAAGAGGAGAGAGGACTCCAGTAAGGCCACAACCATAAGCTGCTTGGTTACAAAAAAGAGAGAGATCATCATATATCTAAAAGAGTGAGGATGAGAGTCAAGGCCCCTGCTGCATTTTGTGAGTATGAGATGGGAAACGTCAGGCAAGGGGCCCAAATCTGGCCCTCTGGGATGTCTTTGTCCCTTCTTCTGGCCCTACATCCTTTCCCCACAATCACTGATCATGTGGT
Source organism: Varanus komodoensis (assembly GCF_004798865.1). Classification (NCBI taxonomy): domain Eukaryota; kingdom Metazoa; phylum Chordata; class Lepidosauria; order Squamata; family Varanidae; genus Varanus; species Varanus komodoensis. The sequence continues at coordinate 26,311,956 of NW_025335349.1, forward strand.
CATTTTCCAGCTTTGAGGCAGTTTCCTTCTATTCTAGAAGTCTGAAATGCCTTTTGTAAGGCTCATTCACTGGAAATAACTATTCTTGAATGGCAGCATACTGCTGGGGGTTGTTTTGAACCCGCTCCTTGTGCCCTTGGCTCTGCCCCCTTTGTCTTTGGTCTGACCCACCTCTGGAGAGCAGCCCCCACCCCTTCCCAGGGGGCTTCTCTGAATGTGACCCTCAGGAGGAAAGGGCATCCCCACACCTGGCCAGGTACCATCTAGTACGATGTTGCCAGAGACTCTGAATGCCACCTGCAGCCTAATGTGAACACACATCGCTTTGCAATCAGCTGCATCGGCCTACCTCCATCTCCCCACCACTTCCTCACAGAAAATGGCCCACAGGCCCTGTGGAATCAGAGTTTAGCAGCAATACTTAAGATGGTATTAATTTGCAGAAATAAATTCAATTACATGAAAGCAGTTTCTGTGCTAATGGCCCATAAGCAATGGCCATTTGGCAGTGTGCTCAGACTTCATAAACTCAAAGAGGTGGGCGGGAGCCTGCACAGAAAAGTCAGATGGGTTTATGAGACTGAGGACTTCGGTGCTCTGAGTAAAGCTTTGGATCAAAGCACACATGATATTAACCACATCTTTAAACAAATAAGTTTAGCCTAGCCGCTTTTATTTGGTGAGGAAAGTATTTGTTGTACATGATCTTGAATGTCTTTCTGATTTCACAGCAGTTTTCTGCTGAAGATCACTTCCTGTTTGCTGCCTTAGGCCCCCAAAGTGCTGTTTATTCCAAACAGAACTTTTAGAGCAAATAGCGGCCAGGTACAGAACAATGTTCAACAGAAAACATTTCAGTTTCAGGGCCCCACAGCTCCTTTTCCTTCAGAATAAATGTGGCCAAGTTAAACAGGTGCGGTAAAGATGTGACTAACATCACATCTAGCTGGCCCTCAGGATGAAGACAGAGGAAATATAAAAAGAGCTCAGGGAGGCCCGCACTTGTGGAGGGAGCCTGGTTTTGCAACACAAATAAAAGACACAAATGCCAGGCTCAGCCACCTCCCTGCCCAATATCTACTACCTTTTCTTATGTTTAACATAATGGCATGAGCATTCGTACACCATGTTTGCCAATAGAATTTTTAACAGATTTTTTTAAAAGTGGAAAACTGCCCTCGGGATTATGGAGAACATTATTACTAATCATAAAGAAATAAAATTATGCAACAACAGAATCAAATGCTTATTTAGAAGAGTTTTTTTTTTCAACTGTCCTAACCTCTTGCAGCAAGGAGTTCCACCTACAGGGTCTTGCTGCAGAAAAAGCCTCTTGCACATTGTCATCAGCCGGGCCTCGGAAGACAAAGGGCTTCTTTACATGAAGCATTTATTGTGCACTGGTGATTCTTCATCCGCAGAAATCGCATGTCCTTTACACATAGTCATCCTCCTCCAGGGTCTCCCCTGCATTTCATGGCCATTGTTGCAGCTTCTTTTAGAGGAAGTATAATGAGATATTAAATTTTAAAAGTGAGACAAACTGGAACAAAGGCTCATGTCATACACCAATTGCACTATACAGCTGTACCACCTTGTGCTTCTGTAATAGAGAAAGCAGACGCCAGAAATAAAACCCATGTGTAAATGATGTTCTTTCTCCAATTGAAAAGGAACAAGAATCCCCAGTGAAGCACAGGATTAAATGCCTCATGTGAAGAAGGCCAAAGACCTAGTTGATGTCTAATGACAAGAGTATGGGTTGTCAATGAATCACTGCTGGTTTATAACTTGTTACATATGAACCGTACTCTGTGGTTTAAACAAGGATTATTAACTGTGAACAAGCCAGAGTTCTCAACCTAACAACAAACCATGGGTTTTCTTCTTGGGTTGTTAATGGTTAATGATCCCAAGTCAGCAGTTAGTAGCTCGTAGCTGTCTAAATGTTTTAGCCTACTACTCTCATCAGCCACAGTCCACACGGAGATCACGGAGATTATCAAGACCCTTGTGAACTACCTATGGCTAGTGGGGCAGCATTTATACTGAATAAAAAATAGATACTGTCTGCATAGAGGCAAAGCCCATATAGCCAATGGAGAGGGATGATGATTTGTAGGTCAAAGCAATCAAGCATCAGGGAAGTGATAAGCTGCCTGCCCCAGATCTATGCAGAAGGTTATTTAGGATCCACCCTTTATTCCATCTTTACTGGGCTTCCTCCTATGACTGTAAGAATAGCCTATAATTATACCCAATAGAAAATGTAGATAAAATGTAGAACGCTGTTACCTTCCCACCGAAGTGGTACCATTTTATTTACTTGCATTCGTATGCTTTCAAACTGCAAGTTGGCAGGAGCTGGGACGGAGCAAGGGGAGCTCACCCCGTTATGTGGATTTGAACTGTGGACCTTTTGATCAACCAGCCTAGCAGCTCAGCAGTTTAAAGCACTGCTTGCATTGCTGGGGCAGGGTGGTGGGCTACACATGCCTTCTCCAACCCCACCTTCTCTCTCTCTCTTTCTCTCTCCTGGAATGTATTCACGGCCTTGACCCTATGAGCACGAGGAGGAAGAGGCAGTGTTTTGGAGCCTCAGCTGTGCGTTTGATCTCATTTGCAGGATTTCAGCAGCCACCCTGTTGCACAAATCCCTGCTCTTGTTTACAGGCCGTGAAGTCGGGTGTTTAATATGCTAAAGACCCCGGCACTGACACAGTCTACTCTGCTTTGCAAACATACGCATAATAGGGCCCTCGGGCCTTACTGTTTGCTTGTGTTCTGTGATGAGGTTTTCCCTTCCACTTCACGCCCTGAGCTGAGTTGAGCTCCCACGCAGACCAGAGGAAGGGCTGCCACTTTCATGTACTCATCTTGGGCACGAGCAAGCCGAATGCAGATGGGAAACAAGGCATCGTTTTTAGCAACAAGAAGTGATTAACCATTGGCACAAACCCACAGTGGGGAGGGGAACTGGTGCAATCTCCTTTTTTTTCCACATCAAGGCCAGAAAACACACACTCTCTTTCTTCACAGACTGTCAAACTGTTAATAAATTGATTGATTGAACTAAACACAAAAACAATTACGCATGAAGCATCTCCCCTTGCAATCTGGTGTCTGGCACAAAGTTGCACAAATTAGGGTCCGTGTTTTAATACTGGGTTTTCAAACAAGTTTCTAGCCCTTACAGTTGTTAACAAAACATGCACCAGAGGTCTATGGTCAGCAGGGCTTGGGTTTATTAACAGAATTTTCTGGCAGGCTGTTTTAGCACTGTGTATGCACAGAAGAGAGGAACACATTTCTCTAAAGACTGACTTGGAAGACAAATTGCTGCCAAGGACAAGCTTCCAGAGCCAGCCTCAAAGGCAGGCAGGGCTGGGAAGCACAGCCTACTCCTCTTCATTCAGGCAACCTGCTTGCCCTTCTACCTCTTGCTCTGGCTCAGAAAATGGTGGGGCTGCAGCAGAAGCCCTGGCCTCCTTGCTCACGCATGAGGCCGACTTTCTCATGAGGCGCAGTGCATCCCCCGCCTTGTGGGGTGGACCCTGTAGGTCCCACTTGCTGGCCACTGGTGATCCAGAGGCCACCATGTCAGCAGCCCACCTTATGCTTCTCAAAGCAAAGCAGGGGCAGGTAGCCACTCTGAACAGCTGCCTGGCCACCACTCTCCTGTGAGTGAGGTTCCATTGCTGGACTCAAGGGGTCCAGACCTGCTGCGCAGCAAGGATGAAAAGCAGAAAAACTTAATTTTATTCTTGAGAATAAAGTTCAATCACAGTGAATTGGCAATCAATCTCAAGCACATGATGGAGTTCCCTTTTATACCCCTGATGACTAGGTAGCGATGACAGCTGCTTACTGGAGTGAAATTCCCACTATGAGTGCTAATTGGGACATTTGAATTCAGGTGGTCCCTGCACTTACCTGGAGGGTGGGCGGGGAGTGCATGGCAGGAGATTGCTCCATCTCTTGCCATGTGTAATGCCTGAGGCATGACTAGTCTGTCTGGGCTTAATGCCGGTCGGCCAGGAAAGAGTCCTACACCATGAAGGCAGGCTCAGCTTCATGTATCTGGTCACTTCAAGCAAGGTGGCAGTGCTGCTGCTGCTGCTGCTGCAGTTCCCTTGCCTACTTGTTCAGCCAGCCTATCTGTTTGACTGGCCAAGCAGGTGGAGGAGCTGGCTGAGCTAGCAAAGGAGTAGCCACCCGGCAGGTGAGTCCAGCAAGTAGGTGGCAATGGCTGCAGGCAGCACTGGCTTCGGTACATGCGCATGCAGGAGCATATTTAAAGTGGAGAAAAAAGTAGAAGATTTTAAGATGCTGTCCCCAGCTGGGTCCCCTCTGGTGTTTTCAACAACAACAATTCCGGATCATTGGCCATGCTTGCTGGAGCTGACAGGAGTTGATGTCCAAAGCACTAAGCTGAGGGAGGCTGGTGCAATGGCTAAAGTGTTGGACTTCGATCAAGGAGACTCTCATTCAAGTCCTCAGCAAGACGTGAGTCCTGGGAGGTGCTAGTACCCAACAGATCAGGGGCTCAGGATCACCAACAACCCTCCTACAGAAGTGCATGTGCTAATTTACTTATGCTCTAAAGTCTGCCTCTGTGTCCAGGTGTGTTTGTGTCTTTACAGGACCCCGTCTCCTAAGGATGCCCCTATTTGTAAAAAGAGATGTATGGACAGGGGAGAAAGGGCATTTGATTTCAGAAAAATCTTAAGCTGAAAGATTCAGCAGGAGGGGAGCACATGGGGGAAACAAGCCAGTTAATCCAGAGAGACTTGATGTGAAAGAGCTCATCAGAGCCCCTGTAACTTTACTCCTGGAAGTGCCCACAGAGAGCAGAGTGGTGGAGCAAAAGACCTCCCATAGATTCAGGGCTGCAAAGGAACGATTTGGCGCTCTAGCGCAAGCGGACTGGACTCTAATGCCACCTCCGCGTGAGTCTTGCTGGCAGACCCTGAGTCAGTCAGCATCATGCAGCTAGGCTACCCTGCAGGGCCGCTGGGAGGATGAAATGGGAGAGCATATGCTACCCCGAACCCTTTGGGGAAAGGGGGGGATAAAAAAGGGGGGAAAATAAGCAATACCAATCCCTCCTCTTCAGCCAGTGCAAGGATTTCCCACTTCCCACCCTCTCGTCTCAGCAGCACCTGGCAGGAGGTATCTGCTGCATCTCCTTCCTGTCCTGTCCTTTCCTGTAGTGGGAGCATTAAGCTGCCAAAGCAAGCGGATAGAATTATCAGCCTTCACTCAATGAGCTCCTCACACTGAAATCCTGGAGCCTGCCTCCCCATCCCCTCCTCTGTGCCACTTCTTAAGCTTCTTCTATTTACAGTAACAAGTATAAAATATTTACACAAGCTATAAAGGGATTTCAAGCCCCTGTTGGAGCGCTGATATTAAATAATAGTGCATAATAAAGCAATAGCAGATGCATTAACCGTATGGACAGGGGCCCATCGCCAGCCCAGTTCTCTTGGGCTGGGATTCACCGTCAAGGAGAGAGAACAGCGTCAGCCTGCAAATCATAAGAAGAGACCGAAGGCATCTGTGGCTGCCTCCTGCTTTGGTTGGACCTCAGACAGCTTGAGCCCAGCGCTGGAGTTTTGGGGTACTCCAGATTGGGGCAAAGTCCTTGTCCCGCACTAAAGTGAAGCCCGTGACCAGGTATCCAAGGTTCCTGCCGGTTTTGGTCCCCAGTCTGGATACTCAGGATTGATGAGCAACTTTTAAATGGTTCTTTAGCTTTAAGCCAGTGTTGCACAGGACAGCCCTTTAAACAGAAGATGGTCGTCTGGGGGGATTTCAGACAGAAGCTTGTCCTCTATAAAAGACGGCTCATGGCCCTCCTGTGAGGCAGCAACAGCCAGAAAAAACTGAGACAAGGAGACAAAGACAGCACTTTCTCAGGGACGACGTAAGCAGGGCCATTTGGCAGGCATGATTTGGAGTGGAAGTCTTTTGTCATGACTGACTTGAAAAATGGAGACACACATTATTTAGCCAGAGTTTATAGGGCATTTTAAACTTAGTGTGCAGAGTGGCTGGGAGCAGAAAGAAAACAAAGGTGAGAGAGAGAGAGAGAGAGAGAGAGAGAGAGAGAGAGAGAGAGAGAGAGAGGGAGAATAATTTGAGTGTGAAAGAGGGACCACTGTTCATGATTTCTACATCTCTGGTAAACAAACTTTGCAGGAATTTCAAGTGCCGTCTGGCAAGGTGTAAGCAGGACAAAACAAATATGTGTGTCTGTGCATGCAGCATGCAAGGAGAAGCAGCCACTCCAGCCACTTTAATCATTTCATGTCTGTCTCTAAGATCTTTGTGCCGCATGAAGTTGTGATTGTGGTTGCCGACGTACAAAAGCAGAATTCCACATGTATTTTCTCAGCTCAGCAATCTCTCACTGCTATTTGGCTAACTACTGCTCAGTGTGTGTAAAATTTGCATATACATTAAACTAATTTGGTACCAGAGAAGCACTGGTGTAATTAACGCTTTTTGACTAGTGATGGAGGCGGAGATACACAGTGGCTGAGGGTAATTCCACTCATAGTGAGCACAAGTTTAGATGCAAGGGTCACACCAAGACTGCAACACGTGACTGCACCATATCAGTACTCCATGGCCCATGGGCAAAAGAGGCTACCCTTGTCTACATGGGAGGGGACTATAACTGGAAGTTCTTTGTGCCAGGCACACTCAAAAGGAAGAAGTAGTAGTATAGTAACAACAAAAGAATTTATAACCCACTTGTTTTGTTAGCTACACTGGGCTTCTCCGTGTGCTGTCTAAAGGAATACCTGTTTCCATATATCCCTACCAGACCACTCAGGTCCTCAATGGAAGCCCTCCTTCGAGAACCCCCAAATGAGCTAAGTGGGGAATTAGCAAGGAAAAGGGCCTGCTCTGTCGTCACACCTTACCTTTAGAATTCCCTTCCAAGGGAGGAGCAACTGGCACCTACTTTATCTTGCTTTCAGTGCCAAGACTTTTTAATTTAGTATTTGGTTTTAGATTATGATTTATTGGTCTTGCTGCTGGTTTATTGGTTTATTGTCTTATTGATTATACTGTGCTTATCCTCCTGTTGTATTTATATAGCATTTTTATTGTATATGTTTTATGGTTGTAGCTATTATTGTAATCTATTTTTATCTGTATCATTGTTATGATTGCACTGTGAGCCACCCAGAGAGCCTTCTGGCTATGGAGCAGTGTACAAATGCAATAAATAAATAAATAACAAAACATATAAACTACATAAAGCAACCATGGACAATCAACATACAGCCATGGCCCCACAAAGGCAGCAACGGAAGAAAATAGATGTATACATCAGGATCAAGAATGTCATGTTAGCAAAGGAAAATCTGAAGCAGTGGACTAATTAAAAGCTTACCAAGACTGGGAAATGCTTTCTGTTAACAACAGAACTCCAACTAGGAAAGCATCAGCTGCACCTCCCTTAGGCACTTGATAACACAACAGCAAAAGCCTTGATTTCCTGGCTTCTCCCTCTGGATTGAAAGGCAATCTTTAGTCCTTTCATTTACAGAGAGATATAGGGAAATGCACAGAGCCTTTTCCCCAATCCAGTCAGTTTTCAGTACTGGGACAGTTGCAAGATTTAGAATTGTTGAATGAGCAGAGGGCAAAAACAATTGTAAAAACTGGTCCAGTTGGTTTTGTTACCTGAAAAGTCACCAGAAAAGCAAGAGACCAAGCTGTTCTCCCTCATCACTTCTGTTAATAGACAATGTAGCTCAGATGAAGGCAATCTGTGTTCCTCCAGATGTTTTTGCCTGCAACTCCTATCAGCCCTAGCTGGAATAGCCATGGTCAGGGACTGCAGGAGTTATAGGCCAATTCATCTGGAGGACCACGGGTTGCCCATCCCTGCCTTAGAAGAATAAATTGCTTTTGCCTGGGGCTCCATCCCAGACCCAGGTAATAGCATTTTGGAATTCAGAACAGATAACCCTGCTTTTAAAGGATATTGACAGGTTCAAATGGCTACACAGGAGAGTAAGGAAGGTGGTGATGGACCTAGAGAATGAATTTGATGAGCAAAGGTTGAAAGAGCTGAGTATGTGCAGCCTGGGGAAGAAGAGGCAATGGTGATATGATAGCCATCTTCAAATATTTGAAGGACTGTCATAGATGATAAGGCAAATGTGTTCTGTTGCTCTAGTAGGCAGAATCTCAGTCAATGGGTTCAAATGACAAGAAAGGGATTTTGACTAATCCTTAGAATTTCCTGACATTATGAGCTTGCAACAGTGGAACAGCTTGTCTTGGAAGGTAGTGGGCTCTCTCTCATTTCATATTTTTCTGCAAAAATTAGATGGTTGCCTACTAAAGAAGTGGTTGCAGCAGTTTTCCTGCCTCTACAGGATTTAGACTAGATGACCCTTGAGTTCCCTTCCAACCCTGTGACTCCAATGTGCTGCTGGGAAAAGGATCAAGACAGAGCTATCAATAGCCCTTTGTTTCCAACAGAACTAGAGCCGCAGGTGCCTGTATAGTTGGCATAATGAAGTAGTTACAGTGTTGGCCCAACACTGGGGAGATTCAGGTTCAAATTCCCCAGGATGCAGCTTACTCAGTGAGCTTTGCACAGTTGTGATCTTTCAGCCTAACCAGCCTCATAGGGCTGTTGTGGCAACAAAATGGGAGGAGAGCCATGGAGGCTTCCGTGAGCTCCTTGGAGGAAGGCAGAATATGCATGTATCAATGTTTTATACACACTCCTTAGCACATATTACAATTTCCAAAATGAGAGGCACATGGATTCCAGCAGGCCAAGGAGTTCATGTCCCATGGCCAGGGAGCCCTGGTTCCGGCTGCGCAGTGGGGATTAATAGTGGGAGAAAAGCAGTTTGTATGTGCTTAGAAGTACATCCTCCTTTGCAAGACATTGGGGAGCAAGCGCTGTGCCCATCCATTGAGAACAACTCCTTTAAGCCCCACTGAGTCTTGTTTCAAATTAAGCTCTGCTTATAATGAATCTCTGTGTGAAAGCTTTCCCTGTGAGGAAGAAAGGAGTTAGATTCTTTCCTTCCAAGTCAGACTCAGGAATACATTTTTCCCTTGTAGCAGGGACTGAAGCGACTGCTTCTGATGTTATTTAATTAAATTTACATGTATTTACATATGGAAGCACCTAATTTTTTAAAAAGTGTTTAGTTTAATGATCCTAAGTAAAGATGACAGTTTCTCTTTTTGAAACCATGTAATTTTTTTAAAAGGTAAAATTATAGAATGAAATGCAACTGGGAAAGCTGTGTTCATTTGTTTTGCTTCATTTTATAAAGCGGGTACTGAAACTTTGTGGGCAGAAGCATTTTGGCTAGAAATTTTTGCAGAAGCTAACAGCACTGTGCTTTCATGCTGCCAACCAACCAACGTTCTTTTTAGTTATAATTTTAAATGCAATTGTTTGTTAGCACTGGCAGCATCTGGAGAGGTAACTCATACACAATACCAGTTCTGAGGATAGGCTCAAAACTGTGTGGGCTCCATCAGTGGCTGGAGGGCTTAATAAAATTTCATGGGGGCCTGCTTGGTTCATTCCTACGATTAGCAGAATGTCATTCTATTTCATTGAATACATTTTTGTACCACCCAATGCTCAAAGTTTCCTGGGCAGTTTGCAAAGATTAAAACCCTTAAAATCATGGTATTAGACTTCATATGAAACAGTTTACTTACAAACATTTAAATAGATTACCTACACACTCATCCAATCACTGAGGCACAATACATACAAATTATGTGTTATAGATGCAAAACACGATATTCAGGTTTTCTTAATACAGTATCTGGGCTTAGGGCAGTATGTGTGTGACAACATAATAAAGTACACTCAATTATTAAGCATGCATTGTGTGGTGGTTGTCACTGAAACATGGTTTGTTGTTGAAATATATGTTATTCTGTTGCCTGAACCAACCAAGATGACAAACCATGGTATACAACCCACAGTTCACAACCCAACAGCAAACTATGGGCTATTCATGGATTGTTCATTGTCAGCTGGGTTCAGACAACAAGATAACTCACCTTCCAACAACCATCTTTGCTTCAATGACAACCTACACTCAGTCCATACCCTTGAGTGCAGGTTATTGTGTTGTCTGGACTCAGTGTATATGGAAGAGAGAGGGAGAAAGAAAAAAATAGCATTGTTAAGTCATGAGTTTCCAGGTGGTTATGGAGCTTGGATACTCTGTGAGACTTCAGCTATCTAGAGCAGAGGCAAGCAGACTTCAGACTTGTGGGATTCTTCCTTTCCTTTCCACTAGAACCTATATCTACCAGTCAGAGTTGGACACAAAATCGTAGTCCAGGGAATGGAGTTTATTATATAATGTGCCTCATGAATCATATACTGGTACATGATACAAATCTGCATTTGAAGTCTAGAGATTCTTCTAGCACAATATTTTAAAGCTGGCCAGCAGAGCTGAACAAAGGCCAGGACAAACAAAACCCAACCCCACCCAACCCTGTTAGTATTCCTGTTTTCCAGAAGAAGAATGCTGTGTTTGAGAGAGATGTGATAAGCACAAGGCTGGCCATGCCAAGGATTTGTTGTTGTTGTTGAAATGTTATTTGCTCTTTTCAAATTATTGGAAGTTAGAGGCCCTTAGAGATCTACTGAAAATCACGCACAGATAACCAGCAGATCCCAGTCTGTGTTCTGCCCTCCTCTGACCAAGCGCATTATTTGTAGTAGAGGAGCCATTTCAAGAAGGGTTCAGAGGGAGTCTAGCATGTAGGAAAGGGACCACATAGGGGACATTTTGCATTGCAAAAAAAGAAAAAGTATGAAGCAGAGGTGTAGGATAAAGAAGAATCCAGGCTGAGTTATAGCCCCTCACAAAGAATTTATCAAAATTGTACTGCAAGGGATACAATCAGTGTCTGTTATGTGTAGGGAACCATCGACCGTAAATGGCCTGTAGAAATGGCAATCCTGAATTCTATTTACAGCAGAGTAGCCCCACTGGCTGCAATCCTAAAATGAATGCTCCAAAGCAAACCAGGATTGCAGCTATAAAATTATGACAGCATTGTAAAAAGTGGCAGCATGGATCTCTAATGCCTATTCCAGCAAGGCCTCTAGGGGCTATTTTAATGTACATGGGTTTTCATAATAAATTCCACTCTTGGGCATCGCTGACCTGAGCGATTCTCGCCCATCATGTTTTCAGCCTGTGGAGCTGCTTGGCTCACTCTCGCTTAAATGTTAAATAAATAACTAGCCTTAAGCTCTAATCACAGAGACTGCTTAGCATTTAGATGGCAAGGAAGTGCCAGAAAGCTCAGGGCTCTAAACAGCAAGCAAGGAGACAACCCAAGAGTTGTAGGCTCACTCAACTGGGATGGCACCCATCAGCCAAACTTTTAAAAGTCTCTGTGAAAAGAGGTTGCTTGTAAAGGTTTAGCATGAACAGTTTTCTCATTATTTAATTTATTATTTTTTTTGAAAAATGTTTATAAAACATGTATACCCTGCCTTTGAGTCCCACACAAGCCCCCAAGTTTCTTACAATGATCAATAAAACCCAATAACATACACACAATAAAATGGAGAGCCAGTTAGAAACATGTGTCAGGAGGATGTGCCACCTCACAAAAGAATTAAAACCATCAGTGACAACCATAAACTGCTTGATGCAGTAAACTGATACATTAAGCAGCATACCACATGCCCACAAATTTCTTCTAATAGAGGAAAGCTGCTACTAAAAAAATGATAATAGTGGCATTGGGCAGGCTTCAGTGAAGAGAGAATTCCATAATTGGAGGTGGGGGGCACCCAGAGGCACTTTGCCATAAAAAAGGGGCCTTGGAGATTTGGTAGGAGCCATGGATCTTACCACATAGTGAGCTTCTTCAAATGGTCTAGTTCCATACAGATCCCACACATGGTGAATAGAAAGCAACTGTGTTTTTTAAATGTCTGAAAGAACTTCTGTATACAAAAACCCTAATAGGTGGCTGTCTGCCCCACAATCTTCCTTCATTTTATGGTACCACCAATCTGGCAGTCTTAAGCAGGCAGGAACCACATGGATTATTAGGCCTTGGAGTGGGCACTGCCAGCTGAAACTCCTAATTTCCCTGAGAGGTTTCAGGCTTTCCTTCTCCCCACATTAGCTTAAACCTGTTAACAAAACTCAAGAGGCTGAACAAAGAAAATGCCAACCCCAGATTCTGAATTAGGAAATATTTTAGCCAATTGAGAAGAAAAATAGAACCAGAGAGAAAACAAGCATGATATAAGTTAAAATAAAACAAAGTAACTAGAGTAACTAGAAAGATTGTTGTTGTTATTTTCATTTCTATACTGCCCATAGCCAAAGCTCTTTAGGTTCAGAACAAGAGATAAAAACAAAATACAGTACATAATTTTTAAAAAGTTTTTTCTAAATAAACTAGCATTAAAATACATTTAACATGCAATAAAATACAATAAAAAGACCCAGTCAAGAATAAAGCAAAAAGACACCTGGATAAACCCATCAGGCCACTGGGTAACAAGGGAGATCTTTAAAGGTCTCTGCAATGAGAGCTGTCTTAATCTGGTGCTGAAAAGATGGCAAATTTGATGCCAGGCAGGCCGTAGCAGGGATGTTATTCCAAAAATGGGGGGCCACCACAGAAAAGGCCCTCCCACAAGTTGCCACCCAGAGGAAGGCCTCAGAAGATGAGCATAGTGTCCAGGTAGGTCAAGGTTGGGAGAGGCACTTGACCAGGTATTGTGGTCCCAAGTCATGGTCCAGTTGACATGCTAACTACCATGGGTCTCGTCTGATGGCATGCTGAAGCAGGCATAAGAAAGTGTAACATCCCTACCTTTATTCTATGATGGTTTGATGGAATAGGTCTTGGATCCCACTGATATGAAACTAACAAGAGCTAACTAGTGTCAGCCTTGTGTAGGCAGGTGATGTCCTATTGATACTTCCCAAGGCAGGAAGCTAGAAAAATGAAATGAACTGCTAGAGAGAGTTAGCATGGGAAGAACCCATCCTTTGGATTCAGGAGAAAATTCTGGTACATATGAATGGACTGGCTTAGGGAAATGGAGTAGGCAGATTATGAACAATCCAGGGATCCTGAAAGCATATTATGTCTTAGGCTGTTCTTCATAAGCAGTTCTAGCAGTGCACCCGTTATCTCAAAGCTATGCTTTGGCTTTCCTAATATGAATCTTGCTGGAATTTCAGAGTTGTGAAAGAAAAGGGTTTAACCTGAGCATTTCCAAAGCTGCCATTTCTTGGTTCTCACACAAATGATTCATGTAAAGCAGCACATGTACTGAATTTGAATTATATTTAGCTGAATTATATTTATATTTAGTAATGGCATAGCTAAGGCAAGAGTTTTGTTCAATATTCCAGATAAAACCTATTTTGTATGGTATGAGAGTCTTCAGGAGTAAGGATTCCTCATATACAAACAGAGGATGTGCAGGCAGTAAGACCCACTAATTCCAATTATATTCCACAAGAAAGCATAGAGGACCCCAACGTCTTATTCCCTACCACCTTATTTATCCTCAGTACTCCACTAAATCCTTTAAACTCAACTCCAACAGTAGTGAAAACACCGTGGAACAAAGGAATGCAGGAATTGTGCTGTTGGATCAGCACAATTGCTCAGGAGCAAGTCCATCCTGCTCATGTTCCCCAGCAACTGGCATTAAGAGGCACCTGATAGTGGAGGTAACCATCAGGACTAGAAAACCATTGATACCTTTATTCTTCTATGAAACTACAACTCATAGTATTCTACCTACCCTTTGTTCCTTTTTAAGAAGCACAATTTCTGCCTGTCCCTGCTTTGTGCTATATATAGGATATTTTACTTTGTTCTTAAGATTACCTGTACTGTGTGGCCCTGGGATATCTGCTTTATGCAGTGAATGTGGATCTGGCAGTTTTTGCTAATCTGCAATGACTTTTGAAAATGTTGAACGTTTTGCAAGTGAGATCTTGTGTGCCACAATAATGGAATATGTGCTGATGTTGTGCCAAAACCCCACCTGCCCCTTCACAAGCCCTTTGTTTCCCTGTGAAAGAAGTCATTTTTCTACCTCTTTGCTGGGACGCAGAGAATTTAAAAGAACTTCTCTAGGTGCTGGGCTTCACGGCTTGCCTCAAGGTAATGAGGTGGTGGAGGTGCGCACAGGTGCTCTTCCTTTTACCATTCCTCTCATTTCTATCTTCACAGTCTCGTCGGCCTCTGAAGCTTTCTGCAAAGCCCACGAGAGGCCTGAACCAGGACTCACTCCCTTGGCGCTTTTCTGGGTGGATACTCACTGAAGGTCTGATAGCTGAGAGAGGTCTTTCGGACTCTGCTTGGAGAGATACTGCTTCCTAGAAGAGGAAAAGGAATCCTTTCTCAGCTTTCAGGCCCTCTACAGGCAGCCACCCTGCAAAGCCCAAGCGAGAAAGTCCGGCCTAAGGCTTCTAGGGGCCTTTCCAAAAAGCTCAAGCAGCAGGAGAGGCAGCAAGGGCAGAATGGGGGAAAATGGTAAACTGAAGAGTGTGCACACTCCGCAATCGCCTCCTTAGAGTAAGGTAAGTTCTGAATCTCTGCACTCTGAGAAACTGCTGCGAAATTCTCACCTCCTCCCACAATTTTCAGGTGTTGCTTTGCGCCCTTCCCTCACAGGGAATGGTCAAAATAAATAGCTAGACAAGTGCTAAGATGTACAAACTTGACCTCTAAATGTGAACATATGCTTGCTAGCTTGTCTGAATTTAGTATTTCAAAAAGACTTGAGAGGGACATGCTACCAGATCCCCTGATAAACTGTCTCTTGAGATTTGTTCCCTGCTAGTCTAAGAATTTTCTTTTTGACAAGGATCTTTGCTTTGCTTTGCTTTGCAAAATGATGGAAGCTGTTACAGGGCACCAGAGTTGTTCCAGCATGCTGTTCCACCCTCCAGATTAGAGGTGGAGGGCCCTCACTAATCTATTTTTCTACGACAGAGCATGCAACCCTGCTTCCAGTGGATGAAGCTAGGAAGCTGTGTGAAGCCTCCAGGCTGCTCCATCCCCAGTAGCTTTCAAAGGTTGCACTTGTCACAGCGATTGGTGGTGTGATCTGTGACCACAGAAAGATCCTAGACTGCAGATGCATTGGCGAAGAGAGGGAAGGAAGAGGAGACAGTCTGCATTCATGCAGGCTCATACACCCGCAGGAGCCAGTACTATGCTTTTGAGAGGTGCACAGATGCATGGGAACAGCCTTCCTGTGCTTGGTGCCCTCCAGTTGTTTCGGATTTCTGCAACCCAGGCAGCATAGCTGATGATCAGTTGTAATCCAGAAGTTCAGTAGGATGCCAGTTTGACTCTGCAGTACACATTAGAGCAGCAGGGAAAAGGTAGATTGGGAGCTACTAGTCTATCTCTGGGTAATCTGTAATAGATCTCCAAGGGGTTCTGATTCTCAATACTTTGATGAAAGCAGGTAAAATTTCAAGTTAAATGGATGAGTGTCTGGCTTCCCTGCTCTTTTGCAGCTTTTCTCCCATTCTAAAAGGCTGACATGTCTCTTCTAAGGCTTGCTGCCTAGCATTAAGAGGTTTGAGCTAAAATATGCTAATATGGAGGTATTTTTGCTCTGCAACCTTTTGCCTTTAGTTCTGCTAGTGGAATGTGAACAAGAGCTTCAATGTAATGGGATTTGATCCTTGGACTGGTTCTGTATACCTGTCATGGAGGCAGGAGCACTCTGGGAGCTTTACAGCCAAGTGCAGTTATATAGGTGCATCCAGTGCTACTCTTAACAGTCTGTGTATTTGTGTGTGTGAATAGATCAAATTGCTCACAGAAGTAACAAACACCACAGACTTAAAAACTCTCCTTACACTATACAGTTTACACAAGCTTGACATTCTTTTTCATTCTTTTTCTGTCATGCATCTTCTTTATCAAGGATGATGTTTTTTTCCATGATGTTGATGCTTCAATTGAGCACAAACAAAACGAACACCAACACTCCTTTGCATTCAACCTAACTCCTGAATCCATGCATTAATCCTTCTGAAATATTACAGGGGAAGAAATGTTGCAAATTTCTTACCTAGGGATAACTTTATGATATATGCAATTTTCATACAAATTGCCCCTAAAACACAGTAAGGAGTAAAAAACTTTCCAGACTTTAAATATTCTATTTGTCCAACTTCCCTGTACCTGTGTTTCTAGAATCTTATGTATTCCTTCCCTTCCGGCACTGCTGTGTGTTATGTCACTTTTAAACAAATTGTCCCTCAAAACATCACTGACAAAAAATGTACAATTTTCTTTCTAAAAAACAAACTGTAATGGATATACTTGGAAAAGACATCTGTACCTCTCTGTCTGGAATATGTAAGGCTTTATCTCTCCAGATGATGCAACTAGGCCTGCAGATTTCATCCAGTTGTGTCAATAAACACCAAATATTACAGCCATTTGTTGATTTCCTAACAATAGTCAGTGGGAAGGTGTGGCATTTCAGATTTTCCTGAATGAGCTTGTGATTCAGTCCAGCGTCAAATCAGTTGGCCTCTGGAGCAATGTGAGCTGATTTGGGCTGCTTTAATTAATAGCTGAAGTTCAAGCCACATCTTGTGGTCAGTGAGCAGATCTTAGTTTGTGCCTGTTGGTCCTTAGTATGAGCTCCTCCTTTTAGTGTGTCTGGCCCACCCAGCTCATGCACAAAGACAATGGGAGAAACTCCTCTCAAACTGGATCTTCCTTACTTTTCTGTTGAATTGGCAGAGGAAGGTGAATTTGTTTCTTTTAATCTAGAAACAAAGGGCCTTGGTTTTCAAACATTTGTGAAGTACTGCTGCTGTGCCATGGAAGAGTTGTCCTTTCCTCACAGAGATCTCCATAGGCCTCGTGGAACTTGGTGGGGTTGCTTGATGCTTTTGGACATATTCTTATCAAGGTGAGACTGAAGGGTGAAAGACTTGAAACAACAACAAAACCCATAATCTGTTTCAAGCCCTTAAGCTTAAAGAATTTCAAATTTTGCATTCCTGTGAAATATTCACTGTTGTCCCTCACAAATTAAAATATCTCACAAATTAAAATATCTCTAGCTGCACTGCCCCATATGAACAGAACCTGAAGTTTAGGGCGAGCATCTTGGACAGATCAGTGCCTTAAAAAACTACATGGGCATATGGTAATCTGTGAGCACATATTCACACAACTCCAGCCTTTTTCAACCAGGTGCCTTCAAAATATGCTGGACTGTAATGGCATCCTCCCCATGTGACTAGCAGGCTGGTCTGCATAAAAGACTGGCAAAGACTTTTGCTTCAATGAAGATGTTAAAACTAGATTTGCCAGGATATCTGTTTGTTTTACAGTTGCCTCTTCTTTTTGTCTGTACAGCTCCAATTGCCTTTATAAAGGAAGAGAGCTGGAAAGACGTGATTTAAGCTCCACATGTGAAAACAGCCCAGTCACTGAGAACATGGCAGCGTTTATAGATGGCACTTGGCCAGAGAGCTGGAGAATTGACATCGAAATAGACTCTGGCATTCCTTGTGTCAAATCTCCCCAACCTAGCCATCCAGATGTTTTGGCCTATCAGCAATGGTCAACAGTCTTGGGGATGATGGGAGCTGTATTCCAGTGACATCTGAAGGGCAGCTCATCACCACCCACCCATCTCAGATTCTTCTGGTTGCTATGCTACAGACTGTATCCACCCACCTGGCTTTTGAATCTCGAAGGCCTCTCTGTAGCTTGCTGCCAAACTGCTCTTTAAGTGTCCTCCTCCTCCATCCTGCCCATCCAGCCTCAGGTGATCATTGGGGTCAGGTGATTTACAGGACACTTCAGAAAGTGTCTCAGACTGTTAACATGGAAAACAGCCCCGTAAAAATGAGAGCTATTCCCATTTCCCAAGGACTGGCAGAACCGGCATGGCACTGCGTTGCCCAAGCACCTCCAGCAACTGCAGCACTTAATAGACCAATACGAATTAAATTGCCTCCCATACAACAGATGGACTGTGGCTCCAGATAAAGAAGCAATTTGCAAGCAGGGGGATGCGTAGTCTAAGGGAATGATCAAAAGGGAATAAAATAAAAAAGGCATGTGCGACTTACAGGCTGGAAGGGAAAACTGCCCCTTTCCTGGACAGGGAGGGGATGTTTTCAAATGACCATGTCCTTCTTGTGAATGATCAGATGCAGTATCACCAACCTGGCCTGGCCTTACAGAGGGGGCTCAGGGAAGGAGGTTTCTTTCTGGAAAGACGCTCCATGAAAGTAGAAACAGAGCGATGGAGGCGCTAGGAAGGCAAGGGCTCCCCTCTGCATACAAAGGAAGGCTGAGGCAGCCAGGTTTCCAAAGGCCTGTAACAGCAGCTTCTCCATGCAAAGGCTTTTTAGAGGGCCATTCTACTAAGAACCTGTTTGAGGAAAGCTATGCAACTCTTATTAAAATATGAAAATAGCAAGTTACATTTTCCATTGAGATGGCATTATCAGTCCTTTTGCAGAACTGCTTTGGGGCTATACAAAATGATTTGCCCCCACCCTGCTGTCTTATAGAGCCTCAAACCGGATGGATTCTAGATAATAGGCCCCTGATGAATGGGCTCATTCTTATGTTCAGAGGCTAGTAGATTTGGGGGCATCATTAAAGAGCTGGGTTTATTGGTTATTTTAATTTATTATGATCATTTTTATAGGACAAGAATATCATTTGGAATCTTCTGCCTCAGGTGCCAACATTTCTTGGGTCAGATATTTGTGTATTGCCAGAAAAAAGGAAAGGTGGGGGAAACTAATTTGAGTTTAGGAGCTGAGTACAAAAGGCTGTATGAGAAGAGAGCACATATAAATCATCTTGTTGGATCAAGTCAGTGGTCCGTTTCATCTGTTAATTTTGTAGCACAGAAACAGCAAGAGTTCAGCCCACAGGAGGATGCAGGGGACAAAATGGTTCCAGACCCCTCAAAGTCTATCCCCATTTTTCATGCAGTGCTTACACTATACCATTGCATTCTGTCCTGTTTTTAATTAAATATGAAGCAGCAGCATTGCACATAGTCCTTGACACAGGAAACAGAACCTGCAAAAACAAGGTAGTTTCCATGCATCAAGAGCATTCACCATTGTACCCTTATCATCATTGTAATTTCCCATAAATACTAAGGGGAAGGCCCTGGAAATGTTTGGGCTTTGTCTGAGAGGCGTGCATCTTGTGAGGAGCCAGCAGTCACAGAAAAATTCCACTGCACATGTTATTAAAAAGGATCTTATCTGCAAAGGTAACTTAGGGCCCAAATGAGCTATGCTAAGAAAAGAAGATGGGCAATTCTCATCTTCTCTCTCTCTCAATCTCTCTCTCTCACCTTGAGATTCCTGGCAGGAATCTGAGAGAGGGAAATATCTCTTCTCCAATTGCTAAAGAAATTATGCACCACTGGAGTAAACAGACTGGAGAAGGGCTGGTACTTCTCTTGCGCTGTGACTGGGTCTTCTAGTGAGTTGCACCAAGTCCACTGAGGGTATAGTGACTCTTGCTGGATGAGTTCCAAATTTGTTTCGTATGCCTATATAATCTTCATATGTGTAGACGATTCTGCTTGGCTTGTCAGGCCCAGAAAGTTCTGTTCTCTCTTCCATCCCCCCAGTGGTGCTCGGCTCTCTCCCTCGCTTCCTGTTACATCCTTTCTGGGCCTTGCACTGGACTCTCATCCCCTCATCCTCCACTTTTCACTCTCAGGCTGGCATCACTGGGAGCCAAATGTGGATCTTCTCCTTAGACAGCAGATTCCAGAGGCTGTGCCTATGTTGGGGCTGGCCAAAGCAACGATGGCCACTTACAAAGGGTTTGGTATGATCCCACCAGAGAGGCTGTGTTGATGTGATGCCTTAACTGGCTTCAGGCAGATAGAAGGCCCAGGCCTGACAGGAGCAGCACCCGTGGGAGCACCCTCATGTCCTTGGCACCACTGCTTTCAGGCAGAGACAGCCTGGTATTTGGGTAGCCATGTATCCTGCTTTGCAGAAGACATCCCTGAGCTTGAAGGAGTCTCCAGTATGAAAGGTCTGCTAGTCCAACTCCAGCTTAAAGATAACCATAAGAAGGGAAAGCAGGATGGGGCCTTGAAGTTACCTGGCTTTGTATTTTTGCTTCTGGTGTTGCACTGTAAGGCCAGTATTGTATCTTCTCCCTGCCTCTCATTCTTGCCCTTTGTTTATATATCACTGTATCACATCTCGTGTTGCCTTGCAAAGAACCCAAAGTGGCTTAGCCAATCTTCTCCTCTCAGTTTTTCATCCTTGCCACACAAACCTTGTCAGGGAGGTTAGGCTGAGAGTTAGTGACTCCCCCAAAGTCACCCAGTGACCTTTATGGGAAGTGGGGATTAAAAACCAGATCCTCCAAGTCCCAATGTAGTACTCTAACTACTGCACCACATTGAATTTTAGCACTCTTATCTCCTGCTCAGCTTCCTGATCTTGCCTGCCTTCCCTCTGAATCTCTGCCTCTGTTCTCTTTTCTCCCTTTTGCCCAACTCCTCACAATTCTCTCTGGCCTTGGCCCTAATGCAAACAGACGGTTGCTGAAGGAGCTGGGTGGGATGAGCTTGCACAAGCCCTGCCAGCACCTCCCCAGGAAGCTGCCTTTGTGCACTGGCAGCACATCTGCTTAGCTCGCGTGACCCTTGTGCCACAGGACTGTGTTGCTGCCCTGGGGGTGAGGTGGCAGGAGATCCTCGAGCCTCCTGCCCCTGGTGCTAATCATGCCTTAGACCCCTCAGAAACTGAGACCACCAGGGAGGGTGGATCTGCTTGAAAAACTCCAGAGCTGCTGCTGGAGCTGCTGCTCTGGGGATACATCCAAAAGGCCCCTGGATGTTCAAATGCCCCAGCTGCAAGTTTGGGAGAACAGGGTTGCCTCACCTTTTGGGACCTAACCTATTCTCTGAGATATTTGTTGCTGCTTCCAGTGTATCTCGGTTCTGAAATGAACAAACTGCAGATACAGAAGCTGACTCTGTGGGGTTTTGTGCCTGCACTGTAAATAATACCGTAATGATAAAACGACAGTACTGCTGTTGTTACTATTACTGCTATGAATAATCATCGTCATAATAATGCAATCTAATGGGACTTTCAAAATATAATAGGGTTGCATTGTGGAGTGCTCTTGTTCAGGATTTCAGCCAGCCGGGCAACCACCTTCCAGGACACTGCGCTCCATCACAGCACAATCTACTTCCCAATTTAAGATACACTATTCCATTTCCCCCTCCCACCCCATTTTCCATTTCCTCCCACAACAGTTAGGCAGCATTCTGAACACACTGAGCATGCTTGGTCCTCACTGAGCTGGTTTAGGTTTTCTCTTCTCGCTTGTATTTTCTCCCCATACAGATGTGTTGTATTTCTCCTTATCTTAGAGCTTCTTTAAGGCTGCTGTTACCTCTCTCTTCTCTTGTGGGTAATGGTGCCATTTTGGCTATAGAAGGATAGGCACTCAGAGAACGAATGCACTATTAGTATATTTGTTAATTAATTAATTTGATTATTCCCATTGGCAGTTGAATCACTTCATATGAGGTTATATTAGTTCCACCTAAAAGCACATTTCCTTTAAAAAGGGAGAAAGAGGGAAGGAAATTCAACAGCATACAGGGAAGAAGTAGAGGATTTTATTTGTTTGCTGATGTGGTTTTTTATCTGTTTATTTCATCAATGACTGATTCCCAAGTAGTTCATAAGAAATACACAATTGAAAATACAGCCCCAATTAAGCTATAAAACAAGATGAAAGCAACAGATAAGAGCACCCGGGTGGCTCATACCTGAAATGCCTGGAAGCTCAGCACCATACCCTAAAACACATGCATTGAACCTCTTTCAGCATGAGGGCCAAATTCTAATTTGCTTGGGCAGGAACTATCCATTTATTTTTGCTTAAGAGTGCAATCCTATGTATGTTTACTCAGAAAAGAAACTAGTTGGGGCATGCTGGGATTTGTTGGCCTGTTTTCTGCTTCCTCATGCATAGGATTGTGCCTTAAAGGCTTCCTGCCTGTAACTAAGCCTTAGAAAAGGCATTTCTGACTTTTAGAACAGAGAAAAACCACATGATTGGTGGTAGGTTGGGATCCTGGGATGACCTGATTGGCTCTTCAGGTCCCAGGTTTGGAGTCTCAGCCCCAGACAGACCTGGAAAAACATATTGGAGGTACATGTGGAAGGTTGGATGGAAAATGCATCCACTTTCTCACCATCTGCAAGGGAATGTGGTCCACTCTGTTAATAACCCTACCACACTAAAGATTAATATGATGCAAGATTTTCCAACCCTTCATGATGTCCAGGAGAGTCCATTCTTACACAGCCTTTTGCACCTTTCTTGCAAGGACTTAGTACCAGAGACTTATAGATCATTTTGCCATAAAATGTTTGTTTACCAACACACAAATCTGAGCATGAATGTTTGAGGTATGGAGGGACAGTCTGACAGCCATTTGGACAATGCTACTTTATAAAACGGCACTAACTTCCCACTGCCACTACCCAAAAATAGCAAAACTTTGAAGATCCTCTGCTGCAAGGCAGAGTGTAGCACTGCTGTAGGCAGCAGATGTGTTGGAGAACGGAGCTGAGGTGGAACGCAACCTCCTTGTGTCCCTTAAACTCGGTTGTTCTCAACTTGTGATGGAAAATGCCACCTCATCACTGGTGCTGAAGTAAGATTCATTTGCCACTGAAGTCAGCTTCTGAACATGAAATGGGAGCAGGTGCCATCTTGCCTATTGGTGTAGACAGCACAGTGTCTTGGGCTGGTCCTCACCCTCAAAGATCTAACATGCCAGGTAACTACTCAGCTCAAGCCTAGTTCTTCTGCACAGCAGAAGAGGTGGTCCAAACCTGTTTCCAGATGGTACTGCAAGAGAGGTATCACATATTTGGATGCTTCCCCATAGAAAGAAAATCCCCTGACATACAAAATTGCATATCAGGGAGCAAACTAGGTTAGAATCTCTTTTCTAGGCAAATTGCTTTCCTCTTTCATACCCTTTCTTGGTGATGCATTTCCTTTTGTGGGGGCAGTTCATAAGTGGACACCCTAAATGCCTGTAAAATAATGCTTTCAGAAAAGCCTGCCTGCAGCCAGCTGGAGGCATTGGCTCATTTCAGTGCACTTGTTGATCTTCTTTTACCTTCTAACTTAACGGAACAGGATTTAGCCTTGGTGTTGTCTCTCTGCCCTGCAAAGTTGTTTTTGGCTCAGTTCTGCCTTATCTTGTTCCTAGAATGAATGAGGTCTAACCAGGTGAGAATATGGCCAGGATTCACTTGTTACTAGGAGGAATTCCTTAGAACTCATCTCTTCTGCCATTTGCCAGTTTCTCTCATGCTTTCCTTCATTCTGACTTACTACTTAAATCTCAGTGCAACTGACAAAGAGAATGCCTGTTTTCTTCTGAACATCACTCTCTCTAATCAGCAAATTGGCAAGGACAAGCCTTGGCAAATGAGCTCCATTAAAGGCATTATTTGTGGGAAGTGTTTACACTTTTGTTCCTAAAGGGAAAAAAATTAAAAAGCACATACACAAAACAGTGTCAGCACTTTAGTTAAAAGAGAGATGGGTGATGAAGAGCATAGCACAAATTCACTAGGGAGAACAGATGAAGTGTGAGTTTTGCTAGCACTGTGGACAGAAAGTATAAGCATAGGAAGTAAGTTAAAGTGAACCTAACATTTTGCCTATGACTAAGAGATCTGGGTTGAAGTCCTGGTTCAGACATGATCCATCTAGAAAATCCTGCTCTCATCCTTGTCTATGTCAAGACAGCACAAATGGGTTCATGTAAACAGATGCAGATGCAGTAAACAGATGCAGACCCTAGAGAAACACAACCACACCACTTTCTCCTGTATTGCAGCGATAGGGATGCAGTTTGGCCTATGCATTTTACTGTGCATCTCAGTCACTGCAGTGAGGGGGTGGGGGGAATTCCATGCACATTAATTACATATATATGAATTCCAGTGTCAGGAATTAGGGCATTGGGTATAATGAAATAGCAGCTGGTGCCTGACCACAGTTTCATGAGCTGTTTTTCCCACCACATAAGCAAAAGAAATGCAAAGAATTAAGTTGTTAGCCTCATTCTCAAAGTATCCAGTATAAAGACAGCAGGCTTAATCTGTACTTATTGACAGCCATTATTCTTTTCATGATTAGGCTATGCATTCATCTATAATGGGCTTAAGAGAAGAGAGATGGGGGTCATGAAAGCGTTTGTCAGCTGTGAAAATACTCCCCCTATTGAAGATTTTTCCCCAGAATGGAAGCACAACAATGCCTTCACTCAGAATTGTCTTTGTAACATTGTTATACAGCCTAACCTGATTGACAGCATGCTGTTGTGACACCATCACATTTTTTTAGCAAAACAAATATTTGTTGGCTAAATGGCTGAAATAACTTGGGGCAGGTGAAAGTGTGAGTGTGAAGGAAATGGGGTGCAACAGAGAAAAGAAAAAGAGCAGGCCCTCTTTGCCCCTGGAAATGTTTCTAGGAAAAGATATTAGAGAGTTGAACAAGGCAGCAAAAGGCAATCAATGTGTTCAGGGAACAGAAACAACTCCCCTGTGAGGAAAGGATAGAATGTGTGGGGTTTCTTAGATTAGGAATAAAGTGAGTTAGTGGGAACTTGGCAGAGTTTAATAAAAATAGGCATGGAGAGAAGATAGAAGCTAGAGGAGTTTTTTGCTCCCTTCCTTGTAAAATAAGACTTGGGGTCATTCAGTTAAGCTAATTGTTGCTACATGGCTTTAGACAAATTCATGGAGGATAGTTCTACCAAAAGCTACAAGCCATTGGAAATATGTTATTTCCCTGCTGCTGAGCCATATGAGCAGGAAGGTGGTTTTGCATTAATGTCCCACTTTTGCGCTTTCTGTGGACACCTGTCTGTCCATTGTGGAAACAGGATGCTGGACAAGATAGCTTGAACCTAGCAGGGCTTCCCTTTTATATTTTCCAATATATGAGCAATATTAGCTTCACAAGATTGGTTTGGGTCATGTGTGTCTCTTTCAATTAGAATCCCTTGATTCATTCTCAATTATGCAACAACACTTCAGTCAAACAAAAGGGTTGGAAGTTGTGGAGACCTGGATTTTGTCCAGTTTTTGGCTTGCTCGCTCAGGAAAGAGGGATTTCTTCCTTCCATCCAGCTGATCATCTGTAGTTGGGAGATGGCAGAACTGGCTGCTCCTTTCACCTTTTTGGCACTGTGTGCTGTGACTTAGCCCTGACTGCTCTGATCGGCTGTTTAGTGCTGACAATTTCACTGGCTTGTTCAGCACTGAACAGCTCCTATGAATTGTCTGCTATGTAGAACACACAGCTCTCCCTCTTGTGCTGTTTCCATCACTCGGCTGCTAATATGCCAGAAGTACTTAGTCCTTCCTAAATCAGTGGGTTCCTACACTTTTGATGCTTGCAACATCAGAGGCTCGTGGCCTTCCTTTGGACCTAGGCATGGGTGTCACCAGAATGCACCACAGAACTTTCCGCATGTGCTGCAATGATCTATTCTGCCCATCTTGCTATCCATCTCTACATTGTCACTGTTTGCCGTGCTCACATAATTCCAGCCAGGTTTACGATGCTGCAGAAAGATCAGGCAGCAGCTGCAGTTTCCTACAGCTCTTCCTCATTCCGTGTTTCCTGCCCTTCTAGGCACCCTATTTGGTAAGATCAGTTTTGAGGTTTCCCTAAATGTGGCTTCCCCTCTGCCCCCCAGAAGCAAGTGTGGCCATAAAGCAAATAAAAATTCTTGTTCAGGATCCAAAGAATAATGCCTATCAAACATCATTACTTAGAGCACCTTGGAGAATCATATTGGCTCACATTTTCAAGAGAAAGGGTATTTCAGTGAATGACTATTTTAAAATATATATTTTTATATATATTTCTGGCACATGTTTTTCCCAGGTGATCCATGCAGAACAGCGCTCGCTCGCTCTCTCTCTCTCTCTCTCTCTCTCTCTCTCTCTCTCTCTCTGTTTCTTCCCAGATGTCTTTTTAAAATTGTGTCTGAATATCCTTTTCTTGTTGTGCATGGCTTTGTCTCAATTGAATGGACACTAAGAAAAGGGCCCACACATTTGACATCAGCTTGTACTCTGTCTAGAGCACAGAAAGCTGCCTTATACTAGGTCAGATCTTTTGTCCATCTAACTTGGACAGCTCTGACTGGCAGCAACTTTCCAGTGGAAAGGAGAAGAGGGCTTTTGCTTTCAGCTAAGATGCTTTTAACTGGAAATGACAGGGACTGTGCTGGAGACCATCAACATACTGACTGAACATGTGCTCTGCCTCTGAGTTACCACCTGACTTTGTAGGTGGGGAAATACAACTTGAAATGTATGTGACAGCCTAGGAAAGGAACGCGCACTGGGGTGATTGGACCAACAGCCACTATGCCTGGCTGCTTCTGCAATAACCTGAAAAGCTTAGCTTTTATTGCAAACAAGCTGGTGGCTGCGGACAGGGGGAGGAATCTTTCATAGGGTGCATTTTTGAGACAAAAGAGTAAAGATTTTTTATATGCAAGCCTCCAGTTAGTTTTGCTTAAATTGATTCATAATGAAAATAGAAAACTGGACTTAGTTAAAGCATTGTTCTTTCTTCCACATGCTGTCCTACATTAACAACCTGTGCACTTAGAAAGCACTTTTTCCTGCAACACGTGATGAGTAGAAAGACCTCATGACCCCCAGGCAGCATCTAGAGGGCCACAGGACCCTCTAAATCCTCAGCTCCAAGATCAGAAAAGAGCTGAGGATCTGTTCCCAGAGTATTCTCTTCTACCTTTGCAGCCAGCCTCGAAAAACCACACAGGCTGCTTCTTGAGTTCAGAAGACCAACAGAGAAGGGGCGAAGGGAGTATTCTAGGGCTAGGAAGGAGAAGAGACTGTCTTGATGATGGAGGCAGTTCCCCTGGCTGCAAGTCCTAATGCCATCTCCAGTAGCAGAAGCTGCACTCCTACATCACCAAGTGCTGGGGAACTCGCACAGTTGCAGTCGTAGTCTGCTTGTGGGATTCTGTGGGCAGCTGGTTAGCCCCTGTGCAAACAGAATGCTGGACTAAAGGAACCACTTATGTCTTGCGTCCAGCACTGGCAAGATAGGACACATCCTGATGGTGCTTTGGCCTCCTTCGCTCAGTGTCCAAAGCTCTGCAGCTAGACAGCTGACACTGGCTGCCTGGCTAATTTTCAGGGCAGGATGAGCAGGGAGGCAAATACCGCCTCTGTACTTTTCTTGCCCTGAATAGGATGCCCATAATCCTCCATAAGTTCAGAGGGTTACTGGTGTCCTCACTGGATTGCATCCTAAATGACAGAATTTGCTGCAGCGATGCATGATGGCTATCACTACAAGATGTAGTGATGACTATCATTTTGGACAGCTTTAAAGCGGGATTAAAGAGAGTCATGAAAATGAGGGTATCAGTGGCTATTAGTCAAGGTGGCTGTATGTACATCCAGTACCAGAGGCAGCACAAATGTGCTGTTGCACTCATGTCCTGCTTTCAGGCTTCTCATATTTCAGGCATCTGCTTGACCATTATGGGGTCAGAATGCTGGACTAGATAGGACTTTGGCCTGATCTAGCACCTCATGTCTTATGTTTTTAAATAGTGCAAAAGACACTCAAGTGCACATATTAGTGCCACATGCAAAAACTGCCTTTCGGATCAAGTAGAAGATGCAGAGCTAGCTTTTCCATGAAATGAAGAGGAGCAGCTACTTCAGGGGATACAGTCTAGAGGGAGCACCATTTTGCTGCCCTTCCAACTTCTCCCTTTGCATTATTTAAAAAAATGCCCTGGGAAAAAGCATCTTTTTGATGCTTTGTTTCTGGTGCGAGTGTGTAAGATCAGCACTGAGAGTGCTTCCAGCTGAGACTTTGATGCCATCGTTGCTCTGCTTCATTCATGGAAATGTATGAAGGTTCATATGATGACAGCTTCAGTTTGTGGCCATCCTGCATTTTCCCACAACTTCATTTTGCTTATCCAAAAATTTCACTAAGGAAGAAAAGATGATACAACGGCATGGTATCATGCCTTTTCACTGTGAATGCTAGGAGTGCTGTATCTGGAACCTCCTGAAAATCTTGCTGAAGATGCTAAGAGAGGCAGTGGGGCTTTCATTGTCTATACCAGCTATCCTCAGCCTGGTGCCTTTCAAATGTGTTGGACTTCAAGCCCCATCAACTCCAGCCAGCATGGCCAGTGATCAGATGCCCTGGTAGTTGTAGTCCAAAACACCCGGAGGATACTAGGCTGATCGACACGTTTTGCTGTTCCAATCCTTTCTCCATCCTCAGCTTCTGTCTGAGTACCCAGCAATACAAATGTCATACTTGTAAGCACAAAAGTTCAATGTTTGCACTTCAAATGGAGCATTGAGCATGTCCAGTTTACCTATTGCTGTCCAGCTGCAGAATTCAATTCTTCATATTAAGGAACACATTGCTTTTATACCTAGAATTATAAGACTGGTTCATTTATTTCTTAGCCCTACATAGTTGCTTGTAGACATATGAGTAACCACCCAGTCAGGAAGTATCTGTCATGCAATCCATTTGCTTGTTTGTAATATTCATGGCCATACAAATTATGAGACACTCATGACTTCCATTCATGTGTCTCACCAGTTATATGGTGTGTGTGAAGGAAGAGTTTTACACCAATGTAGTTTATACTACTACACACATTACAATAATTCCCTGAGACAATTTGCAGAGATTTCATGCATGGTGTCACTGGTGAGTCATTTGCCTTGCAAGCCAAGGATCCTTTGGAGGTATCCATTGATTCTCATGGTGTCTTCAAAGGATGGTATAACTGCAACACCATAATAGGCTGGATAATCTTTATATATTTTTTTTTACATCGATACCTTTTCCTTTTTTCTCTTGCAAGGAACCCAAAGTGGCTTACAAGGTTCTCCTCCTGTTTCATCCTTAAAACAACATCCCTGTGAGAGTCTGCAACTGGCCCAAGGTCAACCAGTGAACTCCATGGCTGAGGGGGGATTAGAACTCTGATCTTCTAGGTCTCCAGCCTAGCTCTGTAACCACTACTCCACACTGATTATCTTCAGCATGGCACTTCCATCCCTTTGCAATAATTGACTTAAGGCACAATCCTATGCACGTTTAGAGAGAAAAATAAGCCTTGCAACATTCAGTATGCTTCAACAAGCCATGCTGGGAACTGTAAAACTCGTTTCTCTCTAAATATGCAAGGAATTCTTACTAATTGAATTACATCCAACCTGAAGGAAAGCTTACCTAATTATAACGATATTTAGTAAGATTTAGGTGCACCATACAATCACATCCAATCAGATGTCTTGGTATTGACAATTATTCTTAAAAGATGGCTGTATGAATCCCACGCTGGCAATGAAATTTTATATTATGTATTCACACTGATCATGATACAGGTGGCTGATGGCTCATTTAAAGACAAGCAAACCATTCTAGCACGCATCACATGCTTTTGTCCCTTTGATAGAAACCTGCCCTTTGCAGAGTTGTAGCTAACCTCACAATGGAAGCTTTCCACCATCTGTACCTACCTTTATTAGATCAACTCAAATTATTGCAAGAAATATACAAGCTTTTAAGATCTCCAGATCTCTTCATCAGGTAAAATGTTGCAGAAATGTTACAGGTTGACACAAGGTGTGTGTGGGGTTGGGTGCAATAGGAGCAGAGAAGGCTGTCTGGATGTCGTAGAAGGCCTCACAGACACTCTTAAGATGCTATGGAACCCAATGAGAAGTGCAAGTATTAACATTCAAGGTCCTGAGCATCTTGGGGCCTGGTTACCTGAAGGATCATCTCCTGTCATGTGAACTTAATCATCCACAGAGGTCCTTCTCCAGGAGCTCCTGCTGAAGAGGTGAGGTGGGTGACTGCTAAGAAAAGGGTCATTTCTTCAGTGGAGGGGTTTGCCTGGTACTACGTTGTGCTCTTTCTAGAATCAGGTGAGGACCTTCATAATACCCCCAGAATTTTCTATGTTTTCTAAATCCTTAGTTTGCTTTGTTTTTTCTTCTATTTTAAATGGTAGTTTTAAATGTACACGGTATTTTTTGTTGTATTTTCTGGTTTAAATTGTTGTAGGCCATCTTGAGCGCTTGGGCTATTGGCTCATATAGAAATGTAATAAATACATAAGTAAATGGAGGAGGAGGAGGGAGAACAGGAGGAGGAGGGTTCTGCCTGGTGCTGTGAGGGCTTGAGTGCCCCACTGAGAAGGAAAAAGTAACCCTGTTGATCCTCCAGTTTTAAAAATAGAAAATCCAGCTGTTAATGCAGCACTGCAAGAGCCCCGTTTGTACATTGAGCACCTGTGTATGAAGGAGCCCCCGGTCTTCACATGTTACTGTAATGCCTGACTGGTGCTTGGATCTTTCTCCCTCTCTACCCGCAGAGGGATTCTGTACATGTGAGCAGGGAGCTGGTCTTCAACAATGCTGAACAAGGCAACATTTAGAGAAAACAGAAATAAAGAAAATATCTATTCTGGGTGAGATCCCAGATCTCAGTAAGTTCATGAAACTACTGCTGACCCCTTGCTCTCCTGTGAAAGACCAAGTGGAGGCCACAAAACAGCTGTACTGGCACTAGTTTTCCATTGCAGCAGGGAGAGGATACAGGGGCACGCAAGGGAAGGACCCATATTTTCTTCAGGCACTGAAGAAGATCCAGGAAGAGGGAGGTAGTTAAAAGCTTTGAGGGATGAGAACTGAAGCTCCAAGTGGGAAATGGAGAATTCTTTAAAGCAGTGAGGCCTGTAGCCAGATCAGTACCTCACGCTGGACTACCATGTGCTTCTCAAGTCTTTTCACAAGGGAGCCCTTAACAATCATTCTCCTTGACTCCCAGTTCATTTCCCTGGCTGACTGCATTGATTTCTGCAAGGAACAGAATGAAATTCATAAAATACAAAGTTTGAACACTGCCTCCCAAAATAGATTCATTTTAGTCCATATTCCCTGAGCTCATGCAGCTGCCGCTTCCCACCTCTCAAAGACTGCATACATTCAGCGGTTGCTTGGCTATCATGAAGAGTGAAACTGATATAATCAGAAGAAACTTAGTCTGGCATAGGAAGCAGAAATTAGTGGTTAGAACAGGGTGGGTGTGGCTGACCGAGGCTGGGAATCATGATACTTCCATTCTTGGGTTATCAAGTTTGTATCAAGATACGTTCTGCTCTCCAGTGCGAAATGCAGGTAAAGTATAATATTCAAGCAGGGGAGGGGAAGAACTGGGTCTTCTATTCCAACCCACACTTCTGAATACTAACTAGCCTGTTGCAAAATTCCATCCCTGAGATCATCTTCAGAGACCTTTCTCCAGGTGGTCCCACCAAGTGAGATGTGGTTGGTGTCTAAGACAGAGTCTTTTTGATGGTAGAACCCCAGCTGTGGAATGCTTTTCCAAAGGAGACTAATTTGATGTGTGACCCTTTTGGTATCAGGAAAAAATGCCTTATTTTTTCAGGCTATTTCAACAATTAATCAAAAATCTAGATTCAAAATCTTATTGTTGCTTGAGATTATTGTGGTAGAGGAGGTAGTTAAATTGGCTTTATTCTCTGTTGATGGAGTTTTTATGCCGCATTCTTAAATTTTATCCCTCATAGTTGTATTTTAATGTTTGATCATCATTCTACATCACCCATAGGCTTTTGTTATTGGGTGGAATGTTACATATAATTAATAAACATGTAATAAATAAACCATATTCTTTTTTCCACCCTTAGATCGTGCTACAACAATGGCTGGGACAAGACAAAAGCTAACTTTTCTCTGATTGTTTGCTTCCTGCCAAAGTACATGAGGAATAAGGCTTCCTCCCACTGGGTCAGAGGCAAGGGACAGGTAGGAACTGGTGTGTAGCTTTTAAGGTTATAGCACAATGGCCATTCAGCACAGCAGGCACAGATGTTTGCTTCACAATTAGTCCTGAGCATATTTGTTGCATAATTAATGAGGGCAGCAGCTTTTACCAGGGGAGATGGGAATTCCCAGTCCTGATATTCACAAAGCAAGTGCTATGCTTTTACATTTGCTCTGGCAATAGGAATCTCAGATCTACACTGCGACATGAGACCAAGATACGTAGGGAGAAGAAAGCGAGGATACAGTAATGCCTCACTGCATGCATTTATGGCTTCACAGGTGAAGCTGTGCAACGAGGCATAGGCAGGGCCAGCATCAAGGGTAGGTGTGGTTAGGCGACTTCCAAGAGCCCACAGCCCAACAGGGGCCTACAAGGAGAGTCTCCTGGAGTTACTTCTCCTTTTCACCACTGCAAGCTGCTTGCTCACCTCTCAGACCACCATGGTAGAAAGAGGAGCAGTTTCTGCTGCTGCCATGTTGCCACTTGGCTCTGTGCATGTCAGGTATCCAAGTGAGTAATAGCCACGAGGAGAGAGAGGATGAGCTTGTGCAGATGGCCCTGGGAAGCCAGACATCCTGATGGAGGCAGTCCCTAAGGGTGACTTGCCCAAGGGTCTGCACAACCTGGTACCAGCAATGGGCATTTGCTTGAGAGGACCATCACACAGCCTGGCTGGAGAACCAGATTGTCTACCACCAGCACCAAAAGATGGGCCACTGGAAGTACCTGTACACCGTGTCCTGATGCTCTTTCCTGGAAAGAAACTCCTCTCCTCCTGGTTCTACTCCCTGCTCCTGTGTAAAACTACTGATTCCATCAAATCAGGAGACGATTTTGTCATGTTATTATGACACATTAACATTACTGGCAGCTCTGGTTGAGCGCCAGGAAGAAATGAGAAGCTAATCAAGTGCTCTCTGGGGTGTAAGGTAGTGTTTTCCATTCACAGAATTGCTGCCCATTGCTGATCAGGTCTCTGGAACAATGTCCAAAAGGAAGCTCTTTTTCCCTCTGGTGGCAAGGTGGCACTGCTCCAGCCCTGAGCAGTAAGCAGATGTCTCCCTGTTAAACAAGAATGCCCCATGGACTGAATGCTCCCAGGTTTTACTTTTGGTGGGGGTGCTCTTAGGACTGACAGAGTTCCTCAACACAACAAGAATCTGTACACAGCTCCTTCAGTCTTGCCAGCCTGACTTTCCAATCTGGATAAAAATTCTTCTGTCTGGGGTTACTCAAAGGAAAAGACAGCAGAGCAACATCTGAATCAGCAGTTGCCAGCATAAGAGAACAACAGAGATCCCACAGTCAAAGGCAACAGCAGACAACCTGTTTGAGCTATGGGCACATCTGGCAATTTGAGAACTAGTCCTGGGCACCAGCACAAAATGGCAAAGGATGAGGAACCTGCCCAAAAGATGGGGGACAAGGCAGAGGTGGTGGCTGAGCCCCCATGCACTGAACAACTCCTTTGAACCCACAGTTGTCGGTACCAACAGAGACCTATTTCACAGCAATCCCAGCTGCTGGTAAGTTGATTTCTCATTTTTTCCTCCAGTAAAAAGTAGTCCAGGAGTGTACTTGGACCATGAATACTGCACAGTCTGCCCCTGGTTCAGAGGCTCTCCCATGCAACAGTGCTCCTGATTGGGACTGCTTTTTGCCTAGGGCCATGAGTGGTGGAGATGAAGCAACCCCAATGGCATCCAACTCCTCTTTTAGTGGGAGAGGCTAAATCCTCTTCCCCTTCCATTGTGATCCCCTTTTGGAATTACTGTCTCAGAAAAGCATGCTTCGCTTTTCAGTTGAGCTGATCAGTAGGAAAGTGAATTGGGATTCTCTGGGGCTTGGCAGGCCACATGAGGCATGGCAGAAGCCTGCATGTGGCCCAGAGACTGCAGGTTGCTCAGCCTGGTATAAAGAAACCTCAGGCCAGATTGCCATATATATTCCGTATATTTATTCACATTCCAACTATTCCTTTGGTAACTGGTTTGTGTTTTGTACCTGCAGTTTTTCCTAGGATATGCTCCTGCAACACTCTTGGGGATATCTGGTGGAAGTATATCTCTGGGTCAGGGTGGCAGTCCTGATCAGTGCATCCTTTCTCAGTTTTGTACAGGGAAAACTGAGATTTCACTGAGTATGTGTTAGCAATACTATAGCAGAGAATATCACTCCTGTGGAGCAGGGAAAGAGGAAGACAGCAACAGCTGAAAGGGTCAGATATGGGAGGCAAAGGGCCTCTTCACATATTAGATTTTTCACTGTACTGTTGAGATGCTTTACTTATGGAGCTGAAACTGTACAATGGGAGTGTGTAAGATGACAATATCTGTGAGTATCCCTGTATCATGATAGGAAGTATGCTCATCAGGAAGCCAGAATTGGCCACAACTTCCGGGCAGAGGCTCCTCTTGCTAATAATCAGAGACTTTTTATTTTGGTCATGACATTGCCTTGTCCCATTCACAGAATTTTATGTGGGTTCAGCCATGACATCTTCAGTTTGTATCCTTCCCACCGCTACTTCTGCTTTTTTTTCTTTTTTTTTTTTTTTCTTTTGCAGCAAAATCTGTTAAAGAGAAAAAGACAGCCTTTTAATTGGGAGCTCTGGAAGCACCCATATGCCGACTTCTTTTAAGTGGGAGAAGTGGTAGAAAACACAGGATGGTCACAAAGGAAAGACAGCAAGGTCTAGACCCTCCATAAACGTCCACAAATAAAAGCCTGGACTGAAGGTATGTGTAACATAGACCGCTTCCCGCCATGCTGTGAATTGCCTTTTGGACACTTGTTCTGCATTTACAAAACCGATCCAACATATCTGCTTGTTCGCCGAAAATGCCAACTCGTGTTTTGCGAGTTGTCCTCGAACGGACCGTAGCGGATGGTGTTATTCGGCCTTTTAATCTCGTCTGTGTGTAAGCGCGGGGGGGGGGGCTTGGGGACGCGGGACTTTGGCATCAATTCAGAGAAAAGCAAAGCAGCTGCGGGAGTGGAGGAGCCTCGGGCACAAACGCACACACTCACGCCAGAATCAGAGGCATCAACAGTTCCTGCTGGTGCCAGCGCGCACACGGCCACCCTGCAATCCGAGACTGGGTACCTCCGCCACTCCGAGGCGCGCGCGTGCATACACACACAGACGCGCGTACACACACACCACACGCACGCACGCACACGCCGCTCTACGGCGATCTCTCGCAGGACTTGGGGCTAGCCCGGCTGGGCCCTGGCGCCGTTTTGGACGCGATGAATTCCTGCGGATGCTCCTCCTGCGATTGAGCCGAGGCGCGATTTTCTCCCCCTCCCCCGCGCATCTCGCCGCCGCCCGCCCCCTCTCCGCCCGCCTCAAGACGCGGCATCGCTCGCTCGCCCGCTCGCTCGCCACCAGGGGAGGATGCATGTGTTTGGCAAGGAGACAGGCGCCGCCGCCGCCGCCGCTCGCTCGTTCAGTCGCTCAGCTGCCTGCTTTCCGGCGACGGTCGCCTCTCTTTGATTCCTGGGAGCAGCGGAGGCTCAGCCAGCAGCGGCAGCAGCGGCAGGATTCCCCTCCACCAAAACCGCGCGATCCCTGCTTTCTCCCGGCAGGTGCCGCCACGGCTCGGGTACCCTCGGCGCTCGCTGCTGCTTCTCTTTGCGCCTGCATCGCCAGCCGCCCCGAGTAGCTGAGCCGGCAAGGTCCTGCTGCCGCTGAGCGCTAGCGACCGGCTGCCGACGCTGGCCCTACTTTCAGGTTTGGATGCTTGGCATGTTAACGGGGCGGGTGGGCGCGGGCTGGATGGTGGGGTGGGGGGGGGAAGTGGGAGGATCTCACCAGGCCACGTTAAAAAAAGTGCAGCCGGAAGAACGGGTGCCGCGGTGATGGGCGCCCTGTGGGAAAAGGGAAACGCGACGGGAAGGGGGGGATGCTCTGGAGCGTATCTCCAGCCACCCCAGCGCCACAGACAAAGGCTTAGAGGGGAGAGCAAGGTTTAGTTCAGGTGTTCCCAAACAGGTGCATGGCCCGAGCTGGCCAGGGAATCATCTCGAGCACCTTGATCCTCTCCTCCCCCGTAGAGCGGCCTCGTCTTCTTCCGTGCCCCAGACGTGACCATGATGGATCTGAAGGTGGACGAAGAGGAGGTGGAGAACAGTCAGCCGGTGAGCCTCGAGGCGTTTGCCAGCAGCTCCACGTTGCATGGCCTGTCCCACATCTTCTCCTATGAGCGCCTCTCTTTCAAGCGCATCTTCTGGACCCTTTGCTTCCTGAGCTCCTTGGCTCTGCTGGTCTTTGTCTGCAATGAGAGGATCCAGTACTACTTCTGCTACCCCCACGTCACAAAGCTGGACGAAGTGGCAGCCACCCACATGACCTTCCCTGCCGTCACCTTCTGCAACCTCAACGAGTTTCGCTTCAGCCGGGTAACCAAGAATGACCTGTACCACGCTGGAGAGCTGTTGGCTCTGCTCAATAGCAGGTGGGTAAAGGGAGAGGGGGGTGAGGAATGCCCCAGTGCACATGGCAGCACAGAGCCAGGTGTCCAAATGCCCCACTGTGGGGTGGCAGTCAACAGTTAGCACCTGTATCCCTCCTGTGCACCTAACACATACGTATCTGCCAGGAGGCTGCAGGAACGGTGCACTGAAGCCCATGTCATTTCAGCATACACCTGTACATTGTGTACATGGATACTCTGCTTGGCAACTTGCATAGGCTACGAATAGGATTACAGGTTACACCTGGCATGCAGCAAGTTGGATGGCCATACACTGGGACAAGCCAGATATGTGGCTGTCTGTATATTATTGTGGGCGACTTGTGGCCCTCCCAATATGGTTGAATTGTGGCTCCCTTAACCAGCACAGCCAATGATGAGACATTACAGAAATTGCAGTCCAAAAACATTTAAAGGGCCATACATTGTCCACCCCTGCTGTATATGGCTACATGCAAGTACAGTATATGTGGACATGACAGCCTTGTAGCAGCCTGCCCTTTGGGTATGCACACTATGTGGTTCTGTGCACCCCTTTTTGATCATGGCCCCTATGTTGCGCTTTCTCTTTGTGCTCCCATGTTATGGATACAACCATTAGCACTTCTGCTTCTGGCATTATTCTTTGCACAAGTCAGTCCACTTTTCAGTTTTTGTTCTCTTGTTTCATCCACTGCCCTGTTACCCAATAAAACCAGTCCCTGTGAGAATTGGGTAGTGTGCATGACCAGACAGTCAGCACCTGAAGGAAGCCCCACTCTGGAGTCTTCCCTGTCCAGTTCTACCCAGATCCATGCAGGTGCATGTGGGAAGTTGCAGAGAAAAGACCCGTGCAGCTCAGACCTGTGGTCAGAGAACTATCTTAGGAGCAGAGGGTAAAGGCAAGAAGGCAAGGCAGGATCTGGGCTTTCTGGATGGTTAGCTGCACAGTGCGATTTCTTTGCTTGGCTGGTAGCAACCCAGACGGCTGGCGGGCAAGGCCCCTCTTACCTTATTCTAGTGAGTGCCGTTAAGTGCTTTGGAGATGAGCCCCAAGAACCCTCATGTGCATTGCACTGCATCTTATCTAGACGCCTCACTGCCCTCTGCTGGAGAGACGGCAACTCCTCAGCAGTGGTCCGAAGCCCAGTTGTATTCCTGAAAGCAGGCAGTGTCCGTGCATCTAAAGCGTGCCTAGGTTCTCAGTCAAGATGGTCTAGAAGTCAGCGTCATTTTGGTACTCACATGTCCCCCTGACGCAGCAGGGATGTTGCAAGTCTGCCCCATGTGAGCTAAGCAAGCCTGTGGCACCGTGATGCATGATTCCATGATCTGCTGCCTACCTACTCATTGTCCCCAGGCTAGGAAAACAAATAGGACTGGGATCTTGGGCCATCCAAGAAACAATGTTACAAAATGTTCCTTCTTTGAAAAGGGGTTCCTTTCCCAGCTTTTTTCTTCCTAAGGACTGTTCCTCATTCAAAATGCCACAACTCCAAATAACAGTGCCCCTTGTTTCTGAACATAAGAAAGATAAGCTGAGCCAAGCTGGATTGGACAGAAGGCCCTTCTAGTCCACAGGCCTGTTTCTCACAGTGGCCCTCCAGATACCTGTGGGTAACATCTCAGGGTGGGAGGGCAAGAACCCTCTCTCAGTTGCCCTGGGATTCTGGTACGCAGAGTTACATTGCCTGCCAGTCAGCATGGTGTCTTTACGTAGCAATCAGGGCTAATAGCTCTCATAGACATCTCCATACGTTTGCCTCTAATCCTTCTTAAAGCCATCTGAAGCTAACGGCCAGCACTGCATTTTGTGCCAGTCAATTCTTTGTGTTCAGATGCAACATTTTGAGAAAGTGCAGGCCAGTGGTCCATCTAATCCATTATATTTCACAGGAGTAGCCAAATCAGAAATATACAGAAGCATTTGAGTAATGCAGGATCATCCCCAAAAGTCTTCTGTTCCTGTCTTGCTGTTCACTTGTAGTTTCTCTAGTTCAACTTTCCCCAGCCTAGTGCCTTCCAGATGTGTTGGGCAGCAACTCCCGGCAGGGTCTGGGAATGCCAGTGCTGTCTGGAAATGATGGCAGTTGCAATCCAACATGTCTGGAAGGCTGGGAATGCTGACTCTAAATAGTTGTGGCTTTCAATGGGAAGACAGAATCCATTGTTTTGGCTGAGGTTGGTAGGCCAGCTGCTCATTCTGGTAGCCAGGGAGGCTTGCAGTTCTCACTTCTTGCCCTGGAGAGGTTAAAAAAAGGTCTGTGTCTTTTTTTGTTACCACTATCAGGCAAAAAGATCTTCACAGGGGAGAAGCAGCAAGCAGTGTATGCATTTGTAGCAGTCC
The DNA here is from genome assembly GCF_004798865.1 of Varanus komodoensis. Classification (NCBI taxonomy): domain Eukaryota; kingdom Metazoa; phylum Chordata; class Lepidosauria; order Squamata; family Varanidae; genus Varanus; species Varanus komodoensis. Next base: position 26,350,782 of record NW_025335349.1, read on the forward strand.
AACCTATGGCATTGATCTAATGTGCTTCTCCATGTGCAAAATGTGCCATCTGCTGATGAATATGGCTTTCTGAGAATCACAGTAGGTAACGTGTGGGTGGATGGAACTCTTACAACTTCATGTTTCTGGCTTTTATGGTTGTGAAGTCTTGTACAAAGCCAAGTATGTGGAGTTTCCACCATCCCCTTTGTCCTGCTCCTACACTCCCAGGGGTTCCTTTGCCATTCTCTTATTCACAGAGCTGCTAATGCTGTGCCTCTTCTTCCCTCTTCATGTACAGGCAAAAATATTCCAGTATCTAATGCTTCATGTAATTAATGATTTTTAAGCAGAACAAGTAAATGTGCTCAAGTGCTTATCAAATTGCTTGATTTATTCCAAGAATCTGAGATTTTTAAAATCAGCTTATGTATGTCTGAATGTTGCCATCAAACCAACGATATTGCGGTCGGCTCCAGTCTTCTCTGGAATTAGCAGGATTTACTTATACCAGGTACTGCAGGTCAGGGACTGATGCCATATTCCAGTCTTCCTCAATTTGACATGCTCCAGATGTGCTGTACCATGCTGGCTGGGGTTGATGTAAACTGTGGTACTTCACATCTGGAGAAGAGCCGATTGAGCAGGGCACCTTATTTTTTGAACCACCAGCTGGAGCTGTTAACTGCAGCCTGTCTGAGCCAGGACACAAGACCTATATGGGTTCACACAAGCTTCCAGATCTCCTGCACTCCAACCATTACTGGGCAAGTTCTTCCAGAAGACATCTTCCAGGTGCATCTTTCTATGTCTGTCCAATTGCCTTCCTATTCTAGGAATGCCAGCCCTCAGAACTGAAGGCCAGACAACTTAACTATAAAGTTTATTGGCTGCAGTTGCAAATAAAATGACAGAAGAATCAAGGCAGATTTTGAGACGCTTACTGTAACCATGTTTTAGTGACACGACATGTTAGAACAGTGGCCTACAACATGTCAGAAAGCACAATCCTTCATTTGAGCTGCAAGAAGTCCCCCAAGATGGGCCTAGGCTGACAAAGGAGACAAAATTGTGTGTCATGATCCCAGATGCCTGGACTCCTAAGCCAATTCAAATGCTGTATCTGCAACAGTTACTGGCCAATGCTGCTGGCTATGGGTAGAATCCAACTTGTGGGAGCAGAAGTCCACTCATGCAAGGGGATGCTTTCCGCTTGCCCTCCCATGGATCAGCGAGGGGAAATCGACTTCACTTTCATAAGCAGTTCCATCAGTAGAACTGGATTTCATCCTGCAACTGTTGCCTCTGCATATTCCTTGGCCATGTTGCAGGTTCAAGGGCCTAAGAGGGCCATAGTGGGCAGCACACACAGAGAACAGGCGACAGGGTCCCCAGGCAGCTCAGCAGGTGAGGGGCATGCGAGAGGATAGTTTATAATTCAGTCCAGAAGACTCGCAACAGGAACCAGGCAAAGAAGCAGTCCCGAGGGAAGGCAGGTGAAACCACATTCAAGAAGGTCTAGTGCATGTTGTTCCTAGTCATTCTCTTAGCTGTATACTGCCATTTTGATAAAGAAGTTGTCTGAGGCACATCTCATGGTCAGCTGTTAGTGCAACTGAAAAGGTCCTCCTTGTGAGTAAGCCTCCTGCACGACAGTATGACCTCTTTCCACAAGGAGGCCTCTGAATCAGTCCAGCACTCTTCTGCAACTTTCTCTTCTCAGGTGCAGTCTCACCTTGCTGGCTTAGGGGGTTTCTGTTTCCTTATCTGAGGCAGAATCCTTGATCTCCACAGGTGAAGCCCTCATGGTAGTCCCTGCTGAAGGCCAGGCTCTCATCTGGCCTGCTGGCAGAACTTGGCCATTGTTGGTCACTGCTGGTCCTCCAACTCCTCCTCCAAGGAGGAGTCTTCCCGCAAGGGCACACCAGTACAGCCCTGCAACAGACAACTGGGGGGAACAAGTCATCCTCTCCCTTATTGTCTGGCTAACAAGCCAGGCATTCTTGTTCGCACTGAAATTCAACCTTCTCCTCTCCCACCACACAGAGGCACACACTTTCACTGAAGGAAGCCAGTCAGGCTGAATCATGTGGTGGATGCTCATTGGTCATGTTGGCCAATGGAGGTGCAGCGTGGACCGAAGAACTGGGGAGGTGGGCTCTGTGGAAATGACATATTCCATTCCCCCAAAGCAAGAGCCCTGTAGGTACTGCTATTTTTTCAGCACAGCTTTTCTTAAAGTGGAATCTTCCAGATGATCTGGACTATAACTCCCATCACCTCTGATAGTTGGTTTTATTGCCTGGGACTGTACATTTGAAGGGATGGCAGCAGAGGAAGGCTGCTGTAGGTGCCTTGTCTACTATTAATGAAGCAGGCACAGGTATTGTGTACAAGTATCAACAATTTTCAGGCTTTGAAGGAAAAGTGTAAGGACTTAGCTAAACATTTTGACTCTCTGCTTCTGCCTTATCACTGCCTGCATACCCTACTCTTGAACAATCACTCACTCAAATCTTTCATGAGATTGGCAGAGTGTCTCTTTTAAAAAATCCACAGCTGGCCTTTATGTTTTCAGAAATGGCAGTCAGCGGTGGTGTAGAGGCAAACTTTGACTTGCAGGAGCTCTTCCTGGCAGTCCCTACAGCCACAGTCCAGGAGAGTCCTGGAATGCAGGCAGCTGTTCCAGGTCTAGCAGTTCTCATCTACCTCAGGCCTTTGGAAAGCTCCTGAGTCTGAATTGCCCTTTCCACACTGAGTCACTCCCCAAATACACAGCATTACAGCCGAGAACCATTTATTGCCCCTGGGAAGAATTCCTCTTCCCCACCAACTCCTGTGAGGTTTATAACTAAGCTCCGAAGGGACAGAGAGGTCTGAGGGAGTGGCAGATGAAGGCAGCATCCCTGCTAGGGAAAAAGCGTTGGTCTTGCATCCCTGTGGTTCTGCTATATCACTGAGGGTCAACCATTGAGTCATCCATTACGTCTTCATCCCAGAATGCTAAGAGAAATCAAACATACCTGCAGCATCCACCAGCAACAAATCCATACATTCAGTTTGCCATCTCCCTCATGAGATTCAGTCTGAGCTGCAGACCTTATGGCTACAACTTCTCTTTGCCCCCCCCCCACCCCCCATTTTGGCTTCATCTCCTTAGCTTCCTGACTTTAGCGCCATCCAGCATGATTGCTTTGTTTTTATATTTATTTCTTACATTTATAACCCACCTTTTCCTCCAAGGAAATCGAAGTGGCATACACAATCCTTTTCACTCCATTTTATCCAGACTACAACTCTAGGAGGCGGGGTTAGGCTGCAATTCATTCACTCAGTGAGCTTCGCCAAGTGAGTGGGGGATTAGAACCAAGGTCTTCTGAATCTCATTGCAATAACTACTATACCACACTGCCTCAGGAGAACTGAAAAGCTTGAACACACTTCTGTGGCATTTCAGTTGGTTCTACTAGAGGTGATGCCTTACTAGGGATTTTGTTTTTATTTTTTTCCCCCTCACAGCTATCTGTGTTCATTTTTTGAACAAAATATGTGTTACTAATGCAAAATGTGTTATCCCTCTGGAGGGCGGAAAAGCTGCAGCTCTCTTCTCTTTTTCTTTCTCTTTCACTTTCCTTCTTTGTTTCAAATGCAACTGTGTAGTTGAAACTGACTTGCTGCTCTTGCAAGGAATGGAGAATAGTTCTTACCCCATAGGGGTCTTGATGTGTGCCTTAATTACACCATGTGATAATTGCACATATGCTGATGCTTAGATGTCCCAGCTGCACCTTGGAGCAGGATGCTCCAGATCCTGCCTGCCAGTGATGTGATGTCACTGGGTTGTCCCCCGTGAGCTCACAGGGAGCTGCCTTGTACTGAGGCAGCATCTTGGTTCATCGAGCCCAGTGCTGTCACCACTGGTTGGCAGCCGTGGTTTCCTGGGTCTTTCCCACTACCTGGGAAACCCAGGACCATCTGCATGCAACGTGGGTGCTCTAGCACTGATCCACAGCCCCTCAAGTGTTCTTCCATTGTTCTCTGGTCCTTTAAGCACCTCTGTAAGGGATTCTGTGTGTGTGGACACTGGAGGTTGGGAACTTCCTCTGTGGAGAGTGTACCAGCCAAGAAAGGGACTCAGAGACATTTTCCTTCCCCAACTGAGCTGTCTGTTCTCCTTCAGGTATGAGATTCCAGACACCCAAATGGCTGATGAGAAGCAGCTGGAAATCCTTCAGGAGAAGGCAAATTTCCGTAATTTCAAGCCCAAGCCCTTCAACATGCGAGAATTCTCCGACAGAGCGGGCCACGACATCCAAGAAATGCTGCTCTCGTGCTTATTCCGTGGGGAGCCCTGTGGGCCAGATGACTTCAAAGTGGTGAGCAGCTGTTCTTTGCCTCTGCAAAGCGTGTGTGCGCGTGGGCTGATCACCTGGCATGCTTGGCTACCGTTCCTGCTCTGTGGCCAGAGAGAGAAAGATCCGTGTTGTTGTCAGGGGTTGTGGCTGGCGTTGCACTAGAGAAACATGGTGCATCTCAGGACATTGTGTGGGCAGTTCTGTTTGTGCCAATAGGCTTGTGATCGACAGGTCTCCGTTGGATCATGTTGACAACATCATAGTTGGACGGGGGGCCTGCTCTCAGGCAGGCTCTCTACCCTTTCTGTTATAGCGGAGCTGTGCTTTTCACATGTTAGGGGTGTTCAGGCAAGCCCCTGGCATGCTCGCTGGACACCCAAGGTGGGACTGTGACTGCTGTGCCCAGCATTTGTGGGAAAGGGACTGATGCATGCACAGCTGTATGCAGCTGCTGGAGGAGCACGCCTAGAGTGCGCCTGCCGGTGGCATGTAGCTAGCAGAAGCTTTGATATCTAGCAGTGTGGCTAGCAGGCATGGTCCCACTCCTCCACGTGCGCAGTGTAAGGCTGCGTGTGGGGGGCGAGGGATGGAACATCTATACAGCCCTGTGAAATATGATTAATCAGAGGCCTAAATGCATTGGTTAAGCTCTAAGGGATGTCAGAATATTTCAACTATAACCTCTGACTAACTCTGCCTTGAGTCATTCTCACGTCATTGTATTTCTCTATAGAAAAATGGACTCTGTCCCTTGCAGATAACAAGTCTGCTGTATGTACGTGACCCCTTTTTCTTGAAGTTTGACTTTCATACACAAACCTTTCCGCAATTCTTAGTTCTACAGTGACTTGTGGGTTAGGGCTGAGGCTGATCTGGCTGGGACTTCTCACAGGGGCTGTTAGGATTTCTCTGCCTTTGTGGAGGCACAGCAAAAAGTTGCTTGGCCTTCTGTGGCCCCCAGTAGCCCAATGGGGAAATGGGCCATGGACCACCTTCCACCACTCATGTTGGACATTGCAAGTTCTAATGGGGGAGGCTAGCTATCAGGGAGGGCCTCTCACTGTTGCTGTGGGCCTGTATAACTGTTGTACTGTGTCTCCCTGTACATTAGCAGAATGATCTCGAGGGCCAGCAGCACTGGGTTGTGGTGACTTTGTCAGCCTGAGCAGATGCATTGGCTTGCCAGGATTTATCATACCTACATGAACCAGCATGGTGTTGTGGTTAGAGTGCTGAACAGGGACTGGGGGGTCTGTGATTTAGTCCTCACTCAGCCATGGAGCTTTGGGCCAGTTGCTAAGAGGGGACTACCTCAAAAGGTTGTTGTGAGGATAAAATGGAGAGGAGGATCCTTGTATGCTTCCTTGGAGGAAAGGCAGGATATGCATGAAAGCAATAGACAAACTAGATGCTACAGAGCCAGGGATCCGCAACGTACCTCCTGAGACCTTTTTGACCGTGGCCTTGGATTTAAAAAAAAAAAAAGAGCTGCCAGTCCCTCCCAGTAATGATTTCATTTACGTTGGGCTCCTGGTGCTTGTTTCTGCCCTACTTCCTTGAGGAAGCATCTTTTGGTGTGGCTGTAGCTACAGCTCAAACCTCACCCACCACACCCTGCCCAAGGTGGACAAAAGCAAAACCAGGCTGCCTTATACTCCCTGGCTAGGAGAGTAGAAATAAGAGAAGGAAGCAGGGACCAGGCATTGCTATGAAGGGGCATCGCCGTCAACCAGTGGGGACCTCCAAAGGGAAACAGGGAAGTCTGAGAAAAATAAATGGTGCATCCTCTCATTGCTGGGTTTGTCCTGGGCCCAGACTAGGCCGGATGTTTGCCATGTACTCCACCCTTGTGAAGTGATCCTTCAGCACACGGAGGAGGAAATCATCTGTGCTGCTTTATTCCTTCAATCCAAAGATGTGCGCAAGTGGGATTTAGAGGAAGGGTAATGCTAAAGTGAGGGAAATGTCAATTCGGCACTAAAAGTAGCAAATGGAATATGCATGTGGGTGTTGGATATACCTTGCAAGCTGCATACATCTTGCGAATTGAACACACTTGCCTGGTTCTGCTTCTTTGGTGAAACCTGCTCTGCTTCTGCTAGGCCTGTGATTGACTGGCTTTTAATATGGTGCCACTGGTGTTGCTGGGGCCTTTCAGAGCCACCTGGGCAGGTCCCTGCTCCCAAGAAACTGGCAGGCTGAAAATAGACAGTGGGGAGATAACAGGGGGAGAGACATGCACCATGGCATGTCCTTGCTTATAGTTAGGACTGAGGATTGGGGATTAAGGGCCAGAGCAGACATGCAGTTGGCCCTTCTGTAGTTGCTTGTGTTGTTCTTTTTAGGGATAGGGGAGGGAGATAAGGGGAGGGAGATAATGGGCCAGATTAGGTCCATGGCAGGGGGAGGAGTCATTCCAAGCAAGTTAAGCTTGAGTGGACTCCCCGCACCCCACTTTATTTGCAAGAAGAGGAAAGTTCCCATTGGTGCCTGTGGGAGGTGTCCTCCTCTTTCAGATACCATGCACTGGGAGAGGGCAGTTCTGATCAGGATTATGACTGGGACAAAGGGAGAGCTCACCCTCTCCTCCCATGCCAGGGTCCCAAACAGACTCAGCCCTCCCTCCAGTGGAACAACAGTGATGTTGGAGGAAGATGCAGGGCAAAGATCATGCCCAGTGACCCAAAAGGCCAAGTGTTTCCCACCACCTTTCTTCCTCCGACCAGCAACGGCTTGATGGCTTCTTGGCATTTGTGTATTTTCCCCCATTCTGAAAGGCTGGCATGCCTCTCCTAAGGCTGAGTTACTGGCAGGAATTACTTTAAGCAATTCCTTTAACTAGCATACTGATTTTGTGTTGGTGGTGGGGGGGGGCATTTTGTATTTTGGCTCCACCCAGCAGTCAAAGGCAGCCCCTGAGTGCTTCTCTACAATGAAATCAGTCCTTAGACTGAAAAAGTTCAGCCTGAAAGAGGCAAATCAAACCCATATGGGAAAGAAAACCTGGGCTCTGGGCAGGGTCTTAGAGGAAGAGAGAGTGCAGTGGTACCATGTATCCGTTTGAGGCACCATAACAGGCAGTGAGGGAGAAAGGCAGAGCCATTTACAAGAGGAGGAGACCTTTGGCCATGTGAAAGAGGAGAAGGGGATGCAGACAAGGGTTATAATGAGAAATGAGAAGCAAGTGACAGTGTAGGGAAAGGTCATAGATGACTTTAAAAGTAATGAGTAGTTTTTGTTGGGTGGTTTATCAATAGAAACCAAATAAAAAGCCAAATCTCTTCCAGTTGGAAAACCAAATTCCATTTTAGAAAATCTCTTGGGGACTACATTTTCATGTGAGCAGGGGTGAAGGCAAAGGGGGCAGGCCAAAAATGTAAGAATATGCTGCCTTAAAGCTCTTGCTGCCAGTAGTGTAGCCTTAGCTGAAATACTTCTGTTTTTTCAAATTGGAGTAGCCACTTTGGAAAAAAAAAGAAAGAAATGCATCAGCAAAAAGGAGTACACAATGGGACAGCTGCTTGTATTTGCTAGGTATTTGCAGATATGCAGAGCAAGGCATGCATTTTGAAATAATGGTTGCTTCAGTAAAGATGCAAAACGTCCCACCCCTGGGGAAAAGATTGTGGGTGCAGACCTGTGGGGCTGCACCGTCACCTGCTGCCCAGGTGCTGGGTGTGGATGGGCTACTTCAGTGCTCCTGCCTGGCCTCCCTCTTTATGGTTCTCCCACTTGACCCAGACATTGTTTGGACAGCCTATCAAACAGAAGACCCTCAAAAAGAAAGGAAGATTGTTCTCTAGCTTGCCAAGATAAAGGATTGTCCTCTGCAAATAGCACATCTGACTACTTAATGATGTATATGGTGGGGGGTGGGGGATGTGCTAAAGCCAAACAATAGATGGTTGTGGAAAAGGGGTGGGGAAGGGGAAGGTAACCTGCCCATGTGGGGGAACCCCAAGGGGCTGAGTCGAGATTCCAGGTGGACCTCAGTCACTGTTCAGCCCTCGTATGCTAAAGAACTGACAGATGGTCTGAGTGGCTGCCAGGTAAATCATTTTGGCAGCTCGGTTTTTAATCAAGGTGGAGGGGACCAGATCACAAACTGAAGTTTTACTGGAGGCAGGGAGGAAGGGAGAAATTCCTGGGTCTCCGGCACTGCCTTGACTCCTGAACGTCCTGCTCTGCGTCCCCTCTGGCTTCTTATCAGGCACTGCCTACAAAGTCACTTCCTTGGCATGCTGTGCTGTAGGCAGCCCTCTCAGGGCTCATAGGCCTCCATATTGGGAGACCTGTGATGCTCCAGCACAGCACAGGAGGCATGTCAGAGGCAGCTCCACCTCCCTCTCAGCAGGGCAGCCAGATGGATGATGTGGAGTGAGAGCAGAGGCTGGAGTGACCCCGCTCTTCTCTCCATCCCTGAAATAGCCCTCCTCCCCTGCTCTGAGGTTGATTTTTCCAGCCTCGGAGAAGCAGCTGGCTTGGCATCTCTGTGGAAGCCATGAGGGAGAGGGGGATCCAAGCCCAGACCCCCACCCCCTCTTCAGTGGGGGGGAGCTGTGCTCTGGGCTCAAAACCCCTTGCTTTTCAGGGGGGAAAACCACTCTACTTTAATGTACTGGAATTGAAGGTTTGTCTCCTTTCATACAAATGAACATTTACTTTCTTGTTGTTTTGATGTTATGACATGCTGTAGTCACTGTTTTGATAGCTCTGTAGAAATCAGGGCATGAATTTCAGTAATCCATACTCTAAATATTTTGCCCTCCATTTATCAAGCCATTAACAGAGACCATATCTCACCACCTAGAAAAGCTAAGTTGGTGGGGCCTCAAGACAGGGCCTTTTTCATAGCAGCACATCCCTAATGGAGCTCTCTTGGGCGAAATGAGATTGGCTTCTTCATTACTTTGCTTTAGACAGCCAATAACGCTGAGCTGTTCCACTGGGCTCTTAATGTTGAATATTGTTTTTTAAAATCCCCTTCTTCAGATGTAATGTTAATGTCACTCTCAAATATTATTGTACGGTATCTAGAATTTTTTTTAATAGTATATTGCCTTGAGCACCTGATAGGCAATGGGTGCAATTTATTAATTTAGTATGAAAGAAAGAATTTGGCATAAATGTGGGATACACAAAGCGCCCTAGGTACTTCTTTCCTTACGGGTTTGAGAAGTTAGAAGTCTGAATTTAGAGATAATAGTCTAACTGGAATACAGGTTTCTGTGCTGAAGTGGTGGCACCTGGCAGAAGTTCACGTCCATTGTAGGCTTGTCCGGAAAGCCATAGGGAAAGGTCAGGAGGACATCACATGCCTCCTGCAGCCAAAAAGCATAAGAAGAGTGAAGCTGGACCAGATCAAAAGTCTTCCTAGGACAGCCTTCTGCTTCCCACTAAGGCCAGCAAGATGCCCTAATGAGAAACCCACAAGTGGGATGTAAGTGCAGCTGCCCTGTCCTGCTCATGTTCCCTGGCAGCTTGTATTTAGAAACATGCTCCCCCAAATACTGAAGGCAATACGTAACCATGGATAGAGCAATTCAGAGGGTGTTCAGTTAATCTCCTTTTAAAACGATCCAGGTTGGTAGCCGTTGCTCCATCTCGTCGGAGCAAATTCCTTGCTTCAGCTACATGCTGAGTGAAGAAGTGTTGTCTGTTCAGAATCTCTCAGCAATCAGCTTCATGGGACAAGCCCATCAGGTTCTAGTACTATGAGACACATCCTCTTTCTCCACACCATACCTAATATCATAGACCTCTCAGCCACCTCCCAGGCTAAAAAGCCCAAGATGCTGCAGTCATCCCACACAGGGAGAGGCGCTCCAGACCCGTGATCAGCTTGGTTGCCCTGCGTGTGCTTAGGCTGCTTCTGCTGCGAGCGCCTACCCTGTTGGGAGCACGTGGCCCTCCAGGTGTGGTTGAGCTCCCATCATCCCTGACTCTACTGGCTGGCTAGGGCTGATGGAAGGGCTTGAATACAGGCAGGCTGCAGATTCCCCACACCCAGTCATCCAGGAACAGGTTGCTCTCTAACTTTGCCATGGTGAATCTCCCTCTCAAGCTGCTGAAGCAATCCTGGTGTTGACTCCTGAGCTATTGGCTTCTGGATGAAAGGCAAGTTTTCTGCTCTGTGTGTTGGTACACAGACAAAGAAATTAAGAGAACAGGATATTTTATTTATTCATGCATGCATTTATTTATTTGTGTGCTTATATGCCACCTATAACTGCCAAAATGGCCCCCCTATTTGAAGGACTGCCTCCTCCTGTAGAATCATACTGTCCATTGCATCCAATGTGGGCTTCACATCACACCACCTTTGGAAGCACAGTAGGGTAAGAGGCAAGACAGGGTCTTTCCTGTTGTGGCATCTGGGTTGTGGAACCTGCTCCCTAGAGATGCTCAGTTGAAGAACCGGAAAAAGGAGCCTCCTTAAGCTTCAACTGTGTTCCCTTTGAAGCGTTAGCTGCACTGGCTTTTCACTTTTATTTCACCAAGCTTTTAGTTTGGGTTGACATTTAATCTCTGCTCTTGATTATGCTCCTTGTTTTATTCTGCACCTGATTTTATTGTGCTGCATTTTGAAGATTTCACTAGAAGCTGTTTTGAGGGCCTTAAAGCAGCATATAAACATTTTGGTATAAATAGAACCAATAAAAGAATGATGGAGAAGCTTGGCTGTGAGGGAAGGAAGAGCCAGAGCTGTTGGTTGTTACTTACAGCTCAGATAAGGATGGTTGTGCCAAACATCTTCCTTTGAAAGCTTTTCGGGATTGCTCATCCAGTCGATTCATTCCCCCTAGCCATTTTGGAGCAGGGAGAGTCCACTGAATTTGTTGTTCTTACATACTGTCAAGTTGTCTCTGATTTATGGCAATTGTATGAATGAGAGCCCTCCGAAATGTCCTGTCCTTGACAGACCTGCTTGACTCTTGTAAACTCAAGTCCATGGCTTTCCTTAGGGAATCAATCCCTTCTCCTCCAGGCTGAAGGGTAGCAGTGTGGCGATGGCAGATTTAGGATGAAAGAGGAGTTCGCACCTTTACCTAGCAACATCCCTAGAAAAGTTCACGCCCGCAGAAACTGAGATTAGAAAACAGGATCCTAATCCGAATACACACACGTAAAACTCCCTGGGGAAAGCAACGTCCCCATTAGTCAACTGTTATGTGGGACCAAATCTACCCCTCCAATCCTCACCCCATCAAGCAGCTGACAGGGACAACCACCTGCTCTTCTAAGAGGAGTCCATCACTGGAGGAACGACTGAGTTACATCGGGGAGTGCAGCTCGGGGGCTTCTTTCAGAGGAGAAATGACACAACCTGTGCCAGAGCATCCAAGGCTAATTGATGCACCTGCCGTGTTCTGGCAAGTGAGTAAGTTAGCAACAGGCAAATGACTGTTTTTGACACAAGCACAAAGAAAGGCAGGGAATGAGGCAGTAATTAAGAAGGGTGTGGATACTTCTGTCCTCTTCTTTGATGGGCTTCCTACTTCATGCTGGCTGTTGGAACGGCAACTCTTCTCTGCATGCTGGCCTGCATTTGCAGTTAAAAGCTAACATTTCTGCCAGCTGAAGGGCTCTTGTTCAGACTCAGTGCTTTTACAAGTTGAGCTATGCAGTCGAAAGTAAGCACCACTGGGTTTAATTTGACTTACTCCTGGGTAACAATGCATATGATTGCTGTCATGCACCATTAACTTAATTGTGAGGATTGGTTGGCGGCTGGTTGGTTTGTTTAGGAAGACTGTGTTTTGTTATGGAGTTCTGAATCAGAGTGTAAGACTCTTTGAGTAGAAACAGTATAACATCTGTCTGTTTTTTACCCTTCCTTCCATCTTGGGAGCATGAGAGTAGAGGGCTTTCCTACACAAGGCAGTCACCTAGGGATGTTTGCAGGTACTTCACATGATGTTGTCTTCCTCCAAGGCCTCTCCCCTGCTTTCCAAGCTTCGCAAGGGAAGACTGGTAGTATTTATGAATGGCAGATCACAGGAAACCCTTGTGCATTCAGGCTGTTCTGCTACACAATAGCACCACCTGGTGGTTGTGTGATGGAACATACAAAAAATGAAAGAGAAAAGCCTGAAAGAAGCATGGGCAAAGGAGCCAGTATTAATCCCACAAAGAAGTGATGGATTAATGGAGTCATGCAGAGAGGTTTGGATTCTCCTTGGAGGTGTGAGAATGGGGACTGCAAACATGAATTCCCGTCCTTTGAAAATTGCCACTACACCACTAGGCTCCATGGGGGCAGCCCTGATAGCTGGGTTAGGGGAAAAACTTCCATATGCAGCGCATCTTTGCGAGTGCGCTGTCACATATAGCCCCTTACCCATCTTGGGGAGTGGTCTGTGGTGCCCCTTGACTGCACAGGCAGTGTGCCCACTCACTTGTCATGGAAGGCTTAGAAGATATGCCAGTCAGGAAATGAGGCATTCTTGCTGTCTCTGTTTCTGCCCCTCTCACACATACATGCATGCACACATGTGCATGCACACATGAACCAAATGTAGGAAACTGCTGTCTCTGCCCAGATACAATGACATTCGGTGCCACCTTGTGACTAAAGTATATAGTGATGCTATCCATGCATCACCGCAAAGAGAGTAAGAACTAAGATGATGTATCTCAAGGCTGCAGTGCCCTGCTCCGGCTCTCACTGAACAGTTCTGGATGAAATGAAGCTCTGCCCCATGGCTTTTTACCCGGGATTGGATGTCTGGAATAATCCTGAACCACATCTGTTCGAGATGCAGGATTGTTCCAAAAACTGTCTGTCTGAAAGGTGAGCTAGAAAATTTTCTTGAGCCGCTTACCCAGTTGTTAATGCCATGTAGCATTTCCAAGAAAAGAGAAGCCCATGGAACAGGACTGAAAATGCCTGGTTATCTACAGAAATTAACTCAATCAGGCTTGGTGTCAGCACCTGGTGCCCTCTGGCGACTGTTGGGGGCTGTGGTATCCCAGGAGGGCCAAGGTATGCCGAGGGCTGCCCTGGGGCCCTTGTTGCTTGGTAGCTGGGGCTGGGAAGTGGCCATTATAAATTCCCCGAAGTGCTGCAAAGCAAGCTACATTGGGTGTTGTAGGGCACTGTGGTAAATTTTTAATGGTGGGACTTCCTAGCTACCTTGCTGCTAATTCACTTGGTGAATCTGTGGATTGGGGCGGGGGGTGGGGGATAATATAGGAGGACAAGCACCAAAGAGCATTTTACAGAGGGCTGTTCCTGACCACTGTCAAACATGTCGATTTCTAATGCGTTAACACAGGTGCTTGGCAGCTAATGACGGAGCGTCCAGATGATCATTTTACAGTGGAGCATAACACAAATATCTCAAGGCAGTGCTGTAAGAGCTTTATCTCCCATTGCAGTGGCCAGGCACTGAGGCCGATATTTTGCTTGGATAGTTTTGGGCATAGAAGGGAGAAAACTTGCTGGCGGATTCCAAGCCTTCCTCATATCTAATCGCTTTCCATCGTTCTGAGTCTTTCTCTCTATCCACCCTGTCCAGCACTCCAGCCACTCAGTGTTGTATCCAGCCTATCTCCCCACATCTTGCTTTCCTTAATCTCCAGCCCATGTCCGTCTGTGCCCTGTGCCTTCCCCTTTTTGTGCCTTTCCTCCCCCTCCTGCATCCCCTTCCCCAGGGACCTACTTGGCTGATAGGCAGGGCTCCTTGCAGGAGGCACGTAAAGCAGAGAGAGCACAGCACAGGAGGGGGGACCCCTCTCCTTCCATCTCCACTGCCTCTTCCTCCCAGAGCAGAGCTTGTAATGAGATGTCAGGCACAGAAAATCCGGCCAGAGTGAGCAAGACAAACGACAAAACAGAGAAACATAAATAGGCACGCAGACGCTTGGTATATCAGTGGAATATAATTTCCAGTCACTCACTTGAGCTTTGTCATCTCCCCCCCGCCTCCCTCCCATCCCTGCCACACACACACACACACCCCGGCATAGTGCTCTATACGGTGCAGGGTTTGTTTCATGCTGTGCTGACATGCAGGATCCAGAGCACAATAGAGTCAGTGTTGTTCCCTTTCTTGCTAGGTTCAGCTGGAAATTATACGGTTACAGCCCTGCTTTGCAGGAAAGTTGGCTGATAAATGCCACAGAGGGAGATGGTGTTGCTTCTTGTAAGAGATCAGACTTTCCTGGGGCTCCAGTTAGGAGGCACAGTGATGCCCCTTCTTCCCTTCCGCTTCGCAGTCTTTGATGATAACATAGGTTCATTTCCTGCTTGCGGAAAAAAGACAGCCTAACACACACACAGTGCATGTGTCAGACATGGAATGTATGGATCCAGTGACTTTCTTTGCCATTGCTCATTAGAAGTATAGTGGACCAGACAAATTTTTAAAGAAGGGTATAATTAATCTTATTAGGGCTATAATAACTCCTAGTTGAGTAAGCTGTACAAGTCCTAGTTGATTAGTCAAACGAGCTTTAAGGCAAAATCTAATAAATGTTTAGACAGAAAAAAGGTCCTACAACTCCCAGCATTCTCCAGCTGGTGTGCTAAGGGAATGTTGGGAATCTTAGCACCTTTTTCTGTTTAAATATGGATAGGATTGGGCCCCTTTTCTAATTATTAACACACATTCCCACAAATCTATTAATAGTGCAGGCCTGTGCATATTTACACAGAAGTCCTAGTGAACTCATTGGAGTTCAAAGCACTGCAGTTAGAACATGCATAAATGTACATATGAGAAAAATAAATATAGGTCTAAAGAAAGAAAATACTTTGTCACAGCAAAGATCACTGTAGACAAGGCATTTGTCCTTCTCTCTCTTCAAATGCCTCTTCTGAAATAGCACTTCTTATCTGCAGGATGTTCTGATTTTTTTTTTTTAAATAAAGATTTGCATTAAAAGCCTTCTTAAAAAAGAATCAGTCTTTGCCTCTTCAGGAGGCTCTCCCCCCACATCAACATGTTTTAACTTGATGGATTTAATCAATTAAACATTGCAGTTCCATTGCCTTATCAGATTCTGACTTGTTACAGTCAAAATAATGCTACCTCAGTTCAGAGATGGCTACTTTGATAGCGCCTGTCCTGTTGCTTCACAATTTATACGACAGCTGGATTCTCTTGGTATCCCATCCAGCTTTTGGTTGCAGGAAGCAGCTTGCTTGAAGGGGTAGCACATGTCACTTGCCATGTAAGTAGCTGAGAACAGCTGTGCTGTTTTGGGTTCTCCTAGCCCAGCATTTGGTTTAGCTGTAGCCATTGGGAAGCTTGGAGCTGGGGAAATGTCTGTACCCCACATCCTGTACTCAGAGGGTACAGAGTGTCTCTGACCATGGCGGTCCTCTTCAGCTGTTTACCTTTTAGGTTAGATGTTTATTGGAGCAAATCCTGGTGGAACCTGCCTACCACTGGGAGGTTGAATTGGTTACCCCTTCTAGCTTGCTGTCTCCCTTCACAGGAATGGTGGACCCCAAGTCAGCCCAAGAGCTAAATTGCATACAAAATCCATTTGCTTCAAATATGTGTACAAGGATATACATAATATATAAAACACACATAACAATATTATCAGTGAGGAATCCAAATACCAAAGTACACATCCATTTTGAAAAATAGTCTTTCGGAATAGCTCTAGCTAAGATATTCAGGGTAACAACTTAGACTATCTAATCTGCTACATTTTACATCATCCGCCATATCACAGCTGGTTGGGGCATGCTGGGAGTTGTAGGCTTTTTTTTTCTTGCATAGGACTGCACCTTTAGAAGCTTCACCATGAGACAAGCTTTTTTTGACATATCAGGAAGGGGTATACAGCTGGGCAAGCACAAGTATCCCCACACGACCGGGGTGATTTTCGTTCCCTAATAACACAACTGGATGAATTTGAGGGAGATGGTTTGTCAAAACAGGTGTGCCCTGCCTTTGAGTTCTTGACTGACTGTTTTGCTACAGATTTTCCATGTGCAGTATTTGATACAGGATATGTGCCTCGGTATACATCTTTACGTTAAATACGTCTTGAATATCACGTAGGTCTTGTGCTGTGTCAGGGCACAGTCTCGAAGACGTGCATTTTGCTCAGATGGCATCCTTGCACAGATTCTGTGGGTACTGAAAGAGGCTTCCAGGCAGCGATGGACCCTCCTTCCTTCCCAGGTGGGAGCTGGTGCAGCATAATGAGGGCTGCACAGATCAGCAGGTGTTCCCAAACGTCCACTTACCCTGTGAGGGGGCGATGGAATGAACTCTCTCCCGTTTACTTTAGGGAAGAAGCTGGAGATGCATCTCAAATTAATTACATCTGTGTCAATAACAATATCTGGCTCCAGTGTGGGCAAAAAGATCAGTGGGAGCTCTTAATCCCTCACTTCAGAAGCTGAAATGCAACCAAAACATTAAATGCAGAGCAGTATTTAAGAGCCTTGAGAACATTACTGAAGGCCTAGCTAGAAATCTCCATGCCTGATCAGATCAGCTTTGTTTGCTGGGTCTGCCAGGGTAGCACGGACTTGGGGAGAGGGAGGAAGGGGAAACCAGGCACCCCAGCATGCTTGCTGGTGAGCTCTCATAGGTGGCTGAGATGCACCAAGGTCATGGATGTTGGCGATACTTAACCAGTGGTCCCTGTCACTCAGGGTCAGAGCAGGTGGCCAGATCTGCAGGGGGCAGAGGCAGCAGGGTCTGTCTTTCAAAGCTAGCCTGTGCAAAGGAGGGACATAAGCACAGGGTGGCTCTGGGTGTTGACATACCCTGGGAACCATCAGGCTTTCCTGTGGTCCGGATAGGGTGGCCACAGCACCATTAGCATGCCTGATGCTTCAAGCCGAAAAGCTACATTCCCCAGAGAGGTCCGCCTGGCGCCGTCATTATTTGTTTTTCGGCGCCAGGCGAAGACCTTTTTATTTAAGCGTCATTTTAATTGTTAACAATATTTGTTTCTTTATCTGGCCAGGGCGACTTCTTTTATATTGTTATTTATTTTATATTGTTATTTTTATATTGTTATTTTTGTATTTTATGTTGTGAGCTGCCCCGAGGCTTCGGCGAATGGGACGGCATAGAAATGTTTTAATAAATACATACATACATACATTCTGTATTCAGAAATAAAGCATACAAAATGCAAAGGGCAGCTCTGGATGTTTAAATTCACTTCCTTCCAATATGCAGGGAGGCTGTGAAGAGAATATCTGCAGCCAAGTAAAGCAAAGCATGTGCACTGCATGTATGTTTTGTGGAACTGGCTGATGGTGTTAATGGGGGGCTTCCAGGAAAGCCTTCAGTTGTGCAATCGCACAAGTTTTTCTGGAGTGCAGACACCACCCTCTTCCACCTGGAATCTTCCTCCATGTTTCCTCGGTGCCTTCTGTCTGTCTGTCCACAAAAATCTCTGAATGGAACAAAGCTAGAAAATCCCTTTGGATGGGTACTGCCTGGAACCTCCCATGCTGAGGTCCAGGGCTGGCACCAGGAACAGGCATTGATGGGCACCTGCCAGGGGCCCACTCTCCAGCAGGAGTTCACTGACAAAAGCCCCCTGGATGTTCTCCTCCTTTACACCCTTGCAGCAAACAGTGGTACAGTGGTGAAGAGGGAAGGCAGCAGATGCCCCTGCCAGCTAGCTTGCTTGCGGGTGCTCTCTGCTCATCAGGCAAGCAAGTGGCAGCAATGCTGGGAAACAATAGAAGGACCAAGAGCACTGGGTAGCAGTTGTGGTGAGACGAGGCTCATGAAGAGTGTCTTGGAGGCAGTGTCCCTGGGGTGAGAAGGTGCCAAAGGGGCCACCATGCAGATGACCTCCACCCCCCCCCCCCCGTACAGGGAGCCTGGGATAATAAGAGGCAGTGCAGGAGAGCTTTTCACTATCCCTTTTCATTCCAGGATTGTAGGACAGGATTTCTTGCTTCGTACCTGTTAGGAAGAAGCACAAATCTGCATGAGGATGGAGAGGTGGAGTGGTGGGGAAGACGAGGTGCCGGTCCCAGTGAATTTGGTTGTGCTTTGCCAACTTACCACCATGCTCCACTGGCTGCCATCCTGTGCAGTTCCATGGGGGAAAGTCTCACTAAGCGCAGCAGGGCTTACTTCCAAGGAAACAGTTGGCTGACTTGCTTCCTGTCTTTCCAAATGACACTGCAGCCATGCATACATCATGGGGTTTGGGGTGCTAAGGAGATACTCCATACCACCCAGTCCCAAACACGACTGGCTGGAATTCCCACTGAGTTTGACTTACTTCCTAGTAAAAACACCTAAGGTTATAACTGTACAGCCCAAATTTACTCAAAAGACACTCCTGAATTCAGTAGGGCTTACGACAAGGTAAGTATGTATGGGGATGGGAATTTTAGTGCTTTACTTGGACAGTGATATTTTGATTGGGACAGAATCTGGAATATTTTGGGAAGGGTAAAGTGGTCAGAACATGGATAAGGAAGGCATGTGGTAGAGGCAAGAGAATATGAACCAGGAGCACAGGGGACGGCTTAACCCAATACACACAGCACACTTCCCTGAGTACTTGAAGCTGTGATTAAGCAGTGGCTGGGGAACCCCTTTTCAGCCCTCAGCTGCATATTCCAGGTCCACATGGTAGTAGTGGTATTTGGGGCCAAAGCAAGAAGTGGGAAGGGCCATCCCCACTCACTCTGCCCCATACACTCTGCATCCACCTGTCTTCGCTTACACCCCTTCCCTATGGCATAGGCTTGAAGAAGATCTGATACTTCTCTCTGTTACAGGGTTTGAAACAATGGTGTATGTTGGGACTACTAATGCTAAATGATTCTGTTCTGATGTTAATTCAGTTCATTCTGCCACTTTTATTCTTTGAAATTTTTATATGGGTTTGTATTGTTAACCTTCTTTAAATGATTAGGGAGGGCAAGATAGTCATTTCTGAGGGGAGGGAAGAAAGGAGGAAGGAAGAAATGGAAATAGAAAATCAGAAAATCTACATCTTCATACACACAACCACTTCTGTAAAAGGAGATGAGGTTAAAATGTAAAAGAGGATATTCACAAATATGAAAAGAAGGCCAAGATGCATTTTGTGTTCTTGCTAAAATGCAAGAAAATCCTGCAAGTCCACTTCCTGTGCAGCACACAGCTGATGAAAAATGAAAAATATTTGTGAGGTGAATACATTTGAAACGGCATTTCTGTCTTTCCCCCACCTGTGACAGTGACAAAAGAGAAGCTCCAAAGTGCTTAAAGCAAGATGTGTGAAACCTGTCTTGGGTTTTCGAATGCCCGATATCATATCTGCTTGGCAGGACTGGTTTTTGTCAGTTCTTATCCGGCTGGACCACAACTTGGTGTTGCAGCAAAGAGGAGTAGTGAGGAAGAAGCCTTGCCTATTCCTGTGCTGTCTTTGCGCTTGCTGCTTAGCTTATTCCTCACCAGCAGGGTGGGAAGATGGTTTATGGATTCTGTTAGAAAAAGTGGGCTCTCCTCTGTGATATTTCTGCTCCCCTTTGCAGCCTCACCCTGGTGCCTGGCTTTGTGGGTGCTCAACCTGCAGAAGCCTTTGCCTTGGCCACATGCAAACATATCCTCCCTCCCTTGATTTCCTGATGAGGTGTTCCCCCTGCTGGAGTATTTGGCTGCTTTTTCCTGCACATGGGGGCTTGCTCCAGGGCTTTGCTTGTGCAGGGGGTGTGTTCATGTGCAACTGCGTTCCACTTGGGGGAAAGGCGACTGCTTTGCACCCCTGCGGTCTTTCCATTGTGACACCTCTGCTGCCTTCTCCCTTTGGTTCATTCTTTTCCGTTCCAGCCCTCTCCTCTTCTTTGTGCACGAGCCTATTCTTGGGATGGGGGAAATGCTTTGGCCACAGTGCTGCTGGAAAGCATGAGCTGGACACCAGGGCGATCTACCCCCTTCCTGCTCTGGGGCAGAGCTGCTGCTGCTACTTGGAGCTGTTCAGACACATCATCATTCATACAGCCCGATTATTTTAGATTGAGCCCTGGGGCCGGCATTTCTGGGTGCATCACATCAAGTTTTGCCTTGAATGTTAAGCCGTAAAACATGCTGTTCAAGGGGGAAAGGGAAAAGAAACCAGCTTTCAATTGTACTTGCTCACACCTCCCCTCCACAACAGGAGATGCATAAAATATTTTTTCCCCACCATTTTAAGTGGAAGATGGCAACATCAAGAGGCTTTTAGACTGGTGTTTTTTGTGTTTAAATTTTTACAAAAACCTTAAAGGTTAATTTTCACTGCCTCCTCCCTGCTTGGATGGTTTCCATTAATGCCGTGCCAAGCCAGGTCCAGTGCCACAAGCCTTATGCTGCATGGATGGCTGCAGCCGCCACTGCGAAGGGGAAGGGGAGAAAGAGGGCCCTGGCTTAGATGGCAGGCATCGGAAGGCACTATTTCCCCACCGCTTTGCAAAATCTGGCAGTGACTGGCAGCCCCCCCACCCCATACAACCCCCCCTCCAGTGGATGCCACACCAGGTTGAAAAGTGGCACCTTGCAAGGCATTGCTGTCAACCCCAGTTGTGAAATAGCACACCCCTTTCTCTAGCTTTGCAAAGAATATTGTCGGATCTTTAGGGGAGCCATTTATCTCTGCCCCCAGCTCTCCCCTTTTGCCCTTAGCAGCAGCCTGACTGCATGTGGAGCTTTTCTCTGTCGTTCATTTATTTTTGTGTCAGGGAAAGGTTTGCTGCCTAAATTTCAAGCTGCTGTTGAAGAAGGTGCAGGAACAGAGGCAGGAAGGAAAATGCTGGGGATTGCATAGCACTGCAGCCTCGCTTTCACCAACCTGGTGTGCGCCCTCCAGGTTTGCTGGGCAACCATTGCCAGCATCCACCATGATGGCTGGGGCATCCTGGGAATTGTAGTCCATGGGTACTTAGTTGGAGAAGGCTGTTCTCTTAGCCACAAATATAACTGCACACGCTTATGCTACCCTGCTGCTGCTACCCTTGGGCTGCCGTCATGTTGCACTGGAAGTTCTGTGGCCTATTTGTTAGAAACTGTCCTAATCTGAAGACCCAGGAAATTCATTGGAAGTGGGTCATTTTGCACTTGGGAACTGTGAAGCTTGTGGTCCTTCAGAACTTGGTGCTCCATCTCGCTGATTGCCCTTTGTGATCTGGACAGGGTCTCTTTTACTCCCCCTGCTCCTGCACTTCTCACAGCAGCCTAGCAAGTAGCAGTTAAGCTGGTGAAACAGGTATAGGAAACATGGCAAGGTAAAACTTTCCACTGCTAAATTTCTTCTTGTTACTTGTAAAGGCACAGGAGCACAGATAGTATCAACAAGAAAAGTTGGCAACCCTGGTCTTTCCTCAGAGGTGAGAACCAATGCCAAGTGCATGCTGTTTATCTCCTCTCTGACTCAGTTGTACAGGCTGTAATTATCTGCAAAAACAAAAGCAATACTTAAAACTGTTGCTAGATTGACACTGAAGCTGTTACTGAAACCTGATACAACCATTCTCTATTTCTTGGCCCTGCTCCTTAACAAAACCTCCTTAATTGACTGAAGCAAAAGGCAACGAGCCTAGCAAATAGAGCAAAGAAATCAGCCAGTAATAAAGTGCAGAGGTGAATGCAGAGTAAGATACTAAGCTCAGGATGTTTCTACACACAGAAAAGGAGAAATCTAGAAAAGGGAAGAGAACAAATAATACTTTGAAAGTCAAAATAGGATTATACAAATTTTATTATGAACAACAGCCCACATATACCAGATGGATGTCTCTACCTCTAATGCTTGGATTATAATCTGGAGCAGAGGAGACAGAGATGAATCTAAATCCATCTCTAAAATGTAGCCTAGCAGGACAATCATATACAGGTCTCAGAAGGAAGTCCAATTGAATTCAGTAGGACTTGCTTTCAGGTCAGTCTGCATAGGATTTCAGGCCAATAGGGAGTCTGGGAGGTTGGGTTGTAGATTCAAGACAAAAATCTGCTTTCTGCTTTCCCACATTACTCCATAAATCACCATTTATAATGGTTTAATAATGATCATTCTGCATTACTATTATTATTCCAAGTACTGCAGTTTAGCAACTTAGTACTCCATATCTGGAAAAGAAGGTTACAGTATTGGTGCATAACTATTGCAATCAAAACATTTTTAAATTACTGTAAGAAAATACACTGTTATGAATGTATTCTATGTGCAACCTTGGTTTGGCCCCACTAGCCACCTTGTTCGAATCCACTCTTTCTCACTTCTGCCTTTCGGGGACCGGGAAAGGCAGAGCTGCCATTTGAGTCAAGGATTGCCAAGCTGCAGTCCTGCAGCCTAGTTCAGGTGCCTGGACCTGGCCAACTATCTATACAGTTCCTGTTAGTTGCATGCTTCACTGCAGCACTTAACCACAGCCAGCCACAGTGTTTCTAGGGGTTGAAGGCTGGACACCTGGCGCCTCTCTTTGAGCCAGACCAAGCATGGCATCACCCAGCTCATTCAATGAGTCTTTGCCCCAATCCTGTATGCAGATGTGCGGATCAATAGCAATGGAGAGAACAGATACAGAGGGGAAAACATTTCTCTCTCTGTGGCATGGCTCTATACTCGGTTTCCTGGCTTCACCTTTCCATCAAACACACACTGCAGCTAAGGGGTGGATGAGACAAGGTGGCCATGTGACTTTCTTTAAGAGGACAGTCCTCCTATTGAAGGAAGGTGTCCTCTATTTGAAAGGCTGTCCTGCTCAGTTTGGGTTTAAAGACCAAGGAGCCTAAAACTGTTGCCAATCGCAGTTAGAAGCACCTCTGGGCAGCAGGCTGAGCGGGCAGTGCACATGGAGCACAGTCTTTCCTTCTACCGTGAGGTGTGCTCCATTTCCACTTAAGTTATAGTAATAATGTCTCTGTTTGCACATATAAATACACGAGAAAATATGAGTTTTATGCAAATCAGTGTTCCCTTTGTCCTCTTCTCAGTGTTGCATTTTCTCTTTTTTGGTAAATTACAAGGCCACCCCAGGACCTGTGTCCCTTTGCTGTAAAAATTGTCCCCCTGCCTTTCCAGATGTCTTACTCACCCACTCAGTTTCCCTGTGATTGGAGCATGCCTGTATTTGAAAAGAGGCCACTTTGCTACCATCATGTTGAGTTTGGCCCTTCTAAGACCTTCCTAGGTGATTAGTTTATAGCACAACAGATGCACCATTCTTTCAGGTCCAGATGCTTTCCTTCATGGAAGCTCTTCCGCTTTGAGATACGTCACACGCATCCAGCATTCCAAATGCAGTGCATTGTTCCTGCAAATGCTGTTCTTTCCTCAGTGAGTGGAAATGTTACAGTTTGGAGTATCATCTGATAATGTAGCTGCAAACAGTTGATACAGGCACTCCTGAGGATTGCCAGGGAAGGTAGGATTGGCAACATGTGACTGTCTCCACAACTAATACATGAGCCCTGTTGTGCTCTTCACATTGGTGCTCTGCCTGCCAGATCAAGTTGTCAGAAGGCAAAGTACATGGGAGCCTGCTTTGTTTGTCCATCTTGCCCAATAATGCATACTCTGAATGGCAGTCTCAGTCATCCTTCCAGGGACTCGGGCAAAGGCCTCCTCTTTACTTTTAAGCAGAGATGCCACAACTAGAACCTGGAATCTTTGTGAGGCAGGAGGTTTGCTCTACTGCTGAGCTGGCCTCTCAGTGAGGGAGATGTTTATTGTGAGGTGCGGCTCTCCCCCTGAGTAAACACACTATTCCTGAGTTGCTTTTCCGCAAGATTTTATTGTGCCGAATCTCTGAGTTCACCCAGAGTGGAGTTTTGAGTCCCCTGTTGAGCCCTCCCTTAGTCTTCCTCCTCTTTAGACCAGGTGGAGCACTGTGAAACCTTGTCCTTTTGCGATCCTCCGACTTTGCAGCTAAATTAATTTCCCACCTATGCTTTCTCCTAACAACTTGCATCACCTCCTCAAGGGGAGGGACCTCTGTCAGACAGACGGCTCAGCTCCTGCTGTGAAACTTGTCCAGTCCCCGCCCAATCTCCTCCTCCTGGTCTGCTCTTTGTAAACCAGGACCCTCATCGGCCCCTGCTGGCAACTTCACTTGCTGCTCTGCTATTTCTCATGGGCTGGTTGGCCATCATCCCCATCATCCTGGAATGACAACTCCCCTCCTTGCTCTGCAGACATTCCTTGACCTTGATCTGATTCTGGGGCTTGCTGAGATTCCACAACCCTTTTGTCTTCTCTGCCAGAGCCTGCATTCCCATCATGCTTGTGTGTGTTTTGGCACCTTGTCCTGGTGCCCGTGTATGACAATGTTGTTAACAGGGCTGCCCTACCATTAAGCAGAGCGAAGCAGCGGCCTCAGGCAGCAGGTGCTGCCAGGCAGTAGCAAGGTATTGGAGGACACCCCTCTCTGCCGTGCAGCTGCTGCAGGCTTCCTTACTTAACTTGCTGTCTTCCGGTGCAGTGCAGGCTTCTGTCCCACCACTGATGTCAAAGGAAAATTCAACTGCTGATCTGGCTGGCTTTTGTACAGGAAATGGGATGGGCCACCATATTGGCCTTTGTTGCAGGCAGCAAAATGCCTTGAGATGCCCCCAGGTTGTAAAGGCCAAGCGTGGAAAAAGTGCTTGTTGATCCCACTTCCCATTTCTGGACAAATTCCCTTCCACCCTGCACCTTGGCTGCTGCTCTCAAGTCAAGGCTGCAGAATCTCTTCTTGCCTGAGGGTTCAGGGAGGCTTTCAGGAAGATAGGAGGGTATTCCAGTGGTGGAATCCAAAGGGGTGGGGCCAAAGGCAAAAGGGGTGGGGCCAGAGACAAAAAGTAACCACAAATACTAGCATAATGTTGCTTGAAGCTGTCAGTAACTACGCCTGCAGGGAGGCATTTCGACTTTTAGAATCGGGGGGCGGGGGTTTGCAGAAAAGCCAGGAAACCATCAAACAGTTTATAATTGTTATTAGGGGGACATTTGTGGGGCTTCCTGCCTCAGGTTGGCAGGCCTTGGGTCATACACTCCTTGATTTGCAGGGACGGGATGGAGGGAGCATCTTTTGCAGCTCTGCCTCAGGCACCCCGCCATCTTGGGCTTGCCTTGCAGTGTGTTCATGAGTGCTTGGAGACAGAGCAGAGAAGTCTGGCTTCTAATTCATCCTAACACTGCTGAAAGGTCTCAGGAGTCTGGAGCCCAGCCCCTGCTAAATGCGTCT
Source organism: Varanus komodoensis (assembly GCF_004798865.1). Classification (NCBI taxonomy): domain Eukaryota; kingdom Metazoa; phylum Chordata; class Lepidosauria; order Squamata; family Varanidae; genus Varanus; species Varanus komodoensis. The sequence goes on from NW_025335349.1 coordinate 26,376,252, forward strand.
TCTATCACTGTGCTTTTCTCTCTTTTCCCCACACAAACGCACACACCATTTACTTTTCCTCTTTTCGTCCTGTCCAGATGCTTTGATGAGTCTTTCCCCTGAGCTCATTCTGCTGACTTAGCCCATCAGAATTAACAGGCAAGCAACCTCAGCAACTGCAGTGGCCCCAAGGTTGGGAGGGGAGAGGGAAAGAGGGGAGGGGAGCTTTGCACAGCCGAAGGAAGGAGAGGAGCGTGGTGGTTCACAATACAAACATGGTGCCAGTGGAGGCTTTTAATTAACGTAATTGCTTTGTGGAGCTGTGGGGAGGGGGCCAAGAAAGGGTTACCTTGCCCCCCAAACACTGTGACCCCCCTCTTGACAATCACCCCTTCCCCCGGTGCACATGCTCTACATGCAGGCATTTAAAGCCTTTGCCGGTGTTCCAAATTCTGTGTGGTGCGGGGGCAGTTTTGGGAGGCATTTTTGGGAGGGGGTGCTGCTGGGGAGGGAGATGCTAGTACTTGCCTCCCCAGACATTGCATCACCAACCTGAAAATGACCTGCGTGCTGCAGTCATGCTTTCAAAGAGTCTCAGTTGACTTCATTAACGTTAAAAGCCTATCATGCGCAGGGGGGATAGGCATTCTTGAGAGGTGACTGTGTTGGCCTGTACTTTGTGCATGTGTGTATGACTGTGCATAGGTGTATCGTGTGTGAATTGGGTGTGGGAAATCATGCTGAAGAGGGGCAGTGGGTGGTTCCCCCCACTTTAGGATGCACCCTTTCTACATGTGTGCTTGAAGCTAGTTTGGGTCCTGGGCCTGAAAGGTTTCCCCAGCCTTTTTGATGAAATTATCCCGTGCAGGAGGGAGTGAGGCAGTTTCCTCCTCCTGATAAAGGCCACTTCTGCTGGTGGGTGTTCTTGCATTTCCTTGAGCTCTGTCCCAAGACCACAGAGAGAACATAAGCGGCAGCTTCTCTCTTTGGAGAAGTGCAAATGCACATCTGTTAAAAGAATCCCAAGGGGAGTCACTCTCAAGGACCAGGCTGAGGCTCTTCCTTGTGACAGTTGTACAGAGGCCGCTTTGGACTGATTCAGATGCTTGGCATGTGACAACCCACTTCCTGTGGTGAATGAGGCCTTGGCACATCATTGGTCCACCTATTGCAACATGTAATCCAGGTGCTCCATTGGGAGTCTCTATAGTCAGAGTAGTGCTCCAAACAGAAGAGAACAGGAGGGTGGACAGTTTTGTGAACCAGACTTTCATGCACCTGGGCATCTGTGTGCCCATGTCCTGTGGCAGGGATGGACGGACTTCAGGTTTATCAGATCTATTTTTGTGTTTTTTTACTAGGGCCCCAAGATCCACCCTCCAGAGTCAGGTCTGCCAAAGACATACACTTGGCACTTAAAAAAAGGCTGCTGCTTAGCTCATTCTGAGCCTGGGAATTTACCTTCAGTACCAGAACTGAACTGAGCTCACAGTTCTTATGCAGAAAAGAAAAGTTCTGTTCCTCTCTCCACAACCAGCACTTTTAAACTGAGCAGATTTATATGGGTAAGAAAATGTATTGTTGCTGCTGCTGATAAGAAGTTGGGGGTCCAAAACCCTTGCTGAATGCTGACCTACTGCAAACCAGCTAGAGTTTTACCTGCAGACCTTGATCTCCCTTCTGACCACCCCATCCTGGGTTATCTTGTGTGGATGGTGATGGGGTGGGCTGATCTCACCAACTTCTTCATGGCACTGGATCCTTGTCTGGTGTGAATCTGTGGAGACCTTTTCCCTCCAAGCCACTCTGGTAGTGCTGCTGTGGCAAGCAGTTTGCAAGTATTCAAGTTGGTGTTGTCATATGGCACAAGCTCCTTGTCCACCCCCAGCCCTCATGCTTAAAAGGGTATAGACAGTTTATTCCTTTTGCTGCAGAAGCGTGTGTGGCTGAGCAGGCCCCTTCCCATGACTTCCTGTGGCTCTGAACTCACTGAAATCCTGTTGCTCAGTGATGTTCATCACTTGCAGCCTGTAATAATATTTGCTGTTGTTACTGTTCCTTCTCTCTGTTTTTATTCATTTCTTCCACATACCTCTCTCTCTCTCTCTCTCTCTCTCTCTCTCTCTCTCTCTCTCTCTCTCTATTGGGAGTTTTGCACTGGGGCACACCAGCTGCTGTGGACCTTCCACGCACATCCTTTCCTTTCCACTGTATTAGGACATCACAGTCAATGCGCCACTTGTCCTACTTTGCATTTGTTTGCGCAGAAACTCCAAACACAGAGTTTTAAAATTGCCTTGGGAAAGAGAAGAGGCTGCAGTGGAGGAATTGGGATTTGCAGTGATGCTCACAGTGTGCAGCACTAATCGCACCACCAGGACCCACAACACAAGACGTTTCCACAGTGACCAGCTAGATGTTCCTGGGAAGCCCATAAGGAAGGCTTGAGGGAAGCAGCTCCCTTCTGCTCATGTTTACTGGCAGTTGATATTTAGAGGTCTCTGACACTGATGGTTTTATATATGGCCATTGGTACCCTCATCCTCCATGGATTTGCCTAATCTCCTTTTAAAGTCATACGGGTTGAAGCACAGCACCCAGTGGACCAGAGCATTTTGAGCACTCAGTTGTGTCCAGTCTGGAAATGCTCTCCAGCACCAGGTATCAGGTTCAGCACAGGGATTTGCGCTGATGATGGGAATAGTCAGGAAACTGGTAGAGCCTGAGTTCAGCCCACAAGCTGGCGAACAGGGCTGCTGGAGACATCTTTTAGTATGTAGCTCCAATGGGTTCCAGGCCAATCTGGCTCTTTAAACAGGGCTGCAGAGCATCTTTCAGGGTGGGGGCCAGATTCTATTTCAGAGAAGCATTTAGGGGACACACTGCAATAGTGTGTGGTCCCCAGAGCAAAAGGGATGAGGCCAAACAAACACATATGCACCCACACAGAGCCATATTGTAGCCTGAAGCTCTCATTGTCAGAAACTAATGCTTAGGAAAGGCACTTCAGCATTTTAGAAAGGTGCAGGGTGCGGGGGGGGGGGGGAGCCGGTGTTCAGTGGCTGGGGAAACAGAAGCACCTCTGAAGAACTGTCAAGAGCTAGCTTGGCATTCCTGTGGGGCCAGATTGACCTCTGGGGCTGAGTTTCTGCACCTCTGCCTTATAACTTCATATATGGTCCTTCCTGACAAGGGAAGAGCCCTGCAGGGGCACTCCTGTGGCTTGCAGCCTCACCCTGTGTCATCTTCGCTATTACCTGTTGACTGCTTCGGGAAGCAGGTGCTAAGGGTATGAGCCTTGGCGCATTGATATGAATCCAGTGGCCCCTGAGAAGCTGTTGGACTCTAATTCCTATGAGACCTGATTTGATCATGGTGGCTGGTGCAAATAGGCATTGGGTTCCAACAGTGTCAGGAGGCTGCCCACTCTGGCCTGGAGAAGTCTGGCTGTGGGGTTTCTACCTTGGCAATCAGGGGCATCCTTGTTGTTGAGTCCGGGCTCTGTCTCATGGCCCAGGTCCTGCACTTCCACAACCTGCACCACTGGCCCTCTCAGTGTTACTGGCCCCTTTCCCTCTGTGGCTTGGTTCTTACGTAACCACAGTCTTCAGTATGGGTCACACATTGGCTGTCATTGCATGCGTTCTAGTTGAACTATGGATTGTTAGCCACGAGGAGAGATTTCATGGATTGCTGCTCAGTTGTGAACTCTGGGTTGCTTGTGGTTAACAACCCATAGTAAAACCATACTTCATACATTAGGACAATCACAGTTCAGCAACCCATATTTAGTCCGTACGCTGGGTTATTAATACATGCGAGCCAAGTCTGTGTGTTAGTGTTCAGGTTGTTGCTCAGGTCATGACATCAACAGGTTCCAATACTGGGAATGCCCTGAGGCTGTATTGTCAGCGATGAACCCGTACCCAGTGTTGTTGGGAATTCCTTTTTCCTCCTCCTTCCTCTCCATCAGGGAAAAAGACACTGGTTATTTCCCTACATGGAGGGGACCTGATAATCTATTGCAAACTATTCTGGCAAGTGAAATTAAAGGCGATCTTAGTTTCAAGGGCAGCCAGCCAGAAATTCTGAGCAGGGTTGCTGTGGTAAGAGACCTCTGGCTTATAGTAAACAAACAGTCCACTCTGTGCAGTCTCTCTCCAGCATCCCTTAGAATTCTCAGCATAATTCTCTCTGCCTGTGTCATTTAAAAAAGCTCTGATCAAAAAGATGTGGTACAAAAGGAAAAGAGATTATGGGGGATGAAGAAAACTTGCAAACTCAGGTATCAGTTCCTCAAATTACAAAATTCTTACAAGTTTTCAATGTTAAATAGCAGTTGGTGAGAGTGTATCCTTAAACAACAATCTTCAGAAAGAAAAACATGAATGACTAATTCCAATATTTAGAGAGAAACAGGAAATTCAAGTGTGGCAGCCACATTATTCCATTAATCTGAGAGTCTGCTATGGCAGGGTTTATACAGCTTGCAACCCACCCAAATGAATGAAGCCCATTAGGGACTGACTAAGTTTCCTGTTCTTGTTGCCTGCCTAGGAACTCGAGGAGTTTAAGCACCAGACAGGCCTCAATAATGTCCAAACAGAGTGCATTTGAGTTTTGGGAGTCATAAAAGATGCATAATCAGTGTGTGGTACCCACTTCCACAAGATGCACTAAGTATCACTGGCTTAGTTTTATGTTTGTTTATTTTAAAGGATTGGACACTAATGCAGAATTATCAGTAGCAGGTAGATGCAACATAGCGAGAGGCCAAGTACCTCTGAGAATCAGAGACAGACAATGGGGGAGAGTTATTATTGCCGTGCTCAGACTATGCCTGTCCCAGACACATGTGGCTGGCCACTGAGAGTGGGCCCTAGTCTCGGATGGACCTTGGATCCAAACTGGCAGAGCTCTCTCATTGTCTTATATTTTGTGCAGACCTTTGCTAAGGCAACAGGCCCTGTCTCGTACCTGATGATAATATTGCTGGGGGTGGGACATGAACAGCTTCTGCAGAACTTCTGGCAGCCAGAGGTGTGGTCTGCTGGAGATGAAACGATGCCGACACCATCACTGGCCTCAGTCCCGATCACACGGCATTTATACAGTATCAGTTGCATCCACACTGCAGCTGTTGCTCTCCACAACGCAGGCAGATACAGCACCATCTGTAACAAGCCTTGATACTGCGGCATTCACTTTACCATCTCGCCGATACAACAATCTGTACCATAGTGCCACTATTCGGGCAGCTGCATCTGTGCTGGGGTATTCACACCAAAACAGCAGCAGCTCTATAATTGCCAGTACAAATACGGCAGTGTCTCTGCTATGTACCATTGGTGGTTTTCTAGAGACTGAGATTTCAGGACTGACTTGGAGCCGGGCATTTAGAGAAGCTCCAAGCTGCACATATCCCTCCAGACCTTCACACCTGCTGAAGCAATGGCTGCAAAGTCTGCTTTGTCTGCCGTGTGGAAGGAGCAAGGGGAGTCAAGGCAGTGCCTTTTGGAGTAGTGTTAGAATAAGGTGGGGTTAGTAGTTAACAGGAGCCAGCAGATTTGCTTTTCCACCAAAGAATCCTAGGAATTATGGTTGGTGAGCTGCTGATTTGAGAGCCCTAGCTTCTTCATAGAGCAACCATTCCCAAGGCTTAATGGAGTAAAAGAAAAGACCATTTAGACCAGTGTTCCTCAACCTTGTGCCTTCCAGACACATTTGGACTGCAACACCCAGAATTCCCAGTCAACGGCCCTGCTGGATGGGAATTCTGGGAGTTGCGGTCCAAATGTCTCTGAAGGCCACCAGGTTGGGGAAGGCAGATTCAGACAGAAAAAGCCCTCCAACTCCCAGCATGCCTCAGGCAGCCATGCTGGTGGGTGGGAGCAGGGAGTTGCTGGACCTTTTTCTACCTAAGCATGCATAGGATTGTGCCCTAAACCACTCTATCAGTGTAATCTCATATAGGTCTCATTGATCCTTATCAAGCTTACTCCCTTGGATATGCCCATATGACTGAAGCTGAAGGCTGCAATTGTCTAATCACTTACATGGGAACAAGTCACACCGAAGTCCGTGGGACTTCATTCCAGCCAAACAAGCATGGAATTACCCTGTAAGTCTGTAGTGCGAGTATGTCAACATCCTCTTAAAATACACTGGGATGTTCTTTATCATTTGAACCATCCATAATGTATTATTTAACTTATTTAAGGGCAGACCTTTTAACCTTGCTGTGAATCATGCTTCATCCCCACTGAAAACCTTCATACCACATTAAAATTTGAAACAGTATTCCTGTATTTCTTGCAGGAGCTGGACAAAGTACATGGCTCTTTGACTTTCCACAAATGGCTAACACTGAGCTGGGGAAAGGTGACTGACGATATGTTGGACAGGAAGTCCCATCCCCGCAGCCAGGATGCTGCCTGATCAGAGTTATAGTCCAACAATCTCTAGAGTGCTACACTTCCCCTGCCCCTGGATTAGCAAAACCAGAATATATTACACAGAATTAGATAACAGCTTCCATTTGCTTAATAGGCATAAAATATACAGGCTGTGGAATTCAGCAGTTTTATGCACAGAATTTAATTTACTGTGGAACATAATTAATATAAACAAGCCTGAGTAACCTTTTCCCCTACCTTTACTCCTGTGTAACAAGAGTCCTTTTCTCTCCCTTCAACTGTATCCCATCTCTTGGCCAGGGACTGTTTGACTTTATTGTTCAGTTCAACGGCTAGGACAGTATTTGGCATGGTGCTCATAAATGCTAAACGATCATCCTTATCACAGGATCTGCAGCAAAGGGCTGAGTTAGATCACTGAGACAGCCATGGCTGCTTCTCCCCTGGCTGAACAAGGCTGCTATGAGCCTGAGCCATCCTTTCCCCCCATGCTGAGCTGAGACCCATCTCCCCAGCCGCCCGGAGGGCGCGCAAGAGGAGACCCTGCCAAGCCGATCTGGGTCCTAATGGTGGGGGCAGGAGAGGCGCAGGGCTCCCTGCCTTGTTTCCAGCTCAGCCTTCCCCGGGACAGACGAGGAGCATTGTGAGTGCCAGCCAGCGAGTGGGTGCTGCAGCCTGGCCTCTGTGCTTTTCAGGGCGATCATGCTTCTGACAAAGAGAATGAAAGCTGTGCATTCTCCTTCTGACAGGAGGCCCTCGCTTGGCTTCCCTGCACGCCTTCGCTCCCCCTGCCATCTGTCTGCTATGAGAGCAGCGCAATCAGCCCTTGCATGGATGCCCTCAGTTGGCCAGCCTGGCAAGGAATCCCCCAGCAGCTGCCGGGAGAGCTAGGTGTGCCGTGCCATGACTCTGTGCCCCTGGGATATTCCATACTTGGGGACAGGCTCCTGGCTCCCTGCCTTCTGGCATCAAGCCTTCCTTGAGCCTTGTTCTCCTTCGAGCACAGAGCTCTCTGCTTGCTCTGTGACTGTCTTGCGCTGCTTTGCATGCCTAGGCCTATGGCGCCAGGAGTTGCCATTATTTCACGGAGCCCAGCCGTAATGTAGTGGAGCCATACTCACGGGGACAGAGGGCTGGCTGGCATGTCTTTATTAGTAGGGTCACTGTAGCCACCGGACCCGCCCCCCCCCCCTTTCCAGAGCCCTCTCTTCCCTCTGCGCTTGGCTGCAGTCCTTACAGTACTTGCAGAGGTGGGTGGCAAGGAAGAATCCCCCTTCGCAGCAGCAATATACTGTTGCTGGTTGTACTATATCCTATTTTGGAGTGGCTGCATCTTCATTAGGCCATTGCTACCCATTGGCTTTACAAGCAGCCTGCTCCTGGTGAAAAGGAGGACTATTACGTGTGACTTGTTGGTGTGGGTCAACACAGTGGCTTGCCATTTTGGACTCTCCTTGTGATGCATCTGTGGGAACTGTCCCAAGGAACACTGAAGAGATTTGCATGAAGCTTTGCTATCCCTGTTCAGACTGCTCTGTGTTTCGGATGAAATGATCCATCCACACCAGCTGTTAAGGGTGGGAAGTTTCTTGCTCAGCACTGCCTGGATTAATTTAGTATCACAGCATGAAAACTTCCAAGACAGAGAACTTTGTTGATGAGATTGGAAGCTTCCAGGAGATCCAGCAGGACTAGATGGGATGCAGGAACATATACGCCATCTGTGCCCCTGCAGAGATCTTGCATCAGGTAGAGTGACCGAGAGTGTTCCTGTTCACAAACCAAACCTAAAACTAAACTCAAATGGATCCTGGAAGTCCACTGCATCCAACTATTCTCTGGTGGAGTTGTCCAAGTTGTCCAAATGGAGGAATCAGATACTGGCCAAAAATGATCCCATTTTGGGCCTAGTTGGGCTGAGTAAAGTATTGTTGTTGGTTTAGTAGAGGAATTGCTGCTGTGGGGGATTGTAAATGTTCCCTTTCTCAGAGAAGCATTTATGGTCTTTATCATACCTCCTCTATCTCCAGCCGCTTTGATCAGTCAGCAGTGCAAGAGTCAAGTGCACGAGTGGTTGGCCTCACACTTCCAAGGATTTTGTCTACATCCTCACGCTGCACAAACTGAAAAGTACCTTATCATGACACCAGAAGCAGCTGTCAAAGTTCTACTGGCACTATTCTTAATGTGGAGTCAAGGTTGGAACAGATGTTAAGTGACTTTATCTGCAAATAAGTAACAGCAGGCCCCTGAACAGCCTTCACCCATCTCCTGCAGGGAGCCATGTACAAGTCCATGTACTACTTGCAGTTGCTTTGCTGGATGTCTTTGAGCAGATGCAGTGGGGACAGAAAAGGATGTTTTGTTTTTGTTTTTGAATTTTCGCTATTCTCACTGTTCCAGAGTAAGTCCTAAGACAGGGCATGGGGAACCTCAGGCCCTTGGGGGGGCGGGGGGCTCAGCTGGTCCTCTGGGCTTTCATAGAAACCCTCTTTTTCCCAAGCACTGATCCTCTGGAGGGAACCTCGGCAGGGCTGTGGGAAAGCACTCCCCGCACCGTGCAAGCTGCTTGCTAAGCCTGTGGGGTGGGGGGGCACATCTCTGTGAACTGCTGCACAGGCTGCTGACAGGGAGAAGCACTCTCCTGCAGCTTTCTACCGTGGGTCAGACATCCACAACTGCAATCGCCTCCTACTCAGGCAGGATAGGGAAAGGAGTTTCCTGCCTTTCGTTGGCACCATGCCTGTGGGCACCACAGCAGGCAGTGCTGGGAGGGTGAGCTGGTGGCTGCCACACACCCCTCCCCAAGTGGGGCTTGGGAAGGTGGCATGGGCTAGACATGCTTCATCTGGGTTTAGATGAGATGCTAAGCCAAGGGGGAGTTTTCTACTCCTACCACTACTACCATGCCTACTTGGGGTGGCTGATAAACTACCCTTTGGGAAGTGAGGGGTGCTGAGCCCCCCCCCCCCGCACCCGTGGCTTAGGCTGTTGCATGAACCTGATCAGTATTTCAGGTGCTGGCCTAATTTAAGTCATGGTGCTTTTGCAAACTGGCTTCCAATACCATTAGCCTGTCATTTCCCCATTCCCACTTTCCAGAGGTCACCAGGGCACTGAGAAAACCACTGGTTTGTTCCATCACCCCTGCAGAGGGGCAATCCTATTCATGTCCATGCAGAAACAAGCCTATTGAATTCAATGGAGCTTGCCTCCAGGCAAGCATGTACAAGATTGCACACTACTAAGTAGTGTTGTCAAAGGAATCACTAGAAGCACCTCTACACCCGGATCACTGTCTTTCTGCAGTAATAAAACGCTAGACTGAGTGCATGCCAACTGAGTGAGTTGAGAATGATGCCAACCAAGGTAATCCGACAATTGCCACAATCTCCCTCAGGAGCTGTTGAACCAGTAGCCTGGTTGTGGCTGAAACGTGGGGCCAGTGCCCTGCAGCCTTAGGAGTGCAAAGGACCCTCCAGGGAGTGGCAGGTGATTGGGGCAGGGGCAAAGCAGACAGGCATCAGCCCTTGGGCTGGCATGGGCATTCAAAAAACTTTTTATAGTCAGATGCCAGCTGGCTGTCTGTGTACATGATTACATGTGCTCATTTTATTATTCTCTCTTTAAAATATAAATGATTTGTCTCCATAACAAAGTGGTACTTCTTCCTAAACCAGGGTGCTTAGCATCGGGGAAGCAAAATATGCCAGTGGTCCTGGTGATGCTTGATTTAAGTGGATTTAAATTATGGGAATGAGCATGCTTAAAACATTTCAAATACAGAGAGAGAGATGGATAGATACATAGATAAGAAACAAGATTTTGTCTGCTAGCATATGAGGAACGTAAGAGTGGTTGTAAAGCATGGAATAGCACGGCGTGAGTGTGCCTGAATGGAGGGGGTGAATGTTAGCCGTGAGCTGCACAGCTGAAGTAACACACCCAGCCATTGCTGCATCGCACCCACACAAGACCATTGATTCAGGGTCTCAAATTATCTATCTGCATCACTGAAGATGGAATGACCCTCCAGCATGGATTGTAAGATGCAGGTGACCCCCGGCATGCACCTGAAGCCTCCCATCCAGAGAAGTCAGGGGATGGGATCAACTGAAGCACCATTGCAGCATGGACTCCCCTGGGTACCCAACGGTCCCCCCTTTCTCCCAGGCCCATAATCACGGCAAACCAGCTGCTGTCCCTTTCTGCCTCACCGCCCTGACCAATGAGCTCAAGGAATCAAATCCCCCCTCCTCCCCAAAACACATTTCCATTCTGCCCCCCGTTTCAGGCTGGAGGCGTGGGGAGGGCTGTCAGGGATATGATGCCGGGGCAGGATTGTGCTGGTGCTGTCCCTGGCAGGGGATCTGTGTGGTGCGTCCCTCTGCGACTGATGTCCAGGGGTCTGCTGCACTTCCTCCCCACCCCCCTGGACAGTAGTTGCTCTTCAGAGATCTTTGTGTCTTGGCTGCAAGAGATGAAGTTTTTTGCTGATCGTATCTGACATCTTAGCCGCTTGCAGTGGGAGATTAATGGCTCTCCAAACACAAGTGGAGAAGGAAAGAGCCCCAGGAGGACAGGACTGGCGCTTTTGCAACACACACCAGTTCTGCCCTTGTCTGTGATAGGGCTGGCATGGGCCATCAGGAGACGGGGCACAGGTTGGCACACTGGGCTGGCAAAGGGAACCATGAGGACAAAGTGAGCAGTGGCAGACTAGACAGCTTGCCATAGGGTTGCCAAAGTTTTTTTGAGCCAAGCTCCTCTACCTTTAACAGACCTGTTGAAGACCAACACCTAACCATTTTCCCAGCACAGAAATGCAGAAGAAAAGCTCCACCTCCTTTTACAGTTGGTTTTTTTTAAACTATGTATTTATAGTTTTTTGTCTGTTACGCAAGTGTTAAAAACATAACAGACCTGCCAGGGGGTGGGGGAAACGGACTATCATATGTTGTGATGGTAACTAATATAAATGGTTTCTGACAAAGATTAGGTGTAGTGGCTGTTGCTAAGGCTGCAGGTTTTATACTGTCCCTTGTCTTGTGCATTTAATAGCAATTTGATAAAAACTTAGGAATTGAAGCTTTCCTGGCATAGAGATGAACTGAGAAGAAAAGCTTCTCTTACTTAATTTCTGTATATCTGCATGTGATTAAAGGCAAACCACTAAATGATCACCCATTTCAGTTTTTAGATCAAGAGAGATTTTTTGGTGAAGGGATTGAACTATTTCTAACTTTCCCTTGCTTTTTTAAACCTTTTTATGGACCTGTTTGATTCCACTCTTCCTCATTTCTTTTCATCTTTTTCTGGTTAAGGCTTCTTTCAAGTGCCCAGTGATCCCAGCCAATCAGGGATCATGCAGTGAATAGGTTGACCTCATGGCACTGACTAGCCAATCAGATCAGACAATATAACTGAAGCCAGTTGAGTGTAAAGGCAATGTGGCCTTAATCAGTTTCATGGACAATCCCAGGATTTATAATTACTGCTTGCCTTTGCTCTACACTGGTAAACTTTTCTCCCCTCACTCCCATCTTTTGAATGTCTTCCTTAAAAAACAAAAACAAAGAGGTGGGATGCCTTCTGACACGCTTGACAATATTTATGAAACTTGTCTTCCCTTTTTTGCCTGAGTCTCTATTACAATAGCTAGATGCATAACATGACCCTTTGACACAGCTTTGAGTACTGGATTAACAGGTGGGGATGAAGCTTGCTAATTGCTCTAATTATGAACCTTTGCAAAGCATCTGCTTAGTCTCCGTTGGTAATGGACTATTTGGCTCAATGGACAACTGTGCTGACCATTTTATATGTGTGTGAAATAAAGGAGATGTCTTTGAAAGGGACCAGATACCTTGTCTTTTTCTACAGATTGCACAAGGATGAGGTGCAGGTATGAGAGGCTATGGTTCAGTCAAGGACAGGGTGTTGAATAGAATTAAGGTATTCCCTGCAGAATTCAGGTGGCCTTCTAGATCCTTGGTAAACAAATGTCCATCTCCACAAATCCCCACAAATATAGGGGGAAGCAGAAGTCCAAGGTGTTGGTCCTTGAGAGAATTACCCCCTTGTCTTGAAAGAGCCCCTATGGTGGCAGTTTATGAGGGGATGAGGGCAAAGAGAATAAATATGGTTGACAGCCTTTTTGCTAGCACTGTTCCTCTGCTTTTACCATCTGTGTGGAATACAAAAACAGAACAGTTGCTTTTTTTCCTGGTGTGAATATAATATGATAAGGAAAGCTTAATTTCTTTATGTCAGACTGCAGTATAAGATAGATGCAGAAGATGGCAACTCTCGGAATACAGATAAGGTAGCAGTATTCTAGGACACCAAAAAGTCAAAATCTCAGTCAGACTTGTGAGATTGGCACACATGAGAAAGGAGTGTGGGAAGTTTGCAGTTAGTCACATCACTTGAATTAATGCAAGCATTGCACTCCAAACGCATCATGGTCAAGGAGCACTTCAGCAGCTACGCATGTGTGTGTGCCTAGGAGACTCGCATCTTCCACAGATGCCTTCAGGAGCTTGCTTTGCAGCTTAGGTCTTCCAGCCCCCTTCCTCCCTTTCCTTCCCCCTTCTCTCTAACCCTCCCCTTTCCCTCGACATGCCCTCATGCCCTCCTCCCCTTCTCCCTCATGCTGACACTTTCATTAGCAGGTCCGATCAATGCCTCTCGCTTTCAGGCTCCTTCATTATTCATAAGTTGGATTCCTAACTGTTTGGCTGAAGTAACCCAAGAGGTAGCTCTGTGGTGCGGCAGCCACCCTGGGGATGGGCATATAAAAGCACCACGGCAGAAGCAGCAAAAAATTAAGTTTGAGGTGGAGAGGAGCGGGATGCCTCCCGGTTGCGCAGCAGGGAAGCTACAGCCAAAGGAAAAACCTTGACATCCAACTACCTGTCTAAACTCTTTTGTTTTTAGTTTCCACTCTCAAAACCGTGGATTGCCTAACTCAGCCTCCCACAACCTGCTGCCTCCCAAATGCGTGGATTTACAGCTCCATTCTCACCCAGAATGCCCTTTGGCTGGTAAGAGTTGTAGCTGAACATATTTGGAGGATACTGGGTTGTGGAAAGGTGCTGAAGTCTATGGAACTCCATCCTTCCAATGCAGAAGTCAGAGCTGGTCTTGCTGAGCAAGAGGATGCTAAAATGAACAGCCTGTGGCCTTGGAGACATCTTTGGGAGGAAAGCAAGAAGTTGCGGCTCTGCCTCAGCTGAAGCAACTGGATGCCTGAATGGTTGCGGAAGAATTTAGCTGCTCTAAAGAGAGGCAAACTCTCCAGCCAGCCCTCAGTCTGCTACGCAGGCCCAGCCAGACAGTTTGCAGCCTAAAGCAATGTGGTTAGCTGGCTGCTTCCTCCAGCCCTGTGCCTCCGTGGCAGGAGTCTTGTAAGAGGTTGGTCGATCCCTTGTGGGAGCCCTGCAGCTTGGGCACATGGCAGAGGCTGGAGGGCCAGAGAGCAGCTCACTGGCTGAGCAGTTGAGAGAGCAGGCAGGCAGGGTCACTGGGTCAGCATCAGTGCCCACTGCAAGAAGTCATGGGGTGGACTGGTGGTGCACCCAGCAGGCTGCTCTAGAGGGGCCTGCCAGTGGCTCTCTTGCCACAGAATACCTGGCAGAGCTCTCCAGAACATCCACGGGAGGGAGCAGCGAAGCAGCAAGCCCTCCTGGCAGGGGCAGGGGCACATTTCACCACTTTTCCTACTCTGTGCCTGATTGCAGCCGCATCAGCCCACATATTGGCAGGTCTGGCCCTTCTGCTACAGGCAGAGTCCCCATGTTGGATCCTACACCGCTCCCCTTTTCTTTTCCTCTTTGTTCTCATTGAACTTGATAACTACATTGCGAGAGCTGCTCACTAGGCACAGGAGTGCCTCATGGTTTTGCCCATGGACCAGATTTGCCTGCTTGTGCTCTGCTGCTTCTCATGACACTGAGTGCTCTCTCGCTCTCGCTCTCATGGCTGGCACTGGAAAAAGCAGCCAGGTGTGGAAAGAAGCAGAAGCCTTGACAGTTTATGAGTTGTGTCTGCTACTTACCAAAAGCACTAATGAGCCTGGCCCTGTTGTGCTAATTGGGCTGATTTGCCAGAGATTGCTGGGGTTAGTGATCCATGCAATGGATGATGAAAGGTTGGGTTAATGAACCCTATCCAGAATGATTGAGTCTGATCATAAGCTGCCCCGTCTGCTTTCTGTCATTTTCCAGGGGCTTCCCTTGGCTTGAATGGGCCAGCAGCGTAGTGCAGTTACCAAAGTTGGGAAACCCTAGGCCAAGGGGTTAGAGCCAAGCCCAAGCTGGAATTCAGCTGGGTCTAAGTCCCAGCTCTGAAGGGGTAGGGGAGGGATGACTCCCATGCCTAGAGGAGTTGGTGGGTTCATTGTGCTGTCCTCGCATGGCTGATTTATATCCACCGAGAGGAACGCCCTTGTTTTTCTGCTGTTTGTTTGCTTTCTGTGTATGCCATGGCATTTTGTACAGTCAGAGCCAGTCGCCTTCCTGCAAGTGCGTACAGGGTGACTGGGTCCAAAAGAGGACAGGATCCCCCCTCCTTTAAAATTTATGTAGAAGAGAGAATTTTAGAGGGATGGCTTTCTAGCCACACCTGCTGAACCCCTCATTTCTACACATCTGTAAAAGGTGCCCTGCCCTTTTTTGCATCTGACCACCCTAATCCTCAAGGCAGACTGCTTTAGCAAGCCCTGTACCAAACCACCACAACTTCCCTTTTTTGCACTTCCTTTGCCCAGATGGCTGTTCCTCCAGCAGTGCCCTTTAGAGTTGCTGCCTTTTTATATGCCTCATAGGAGCCTGTATTTTTCTTTCCCATACGAACATTGTCCATGCTCCAAACTAAGCAGTATTCACATGGGGAGGAAAACAAGTTAATTGCTGCTAGCTACAAGGTTCTGTCAGACACATGAGCTCTCAGTGGTGTGGCAAATATACACCCAAGATGAACAGTTCCCAAGTAGGGTGCTTACGTGTTCAATCGGCCATTGTAACCATGTACTGAACAACAACTGGATGTGTACAGTCATCATCAAGTTTCTCTCCATAGGATGAAAATCTTCATCTACTCTTATCAACAGATCAAGTTGTTCTTACATGCACAGGAGTGTTCCAGGGCATTTTTCTGATCAGTTGACAACCCCATTTTCATGCTGCTGTGAGTACTCGTGGATCAACTCTAACATTTATTGGTAATGAGCATACCTCAAACTAGTGTGAAATCTGTACATCCTTTTTTTATTTAATAAAGCAGACTTGTTTATAGTCTCCATATCCAGGAATTTTATATAGAAGTTGTATAGCTCAAAGTGATATAAGAGCACACTTGCTGGCTTGCACTTTAGAGCAGCCCGAGGCAAAACAGGTAATCTTAAACAAAGGAGAGGGTTTATTCAGGAAAAAACAGAACAATGTTTGTTTATTTATTTTCAAACCCAACCAGAAATAGCACACTAACTTAAGTGGAGATAATAATTAGCTTTGTCAGGTCAGGATACTCCAGATAGAGAATTTTAAAGTGTCAGAATGTTGAAAGTTGCATTGCTGAATTTTTATGGCAGGGCTGTTATGCCTATAATGGCTATGCGATGATGGAAAACACAGCAAGTAAAGCTATCCCTAGCAGGCATATGAAGTGATGGGAATAGTTTTACCTGCAATCATGCAACTTTCAAAGAAAGGGAAGCCTTGCCACAAAAAATGATTAGCAACTCTAATCCCCCCCCCCCCCGCCACTCCCCTCAGCATATTCAACATCCCATTACACAGGGGACTGGCTGAGCCCCATGGCACTTATGCAAATGCAAGGCTTTGTATTGGGGATGGAGAAAATGTGAACCTCCAGGCCTCGTTGAGGTGTAGCTCCCAGCACCCCTCAGTTTTGGCTATGCAAGTTGGGGCGGTAGAGAGTTGCAGTCCAATGATCTTGAGGGGCACCAATGGCCTACCCTGTCTATTCCTTTGCAGGCGATCGGTGTTGGGCAATTTGAGTGGTCCTACTAGAAGTCTCCTCCATTGCTTTTGTGATGTTTTTCCTTTCACCAAGGGAATGCCATGCACTTTCACTGCCCTTTGATGCATAGAAGTGTCAGTAAAGATGGTCAGCCCCAAGAGATCCATGGATCTGAATGGTTGCCTCTTTGGGATTTTTCTGCTGCCCCAGCAGGCAGCTCTGTCAAAGCCATGGCCAATCTCCAGAATGGCGAAATGACCAGGACAGTAGATAAATTACTCCTGAGCATCCTCCCTTACGAAGTAGAGCCTCCCCAGCACCTGGGTTTTGTAGGGGGCTAGCAGTGATGCAACAAGTGAGACAATGGCTAAAGCAATGTTGGTGAAAAACTTGGAGGGAATCCTATTGAATCCACATCAGAGTATGTTTGAAGGCCTACTCTGGCAATATAGGCAAGAAAGAATACATTTTTTCGACTGCAATTGTTTCTGCAAAGAGCTGTTCTTAGGCACTGTTTCAGATGGTCAGGGTCTTTTACATTCCCACCCACAAGAGAAGGACTTATACCTTTTGACAGCCGCCTGTGAACAGTTTGCTCAACACTTTGTAGGCAAAGTCACTCAGACCTGCCATGACTTGGATGCTGTTGATACCTTTAGTGCCTGCTTGTCCACTACTGTTGTCAGTTTGTACAGCCTGAGTTTGTGGACAAGATCTTGGGAGAGGTGAGAGCAACCACATGTCTTCCGGATCTTTGCCCTTCTGGCCCATAAAAGCAGCCAGACTGGCCAAGTGAGTATTGCAGTGTAGCTAATGTCTCCCTTGATCAAGGCAGAGTCTGAAGGTGTAGATGGTAAGACCATGTTGAAAAGCCCTCCCCGATTCACCCTATATTGGATCATCATACACCAGTCTCCAATACTCCATTTTGAGACAAGGTATTAGAATGTGTGGTGGCTCCCAACTCCAAGAATTTATGGATGAGATGGTGTAACTAGTTCCATTTCAGTCTGGCTTCAGACCTGTTTATGGGACAAACAGATTTTGTCACTTTGGCAGATAACCTATGCCAGGCACTGGACAGGGGTGTGTGTCTCTGCTGGTTCGACTGGACCTCTCAGCAGCCTTGAGCACCATTTATCTACCTACCTACCTACCTACCTACCTATCTATTTAAAACATTTTTATGCCGCCCCCATCGCAACAAAGCCTCGGGGCAGCTCACAACAGGAACAAAATTATACAATAAAAATATTAAAACCCAGTGCATCTTGGCTTAAAAAATTTAAAATTCTACAAATAACCAATAAATTAACACTTAAAATAAGTTTTAAATAAAAAGGTCTTAGCCTGGCGCCGAAAAACAAATAACGATGGCGCCAGGCGGACCTCTTTGGGGAGTGCATTCCATAGGTGGGGCGCCACCGCAGAGAAGGCCCTCCTCCGGGTACTCACCCTCCTAATATCATTCACACAGGGTTCCTGGAGAAGGGCACCTGTTGCTGATCTCAAGGGGCAGGAGGGCATATATGGACGCAAGCGTTCCTTTAGATACCCAGGACCCAAGCCGTTTAGGGCTTTATAGGTCATAACCAACACCTTGAATTGGGCCCGGACTTCAATCGGGAGCCAGTGGAGCTGACGGAGAACTGGGGTTATATGAGAACAACGCCCAGTCCCCGTCAGCAACCTGGCACCTCTATTCTGCACCAATTGAAGTATCTGGACCGTCTTCAAGGGTAGCCCCACATAGAGCGCGTTGCAGAAATCTAATTGGGAAGTTGACCATGGTATCCTTCTCAGTCACATTGCTGGGATAGAAATTGAAGGCACTATCTTACAGGGGTTCCATTCTTTCGTGGAGGGGTAGGTCCAGGAGGATCTTCTATGACTCCCCAGTTGGTGACCCATGGAGTTCCTTGAGTTCTGTTCTGTGCCCCATGCTATTCAATAAATATATTAAGACATTGGAAGAGGTTTCCATAGTTTTGGGGTTTGGTGTCACCAATGTGCTGATGACACCCAACCATTTCTCCTGTGCATCTCATTCCAAGGAGGTTGTTTGGTACTAAATCCAGGTCTGTCAGCAGTAATGGACTGGATGAGAGAAAACAAATTGAAGCTTAATCTAGACAAGGCAGAAGTGTTCCCGGTCAGCCACAAAGTGGATCAAGGAAAAGATTCAGTCTGTGCTGGATGGGTTACACTCCCACTGAGGTCTACAGCTTGCATGGAGTTCTGGATTCAACCAAGAATCTGGATGCCCAAGTTTTAGTGGTAACCAGGAAGGCATTTGTACAATTAAAACTAGTGTACCAATTGCACATGTTCCTGGAGATGTCTGATTTGGCCACAGTTTCCCATTCCTTAGTGATGTCCCAGTTGGATTATTGACACATGCTCTGTGTGGGGTTGCCTCTGAAGAATGTTCAGAAACTCCAGCTGGTTCAGAGAGTTGCTACCAGACTGTTGACTGGTGCTGGCTACAAGGGATATACACCTCTTTTGCTGAAAAAGCTTCACTCACTCCCAGTCTGTTTCCAGGCACAATTCAAAGTGCTGGTTCTGACCTACAAAGCCCTCTCCAGCTCAGGTCAAGCCTATTTGAAAGACCATATTCTCCCTTATGAATCTGCCTGTACCCTAAGATCTCCAGGGAAGGCTCTTCTCTTGGTCCTACCTACTTCACAGGTGTGTCAGAGGGAATGAGAGAAGGCCTGCCCCTCAGTGGCTGCCCCAAGTTTCTAGAACTCCCTGCTCAGGGAGGCTAGATTGGCACCCACTTTGCTATGTTTTTGGAGACAGACAAAAAAATTTCTGTTCCAGCAGGCCTTTGGAAATAGTTTGGACCTGTGAGATTGCATTGGACTAGCTCTATTTATATTACTTTTGTTGCTTTTCAGTAATAGCACTTTATATAATTGTAATATGGTACCACTTTGCATCTATTTCAGCTTCTGTATATTTCCGTCCGTGTTTTAATTGTTCAAGTCTTACTGTTGTAAGCTGCCTTGTGCCTAAAAATTGGGAATAGGCAGGATATGACTAAATAGAATGATGATTAATGCTGCTGCTGCTGATATAGCTCTTATTTTCAGGAAGTGTCACTTAGTGGGCAGTCCACATAGGGGTTCCCCTCCTTGCAGTCTGCTCAGACACCACCAAATCTTGCAACCAGGCCCAATAAGTATACAGCAAGTACCAAGAAAGCGCATAGGGCAAAGGGGGGAACCAGGGACACACGGGAACCTATAAAAGGTGTGCTTCAACCAAACTGTACCTCTGTCATTTACATACAGGGCAGCTGTTGTAGGTAGGAACCCCACTCCATATATTCCATCTTTAGGGTTGGTTCCTGTCCAGGGTGGTGTGGACTTGGCTCTCCATGAATCTGCCCTTCCTTGGTTTGCCAACACAGGCTTTCAGAACGTCCTTTTAAGGTGTAAGCAGCAAGGTAACCATGTTGGCTAGGTCATACCTACACCTGTGCCCCATTGCCAAGGCCAGGAGAAAGCAGGCATTTCTTGTGCACCTGCTGTTCCCTACCCATAGTTGTTTATGGGTTCTTTAGATGATGACATGACTTCCAGTTTCACTTTGGTATCTAACCAGCATTTTTGTGAGGTTTTTTTTTTTTTTTTTAAGATCAGGGAAAATTCAATACTTAATTGTGAAGGAAAGCACATTATTGTATATTTGTGCTATTTCACTATAGAACAGTGCCACTTAGATGTTATGTTGCAGAAAAGTAGGAAAGAAAACATCAAGTAGTATGAAGATCTCATTTCTTCTATGAAACAGAAAGTAGATAGCAGATTAATGGCTAATTAACAGCCACTTGCAGTAAAGCTCAGTAAGGAGGATTTCTGGCTCGCAGCTCATTGCTACATGTGACTTTTTGAGGTCAAAATGGTTGCCTAGCCTATTTTGGAAATGCCCTCTGCCTAATGAAATTGTGCACTTTTGTAAGCTAGTATGCTGTGGTGCAGAATCAGGCACCCAAGTGCCTTCCAAATACCTCAGACTGAAACTCCCATAAGCCATGACTATAGGCCATGCAGGTAAAGGCTGATGGCAGTTGTAATCCAAAAGATTGTAGGCCCTGGTGTCATGGCAAGAATGTTGGACTTAAACCAACCAATTTGGGTTTAAATAACCTGACAGCAAAAAGCTTAGTCACTGATCTTGGGCTAGTCATTCTTTTCCCCCCTCACCTACCTTACAGGGCTGTTGCATGGATAAAAGAGTGGGGGAAACTGGGTATGCCTCCCTGAATTCCTTAGAAATAGAGCAGAATAAAAGTAAAATAAAGAGAAACTAAGTTGATGCATTGCCACAAGTTTATGCTTTTACTTGCATATGAGTGGTAGGGTGCAGCTGTTTATCTAGGCTTATGCCTCTGTCTGTGTCCTGAATTATGTTCCTTTTGCTCCTCATCCATTTCATTACTGCCCTTCTCATCCAAAGCCAGCAAATTCATTACAGTTGATGGCCACAGAGGGACCAGCATTTTTTAAGCAATCAGATGATTGCAATTAAAAACCTGGTGCTAAGGTACAGCTGGGGGAGGGGGAAGGAAGAGGAGGAGGGGAGAATGTGGGTCCTGTTGTTACTCTGCTTTCTGAACTCATAGCTATTATTCATGCACCAGTGAAATATGTGCATTCTCAATCTGCCGGTCTGCCCTGGAACACCCAACTTAGAGGCATCAAACATTTAGCTTTGAAGACACACCATATCGCAACCCATCTAACCTTCCTTTGCAAACTAAAGACCCATTCCTAACTTGCCCTTTCGCTATGCACTTCACTTCAAGGACCAACTCAATTTAACCTCCACAAAGGTAGATTTAGCATCAGGACTGCTACCACTACCTCTCTCTCTAGCCAGGTATCGGTACCTTTCCCAGGAGCCTTAGCTATAAACATTTCACAGGTGAAGTTCTTCTGGCATGGGGAGAAGTGCAGGGGAAAGCTTCATCTGCAGAACAGCTGTGTGTCCAGCCATTGTTAAAGACACAGGCTCAGGCCAGTGGTGATGGGATTGGGTGGCCTGGCACTAGCCATGCTGTTGGTATCCATGATGCTTGTTCCAACAGCACAGCCTGCCATTATGGTAGCATGGTATGACAGGTAATTTTAAAAGGAGAATATTTTATAGCATATGAGCTAATAGTTCTAGCTATGACAGGGAAGTGTGGAATTTTTAGAATGAGAGCATTAGAGAAGGGAACAAGAGGCCATTGCCCTGCATCATGGTCCGACCAGTCAGACATGAATCAGACTCTTGAATCAACCCACATAATCTAGACCAGTGGTTTTCAACCACCAGTCCATGGGCTAGCTGGAGATTTCCTGCCGGTCTGTGGGGGGCTGCATCCCGCTTGCCATGGACTGTTGAAGGGGCTGACTGTGCTCTCTCACCTCTTCCTTGCTTGGCATTGCATACATGGGGGGTGTGCCAGTGCTGCCCAAGAGGCCAGGGAGGGGAGAAACAGCTTTTTGTTTCTGCCTCAGCAGTCCCCAAGGTGGTTTTCCTGTTTTTGCTGGTCCCTAGCTGTGGAAAGGTTGAAAACCACTGATCTAGGTCAGAGCTCAGGAGCCCTTCTCAGACCCAGGAACCAAATCCAGTCCTCTTGGGATCTTAGCATAACCTTTCAGAATTCCCCAGATGGGATTAACCTTTTTTCCCCTCTTTGATAGTTGCCCAACTTTTGTAGAGATCGTCCCCCATTCTGAAAGACTGAAATGCCTCTCCTAAGGTGGAGTTACTGGCAGTAAGGGCTTTAAGCTAAAATATGCTGCTATTTTGGCCCTCCCCTTTTGCCTTCAACCCCACATGCATGCCTTTGGTCCCACCCACCAATGAAGTACATCCCCACCCTCCATCAGAGCTTCTTCAAAACTGAATTTGACCCTTGGACTAAAAGAGGTTTCATCACTAATCTTGGCTGGGATGTGGCACAAGAAAAGAGCAGCCGCACAAGAGCTGTGTGTTTGCAGAGAAAAGAAGTCTAGATGTTGCCAAAAAAAAAAAAAAAAGAGCCAAGCCACATGTCATCAGGATAGAGAAATGCATTGCTAAACAGAATTTAGACACAACTGGGCAGGCTTAGACATTTTTTGCATCCAAAGTAGCGAAAGTCATGCCTCACCCCTGCTCTATTCTGATTACATAAATCCAAAGTTGAAGGCCAAACAGAATATTGCACCCCAGGCCATGAGTCTGATTTTTTCAAAGCCTAGCTGTGATTTTTACATAGTCCCTATCACAATGGTTTAGATTTTCATAAAATATGATGCAGAAAACAGAAGGAAGGTATGTTCATAGAGATGCTTCTCTACAAATATGATGGTCAGAAGCTTGATTTAATTTGTTTTCAAAACAGAGACACTCAGATAATGAATTTCATGCCAGATTTTTTGTTTTGAAAAAGTTCCCACTGGCGGGAAGCTTAATTAAGTGCCAAATACAACCTGGGCTGTTACTTGTTATGATTCTAAGGAGACAAGAGATCCCCTTTCCTTATCCTTGTCTGTTCCTTTCCCCAGAGCACAAAGTTTTACATTTCAGGTAAAAGACTGCTTCATCCAGGATGTAGTGTGCGACTATTTTTTGCAACAGGTGGGGATATTGGCCCACAACACTAGCAAATCAGTTTTGTACCTGGGGACAGGTGAGAGACCATTCGTCTTACCCATTGACTGTGCCCTATACCAAAGGCCCTTTTTAATTTAGCTGGAATGAGCTAATGGCAAACATGCCAATAAATAGCCAGTTTCCAGCTTCCCACAAAGAAAGGCCAGATATTTCAGTGGTAGGATCAGAATTTGATTCTGTATGTAAAGCTTTAGTCCATCAGGGGTTCTTATTGATGATCTTTTGCTAAGGGTTTCATTGTGTGGTCTCTTTCTGTACAATCCATGTTCCTGTACTTATCTTTTTCCAGTGTGTAAACTCAGATCTCCCATAAAACCCGTGTTTCCTTCTTTGTTCAAAACATGCCAAGTCTCTAATTCATTGTTTTAAGCACAGTGGTTCTGGCATGTCGCTGCACTGGAGAGAACTGACCCTGGATGGCAGTGAATCTAAATCTATGCTGGGCACGTGCATAACCATCTAATGGATAATCTGTGGTTCATGCATGTGTTTGGTTTATTTAGGCAAATCAAGGACATCGGTTATTGAAGCCATGAGACTAATTTCTGTTTACCCTTCCATATGGTAACACCATGACAGGCTAAGGAGTCACCACTTACATCTTAAGTGGGATTCGGAATGAGCTCCATAGGCTTTGTTTTGTGTTTGACCTAAAATAAGGATGATGACAATGAAGAGGAAAAGGAAGACAACCCTTAGTTAGAAGGTGACCTCGGTTCTTGGTTATGATCTCCCTACCTTGGTATTATTATGTTGTCAAAGATGTCGCACATTTCTTTGCAAATATATTTAGTAATACATTTGATCTATGAAATTGGAGATTCTCGGCTATAATGCTGAGCAGGGAAGATGGGAGGAGATTCTTGGCCTAAGCTGTTCCGTTCAAAGCCTGTCAACTCAATGGGTGCCAGGCACATGGCCTGGACTTGAGGGTCCTTAGGCAAGACACCCCCAAATGCTCCCCTCTCAGGGAATGGACTTCCTCACAGCCTTTGTCACCAGGTGCTATTGATCATCGTCCTCATCATTGTTGCCACTTGCTTGTGAGATAAGCAGAGAGATGGGGAACAAGTGTGCAGTGGCTCCTTCTCCCCACCAGTGTTGTCTGATGAACAAGCAGCTTGCAACAATGAAGAGGAAGACCAAGGCCATGAACAGACCCCTGCTGGAGCACAAGCCATTGGCAGGAGCACCACCATGGCTAGTCTTGATGCCAGCCCTAAGCAAATAGACCGTGTGTTAGGGAATGGGAGGGGACATGTTGGTGAACATATCCTTTCCTGTGGCTTCCCCCCAAAAGAATTACTCATAAGAGGCCACACATTGGGATGAACCTCATGATATGTCCTTGTCTGTTTAGCAGCTTGAGGAGTCTCTGAGCCCTATTGCCAAGGTCCTCTCCCTTCAGCATGACCCAATGAGGGGAAAGAAAGGTGATTTAGGTTTTGTTTTGTTTTTTTGTCCAAAGCCCAGAGTTGGGCTTTGATTTAACAAACACTTTGTTAAACTCCTGAGAGCATAAGAAGTTGTTTCATGATTGTGTGATCCTACAGATGTGAGTTTAGTGAAAATTCCCTTTTAACATAATCCACCAAATGTTCACAATAGCAAATAAAATCGTAACAACCTATCTAAGTTACTTAGTTACCTGCTGTCACTTGAAGAGTCTTCAGTTGCAGAGTGTGTGCCGGGTTGATTGTGGAGAGGATGGCCTAAGAAAGAGCATCTTGGTGAGTGCTGTAAGAAAAGCTCTCCAGGACTGAGCAAAGTCAAACCATTATGCAATCAGAGTTTAATAAAAGCCACCTCCTTAGTGGAGACTGGTTCTTGTTTTGTCCAATTACATGGTCACCTCCACATGTAATATCAATGGTATTAAAAGCAAATCAGAGAACTATTTAGAGACAGAACCTAACAAGTCTAAACTTGTATCTCAAAAGACACAGCCAGTATCCATCTATTGATTGATTGATTGATTGATTTAAAAGTACTTCTAGGCTGCCTTTAAAGATGAACACTCTGTTGGCAGCTTGAACTAGATCGAACCAGTTAACTTATTCACAAAAAGAGCTTACAGTTTGGCTATGTGCTGGTGAACAGGAAGGTGAAATGACTTGGTGCAGACTTACTAGATGTTCTAAGCTCTGTTGAGGTACATCAGCATATAGAGGGTTGTCATACCATCTTTGTAATAATAACTGCTTTTGTTCCTGCTTCTGGATGGGTGTCCCTTTTTGGATCTCTACTGTTATCACAGCCAGTTCAAGTTGTAATTTTTTAAAGTAGTACATTCTTCAGGTGTTGACAATGCTACCTCAGTTTCTGTAGAAGAACTATTTGTCAGCAGTCACTCCCTGACTGCTCACAAGATCACTGAAGCGATCGTATTAAGGAAAACAAGCAGGTCCTCACTGGAACCTGAGGCATTTGAAATATCTACCTCATAAATGAGTGCCTATGAGTCAGTGCTTCAAGAGTGTTGCATTACGAAGTGAATTTGTCCACAACAGTGAGGGTGCTGAGGAAGGTGGCCCAGTGAGCTGCCTTTTAATCTGATTACTTCAGATGACAACTTCTGGGACTCGGTGATTGATCGTGTGATATACTCATTTGATGACTTACCTTTACTGCACACTCAATTTATAATTTGATTCAGGCTTCCTGGGCTATTGTAAAAGTGTGTTGTAATGTGCTGAGTTTTGAGTTGGGTATCTGGAGAGGTAATCACAAATCTGTTTTCATTGTGGAGAGTGGCGGAGGGAGCTTATGCTCCTTGCATCATGGCCCTCTGGAGCACAAAGGGCCATAACAGTTTAATGCAAGAATGCATGTTGTATATGCAAAAGATAGCAGATTCAATCCCACAACATTTCCTGTTGGGGGTGGGGAAAACTCCTACCTGAAAGCTTCCAAAGTCACTGCCAGTCAAGGGAGAAAATAGGGAGCTTGCTGGCACAATAGTCAAATAAGGCTGCCTCCTATGTTCTTTTGAATTGGACTCATGCCATGGGAAGAAGGAGAAAAGGATGGGGAGGGGCAAGCCGTGTGTGAATCACATACCAGGGGTAGCCTAGCCTCCTTACCTTTTGCCATGTGCTCGTTTGGGGTTTGCCTAAGAGTGGAGCTTGTGGGTTCCAGTCCAGCTTCTCTGCCCATAGTTCCCCCAAAATGCATGCCCTGAGCCCAATTTCAGGGGCAAACTGAGTTGGGAGCAACAGTCCATTCTTGAACACAGTGGGCCACAGTCCTATCAGAAGTCATTCCTGGAAGAGGGGCACGTGGCTCGGTCCCAAGCTCTCCCCCAGCCAGAAGGAGCAATTGCGGTTGGCTCAAGAGTAAAGGCACACTTGTGAGGGATGCTAGGAGAACTACATGGATAGAGCTGCTGTTTTCTAATGTTTACTATGTGTAGCCCTTGAGAGGCTACAGTGGAACTGGATTGGCTGAGGCCTTGTTTTGTTGCTGTCAAAAACCTGGGTAGTAGTTGCTGAGTGAGGTTAAAGGCCTCCTTGCGAGAGAGACTTGACAAGAAGTATCAGAGAGAGTCTGCTGGGGGTCTACAAGCAAAAGAACATGTACAGTTTATTCGGACAAACAGGAAATGAAGTGGCGTGTAGGCAGCCCCTGAAGGGTCTACAAAGATGGGGTCTGAACAAGATGCATTTAGAGCCAATCAGTTGCATGCAGTTTGGAGGAGCAGGGGTGGGGGGATCACATAGGCAGTTTGCTACAGGCAAGGGAGAGTAAAACAATAAGGTCCAATGGGACTGAGGCAACACAAAAGCAAAAACCTTCAGGACAGGCATATTAGCATATCTGATGTGTAAGTGGGGAGCAAGACTTGTAACAAAGAATCCTGATCAGGTCAGGAATTTCACCTTAAGTCTAAAGCTGTTCTCAGAATGTCAGGCTTTTGGCAGCCATATTGGCAAAGCTTTCACTTATTCTGTCCTGACATACCCAAAGAGCTACCTGTGAGGCAGAGGGTGAGGCCACGGAAGTTAGACCTCCTGATCTGCATTCAGAGTACATGTGGAAACAAGACGAAAATAAGAGTGCAGATATTTGCACCAAATTTGGAGTCCTTAGGGATGAACCAAAAAGAAAAAGCCCCACAAGCAGAAAATGAGGCACAACGTGCCCAGTGGGCCTACTTCCTCTGCCCAGCTCACCTCTATCCGATATTCCAGTTTTTCCTTGTGACTAGGCTTGATCCTGGGTCCCAGGAGAGGGGGAAGCCTGAAGACTACTGTATGACAATCAGGCCCTGCAACAAACAGGGCAAAGCAAAGCAGCTAAGACCCTTCTTATTTCTTTGTGTCTTCATTAACTTCTGCTTTGAACTAGGCATCAATGTTGCAGTGTGATGGCGATTGCCTAACACCCCTTGTGGAGCACATGGGTCAGAGCACACTGTGAACATGCTCTTCACAGCTGCAGCAAGTTAGCACTAATGTCTGATCCAGCCTCAGAGTCACGCTCAGGCACTGGAGGCCTCTTCTGCATTTAGGCTTTCAGCAAGAAGGCTGGGATGAGAGCTCACCGATCAGTCACTCTGTGATGAGGCTGCCTTGGGGATTGACTGTATAGCTGGGATGTCCAGAGTATCACCAGTATTTTGCAAAATCACATCTATTTCTTCCCCACCAAATTAAGCTCATGCTTAATTTGTTTATTCCTATAGTTGCTGTGTGGGGAGGCATTGATACATTCTAGCTGCCTGTAGTCTGGACACCAAATTGCTGTTTCCCTCTCACAATGGAAAGAAGGTAATTACTACTACAGTCTGCCAAATGTCTTTATTCTCCTTGCAGACAAATCAAGAGCCCAACTGTAAATAATTATTTGAGAGTATCCTAGGTTAAGGAAGTTAGTCCCTTATGTTCTTTGCAATCGGCTTCTTTCATCATTCCTGGCAGTTCTGGCATGGAACGAAGTGACAGATGCTTTCTCAGTCCAAGATGGGAGCAGTGGCTGTGCTGACAGCTGCAGAAAAATTTGGAATATTGGTAATTTGGTTAAAGGGGGGGGGGCTCTTCTCTAGCAAGATTGGCTGTAAATCAAATGACACCCTGGGTCAAGAACCTCTTTGACCCCCCCCCTTTGGCATTTGAGTAGCTTTTTAAAGTTCACATTATAGGCCATTTCACGAGTTTGATGCACAATTTACACTCATGGCTTCTCCCTGTCATGTCTGATGATAAATTTGCACACATGAATAGCTTGCAATCGCTCACTAGCACACTGTTTGTTGAATGGGCACTAATGCCGTAAGTCTCCTCATGAATAAAGTGCGGCGTGCTGTGCTGGCCACACCATCAAGAAAGCCTTTGTTACGCATACCTGTGGGAACTTGTGCATGAAGGCTGCAATCCTGTACATACCCAGCGAGACTTCAGTGTAGCTGTGCTGTTAGTGACTTGCAGATGACTGTGAGAGCTGCCTGCTGAAAAAGAGGCTTCCACTTACAGTGACTCTTACACTTAATGGAATCTCCGCCTGTGGTGTTCAATTCACAGAGACTGTTTAATATAGACTAGTCACCACTGCTTTGGTTACTGAGTGATGATGAGTATGTGCTTTCAAAAATTCATCTTCCATGTGAGGGGGTTTATTTTGCTACAAGCAACATGTCTATAGGAGAGCAAAGGTGTTAGAATCTATTGGTCCCTTTTGTCTCAGTCAGTCTACAAAACTACAGACACATCCGTTGCATGACATATTAGGATAGCACGTTTGTCCATACCTATGCTGATTCACACATGATAGTTATCCACACTGAGAACACACCATGCTAGCCCAAGATATTTTGCTGCCTCAGGTGAAGGAGAAGAGGGCATTGCCCTTCCCAGTAAACATGGGAGTTTTCTGAACTGGCATATGATGATGATGATTTCATTTCTATAGCACCACACAGTCAAAGCTCTCTGGGTGGTTTACACAATCCATAAAATCAGATGATAAAAAATGAGATCCTGTCCTCTACCTCACTTAAGGCAACAAGCTTGTTTAGGGGGCCATGGACAAATCGTGGCATATGCAGCTCTTTCTTTCATGAAATGGGAAGAGCCAGAGAGTTCAGCAGAACTTGCCCCAGACAGTTTCTCCACTGCCTAATGGTAGGACCAGCTCTGGCACACTCAAATCTGTCCAAAGCTCACATGAACATGCATTATCTTTCTTCCTTCCCTATCTGAAAGCCCAGCACCCAGGATTTATTTCACATGCATTCTCACTTCCATTTTGCTTCATTCTCCCTCTCTCTCCTCTCAGGCAATCCCTTCTCACACATTTCAGGTCCTACTTTGATTAAGCTTGCGACTCTCTTTTAGCTCAGCTCTCTGTCCATATGAAAGGGGAGATCCAGATCTTCAGGAAACTGATACCACAGAGACCTAGGTATCTAACCTGTTTAGAAAGTAAAATGCCTCTGGCTGTTGCCAGTTCCTGCCAAGCCACCAGTAATCAATCCTTGGCATCTAGATGCCCTAGGAACCCAAGCTTCCCGTGGTGATGGCTTAGTAGATAATGACAGAGCAGGAACAGGGAAATAGCTCTTACATTACAGGGAGAGGGGATGCTAGGAATTTACTGAACTCCAGAGGTTTGCAGATTTACTGGAACTCTTGTTGATTCATCAGCCTGTGGATAGAAGCAGCTGTTTTGGTCTGTGGGCACATAGGCAATCAAAGTAGCAGAAGTCTGGCTAAAGCCCTGTGTTTGTGTGTGTGTGTGCGTGTGTGTGTGTGTGTGAGAGAGAGAGAGAGAGAGAGAGAGAGAGAATATACACATATGCATGCATATAACAGGATTGCATTAACCACACTCCTGGAGCTGGAGACAGGAACATAATGCTAATATCATAAGGATACAGACATACATGCTTTCAAAATGCAACGGGTTACCAAGTTTAGTTGTCAGTTTTGGGTCCAAAAGGGCCTTGGGTAGATGCAGGGAAATGTGCCAATGATCAATAGTAAACCTCTGTTCTTGCCTAGCTGGGCCAGGGATAGAGCTTTCAGATAAAGCCTGTTCTCCTACAGAGGTCTGAGCTCAACTGAACACTCACCATTTAGCAAAGCAGGCCTGCTAAGGTGCGCAAGCCTTGATCCTTAATTGAAAGCTAGTAGGAATTTAGAGGTGCAGATTCCTGACTCAGAGCCTCACACTCTGCATTGTTTTGAGGTTTCCCCAAGGTGTGTTTTCTCTCTTTCTCTCTCTTCCCCTTCCTCTCCTTATTTTCTACTCTTGGACTGAGCTTTGGGCTACGATATCTCTGATGCTGCCTTGTCTGTAGAAGCCTCCTTTTGCCTTATAATCATTGAGGTATCTGGGGACCATAGGACATGACATAATCAGAGATGGCAACCCATGAGCTGCTCTGAAAAAAGCATTCCAGTTCTTTCATAGGGCAGCAATTCTTACTGTGCCTTCATGGTTGGTCCCAGAGGTCTCTCAGACACATAACCTAGACCAGAGGTTGTCAACATGACACCCATGTGTGCACCTGTCCTCGCTAAGGCCCTCAGTGTGCCTGCCAAACCCCTTGTGCCCCATCACTCACAACAGCCTCTTTTCCTTTTTGTCCTCTCTTATCGCTAACTGCCACTGTTCCCTGCACTGTTCACGGCCTTCTCACTTTGCCAGCTGCCCTTGCACACTGACATCCCACTTGCATCTGACAGCAACCTTCAAAGAAGCTTCTGACCTCCTAGGGAAGTGATGTGGAAGCTGCTGCTAGCACTACTGTATCTGGCCGTTGTGCTTGGTGCATGAAAACCTGCAGGAAAACTCTATGCTCTGGACTATACCCCACTACAACCACACATACCCCCTCACTTCCCTCTAAGTCCCAGCCTGGGACAGAAGAAGGCATTCCTAGAAGCCATTCAGAGGGGCCCTACCCCCTTAAGATCCATTCACCTCACCAGGGCAGAATAAGGCTTCAATTGCTCGGCTTGCTTTGATTCTTAAGGACTCAAATAAATTTGTCTAGAGCAGAGCGAAGAGACTCTGCAGACAATGAGCCATTTCCCACAAAGACCTTTGGGAGGTATATTTGATACTTCATGGTGACTTTTATATTGTCAGCCTGGGCAGTGTACTGGAAGTGTTAAAGCAAAGGTCCATGGGCTCAGAGGCTGACTTAGCACTCTACCCAAAATACCTCAGCAAGATATTTTTGGTGTTCTGTATATGGTCTAAGATCCTCATACAGGAGATTCAGAAGCTATCTTCCACAGGGACAGCTGTGCTCATCTATTGCAGCAAGGACAACAAAAGATACCACTGCACCTTAAAGGCTAGCAGATTAAGGACATAAGAAGAACCCTGCTCTGCCAGAAGCTATCTAGTCCAGCATCTTGTTTCCATGGTGGCCAACCACTGGCCTCCTGCTTGCATTTATCTGTCTTGAATATCTCACCAATCAGCATCATGGGGTGACTCCAGGTTCTTGTGTTGTAAGAGAAAGAGAAAAATGTCTCCTAGCTCACTGTTGGACAGATCTAGCGTGCCTCCCCTTACTTGTAGGGCAGTTGTTTGCATCCCTCCATTGGGAAAAATATCATTTCTTCCTGTTGTCTGCTTTCTGCTCTTCAACCAATTACTTGTCTGTAAGAGAATCTCCTGATATTCTATGATTGCTAAGTTTCCTCAGGAGTCTGGTTGAAGGATTTTGTCAGAAGCCTTGTGGAAGTCCAAGTAAATATTGACTGCATCATCTTTTCCACATTCTCAAACAACTCTAGAAGGTTAATGAAGCAGGAATTACCTTTGCAGAAGCATCTTGATTCTTTTTCAGCAGAGCTTGTCTATATGTTTACTAATCACTTACTATCTTTTGTAATGCTTTCAACCTCTCAGAACAGATGTTATGCTAACCAGCCTGTAATTTCCTGGAAACCCCCCAGATCCCTTTTAAAAAGTTGGTGTTACTGGCTGTTGTCCAGTTATCTGGTACAGAGGCTGATCATAGGGACAAGTTATATATTTTTTCTTAGAAGATCAGAAATTTTATATTAGAGTTCTTTAAGATCTCCAGGATGGATATCACCTGGGTTGGAATAAGATTTCTTAACTTTCAGTTTGTCAATAAGGTTGAACACATCATATTTTGTCTTCACTGTTTACCTCAATTTCTCAGGCTCCCTTCCTGAAAACATCAATTCAGGCACAAGTATCCTTCTGCAGTGAAGAAAGATGAAAAGAATTCATTCAGCTTCTCTGCATACTGCCTCAGAACATTCTGCCTTGACTTCTGCAGGAAGTATATAGCCGTCAAAACTAACAGACATAGATAAACTTATCCTTCATGACATAAGCTTTCATGGCATAAACCTTCATGAACTAGTGTCTGCTTCATCAGATGCATGAAATGTTTCCCTTAATTGGTGTGTTTGCATGTATAGGGGAGAACTGTAAACAATGGGGTCAAATGACGATGAAATGCAAAGTACAGTCTGTACCAATTCAGTGAATGTTTAAATAAATACAAGGAGGAGGAGTCATGATTCACAACAGCAATAATTGATGATAACATTATAATTCAAGGTTTGTTACATGAATTAACACCATTGTCTCTATTATGCGCAAATCTTCAAGCTTTGCTGCCTTCAAGTTCAAAAAGTAAAAGTCTAGGCTCGCTGAGAACAGAGCTAAGCCTGGCAAAAGATGCAATGTTTGGTGTTCAAAGTGTCAGTTGTGTGCAGAATTCCCCCCTTTTCTTTTCATACTGTCCAGAAACCTTTACCCTATGTTGTGCTGAGGATGGCCAGTTCTTCATTTACTACACTTATACTTCACCTTTTCTTCAAGGAGCATCAGATGTACAGATATATACCCCACATTTGATCCTCACAACGAGCTTGCAAAGTAGGCTAGACTGATAAATACTGAATGGTGCTGAGCAGGGAATTAAACTCAGATCTCCGAAGTCTTAGCCTGACACCCAAGCCGCTATACCATAGTGGTTCTTTTTATGAGAAGTGGGAGAAGGATAAGTGTTCCTGCTTTTGTCAGGTGGGTGGGGAAGAACTCAACATGATAACTGCCACCAAAATGGCAGCCCGTTCATTTCAAATTCCTCTAGTTCTGCCCTGAGAGAGACCTGCTGCTGCTCCCATGGACCTTCTGGGCCGTTTCTGTCCCACTCAACTCTCAGGAAGGATCTCTGCAGCATCAGATGCAACAATACTGCTTTCCATCTGCCCACAAAGTTGTTCTCTCCCCTTTCTCCTAGCAAAACATCTCTAGAACAACTGTTGCACTGGTTCATCTGAGCGAACTGCATAAATGCAGTATTACCACCCTCCAAAGGCAGCTAACATGAAAGTGCAAGATTTACCTTGCCTGTGCATTAAATTGTTCATTACTAATAAACTGAGTAGATGCTTGGTTCAGAATGATTGCCAGATCATGCCCTCCTAAAAAATGGGAGGGAGAACCCTCCTAGAACAAGGCCACTTTGATCTGAGGCTCTTAGGCTGTGAAAAGCCTTATAGTCAAGCAGGTGAAGAATAAGGGCAGGAAATTGAAGCCGCATCTCTTCTAGACACCATTTAATGCTCTAGCCATCAGAACATTTCATATCTACTTGTCACATGGATTAGATCTTCTCTTTGTCCAAGTGAAGGAAACAGCTGTGACAATTGGTGGATTTTTCAACAGATCCATCACCCTCTTTCTGAGATTTCCATATGCAGGAATTTTTATATAGCTTTCAGGCGATGTAGAAGGTCCTACCTGATGTGTCATTATCAGGGTATGGCTGTGCAGAGATTTTTTTAATCATCTAGGGGAAGTGTTCATTCAGGTATTTGATACCTGCAAGCCGCAGGGCTACCCATGTGCACTGTTGTCTCCCCAAATCTCCACACTCCATGTATGTACTTCTCTCCCACTGCCTGTGGGCAGATTTGTACTGACCACTTCCCAGCCTCTATGGTCTCTGCATGTATGTGTGTAGTGTGAATATGGGGTGAGGGGAGAAAGAGAGGGAGAGACATCTTAAATCCGATTCACTAATTAATAGCACTCTGGCTCTCAGGACTTTGATTAATCAGGTTCATTTCCCAGGATGCACCAGTTGTTTTTGGCGCACTCACCTCTCCTTGTCCTCATACAATCATGTTAATCTGCAAAGTGTCTACAGTGTCGCGTCACTGTCTGGGAAGTGCTGGACAGCATGTGCAGGGTGTGCATATGCACACATTCACAGACACACAGAGAGACAAATATATATACACATGCATCCTGATTCCCCCCTCCAGAGAGAGAGACAGAGAGAGAGCGCGCTGTCTTTCCTCTGACTTTGCACTGTGCTTCTTCCATCTCTTCAATACAAGGTCATTGTTAGGCAGAGACCTCCTAACATTTTCATGCCCCTCTTATGGGAATGGATTCCTATTACTTGACAAGAATGGAGGCAGTTTTTGGATTAAGGGTCTTTCCCCCTAGTCTTAATGAGAGAGCACCAATGAGTGTTTAGTTTAAAACCAGTGGGGCTAAGAGCCATTGATTCTCATTAAGCAACTTCCTAATTCCCTCAGTTACCCAATTAGGCAGTGTAGGTACTTATCAACCCCTATCCCTTCCAAAGCTCACACATAACTTCAATAGGAAATGACTTCATTTCTGCGTATGTGGAGTCTGTGGAGATTAAACCATCGCACGGGAGGCTGCTTTACATGAGGCCAGACTTTGTGCACTGCACGTTCAGCGTTGCCTCGTCTGGGTGGACGCAGCCGCTCTTGGGTTGCAGGGCAGAGGGGAGGAGTCTTGCACATCACGGACCGCTGACTCTCAACTGGAGATTCTATAGATTGAACCTGAACCTTCAGTATTCCACGCACAGATACTCTGCTGCTCTGCCGTGGTTCTTCCCCACATTTTGTTCATCCTACCTTGGCTTAGCTCTGGCCTTCTTGAAACAGATTTTTTAGACCTCATCAGCCTCAGCCAGGAATTCTGGGAGTTGTTGTTGAAACACCTGGAGAGCTGCAGATCAGGGAAGGCTACTTTACTCCCATATTCTACCCCACATTCACCTGCATTGTGCAAGGAATACCAGTGCTTACCCAGCTACACCTGCCCAGGAGTTTCAGGAGTTTCAGGAATCTTGAGGGGCTGTTCCATGACTTAACCAACTATTGCTGACCAACAAAAGCAAGGGAACATCCAAAATTAGTTCAGTGAGAAGCAGAAAATGCGAATGCACCCTATGTTGACACACCCTCCCATCCAGGCACCATCTCCATAGCAACAGACAGACCTTCCCAGCAGACTGAGAAACTTGCAGCAAGCACCCCATCTGTGCTGTGACTGTCACCAGCAAGAACAGCTTGCCACACCCAGAGGTCACCTTGCATCTCCATCCTGAATCCTAAAAGCTCCTCTCTCTTCTGCAGTCATCCTGCCACCTTCTTGGCGTGGAATGGGTCCTCCTGTCTTTACAGGGACCCAAGAAGTGCAGTTCCTGCTGCTTATCAGTGCACTGGATTCTTCTTATTAGCTCATATTGCTCAGCTAATGTCTCTACGTGGAAATTGGGGTGGGAGAACCAAACAAACAGAGAGAGCAAATGGATTGCTTCTAACGCCTCCAAAGAGATGCTCAGGGGTCAAGTTGTGAATGCTAGGCAGAGTCTCCAGACAGCAGAGTTATAATTATGCAGTTAAAACTCATAGCTGCCTAGGTCACTGTCGTCTCCTTCTATGCAATTGCACCCTAGCTATTTCATGATATTTTTAAAAGCAACCAAAATGTCATTGTGGGCAAGAGGATGGGTGAGCCGGAGCCAGAGCTATGGAGAGGGATGTGGCATTGTACTTTCCACCGTTTCTCATGTTTACAAGAGAAAGGGCTTGGTGATAGTCAGCCTGTCTGTTTCTCACTGTAGCCTTCTCCAACTGTAGGAAAGGCAAGGCTGTTCATTTGGAGAACACCGCTTTGCATAGAACTGGTCCTATGTACAGTCAATTAAGTGAGTTTCAGATAGCTCAACTCAGGACAATTCTCTGCTTGAGTTCCTGAAGGCAAAAGTTAGTTCTAGGAAGTGAGGTAGACCAGCACTGCTTAAGGAGCTTGCCTCTGCTGCATAAGAACATGGTCTTAGACGTGTGGTGCTTAACCTCTTTTAGCCCTGGAGCTAAATTGCATTACAGAGAATCTGTATTCCAAGAGGTGTATTCCAGTGGTGGGTGAGGTGGAGCCTAATGGGATGGAACAAAATTCAAAAGGGCTGGAGCCCAAACTTCAAAAATGCCAGCTAATTTTAGCTGAAATCTCTTCCTGGTAGTAACTAAGATTTTAGCCTTTCACATTGCAAAACTACAGAAAAGCCATGAAACCACGAAACAAGTAGTGCCTGGGGAAGGGTGGTAAGGCCAGGGGAACTGGGTAGGGGCTTCTGGCCTGAGGTTCTGCACACTGCAGCATTTGCTTACTGTGCCTGAGGGGATCAGGCCTCTTACAGTGCGGGCAGCATCCGCTTTTATTTTTCTCAGAAGGAAAGCATCTGGAGCATCCTGATTTGACACTTCGTGCTTCTCTGGGATTCCCGAGTGGGTGCTCTTCCTGCCAAGCAAAGAAGTGGCCAGCACAGCCGTCCTTTGAGGGTCACCCGGTATCACAGCACAGGGACACACTTAGAACTTCCAGACCCAGCTGGGTGTTTTCGGCTTCTCACTGAATTTCATGGCCTGTAATGAGTCATTAATCAGAAAAGATTTAATAACAACACTTGGCTCATCAATAGTATCTTCTGTGTGACAGTGTTTCACTCCCAACTGGAGACTGGCTACGCCCTCAAAACATGCTGCTGTTGGGAGCTGTAGCAGGGTCATTCTCCCCTTGTAAGGACACAGTTGGGAACAGAGCCATAATTCACAGCCCACAGCTTTTACCAATGAGACATCACTTATTTTGCTTCCTAGAACAGTAATTCCCAAACTGCATGTTGGTGGGCCATGCCAGCACACACCCCATGAAACGATTACATAATTCAAAGCTGATGGGAGCCCAAAGAGGCGGCTGCTCACTTCTTCATCTCTGCACAGTGCAACTGTGCCAGAGGTGCCTCGTTCCAATAGGTCTGCACCCCGGAGCATGGAGCAGTTAATTCCGCCATGCCCCCGTGCTGGGTTTGATTGGATTCTTCAGTCACTCTTGAGGCGTAGGGGGTGCATCCACACACGGCTTTTCCCCAGCCTCAGCCACAGGATTTTACAGGGGGCCCAAACATCATTGTCTTCCATTTGTCACCTTGCCAGCATTTCCCTGCTATTTCTTCCACCTTGTCTCTTACCAGAAAGAAATCTAGACAGAATAGCTGCACAGTGCCTTCCCATCGTTAGCACTAGGAGGCCTACTTGGGATATGGCCAAGGAAGAGGAGGTCAGTGTGCTGAGAGGAGGCTGACCCACTACAGCGACTTGTGCAGAACCACCCAGGGTGAGCTCCTTGGAAGGCAGGTGATGCTTGTTCCTACATGCATAAGCCATGAGGCTGTGAGAATGAGTGTGCCTCACAATTTACTCCAGAAAAGAGTGTGCCCAGGCTATCAGAAGTTTGGGAAGCACATGCTTGGAAAAACATTTGACAGAGAGGTGAGAGGGTTTCTCTGAGGGCACTTCTGGTCTATGGAGCTTCCTGCCAAAGAAGACCAGGTCAGCTCCCTGTCTGTTGACCTCCTTTCACTTGCTGGCAAAGACTAGCTATGCACGCAGGCATTTGGCTGTTGTTGAAGTGGGTGGGGGTTTAACTAATTGATTGCTGTTTATTTCTTTGTGGTATCTTTTAAGGAATGGGGTCTTGTTTTAATTAAGGTTGTATTTTCAGTCTGCATTGTAAAGTTGGTTGCCTCAAGTCCCACTTTGGGCAGAAAGGCAGGGTATTAAATGATAAATCTTATTGGTGAAACTATTCTGATTCCCACTGTGAAAATGTTCCCTGTACCATGAACATGGCCAACCCCTGCTTTTGTTCTGTCTGAGCAACTGAAATGCAAACTCAGATCTTTCAAGCAATGAGTGGTTCCTCTTGAACTGCCACCAGATTTCTCACCTAAATATTGTACCACCCACTCGAAAAATGCAAGTCCTTTTTCTCCTTTCCATCGTGAGCACATAATAAATGCATGCAGATTTGCTGCTGTACAACCACATGCAAAGGCCTTATGTAATAGTGAAAAGTAGCTGCTGAGCATGTGGGAAAAGAAGAGGGCTTTATTCCTATCAAGAAGGCTTTGGGGCCTTCAGGTAGTGCTGCCTAGCGGTGAGGTCATGGCCATGCTCCAGAATCCAAAGATGTCTTGGAAGAGCAATGGCTGCTGAGGGAGTCCATCCAAACCAAATCTGGATTAATCTTTTGGTGTCATTAAATTGACCAAACTGTTTCAAATTATTTCCAGATTAAGCTATGGGAAGTTCTCCTATCTAAATTTCTCAGATGTAGCCCTCTGACAGCATATACATGAGAATAAAGAAAACTGTCTCTGGTGGTTCTTCTTTAGCAGAAAGGTATGTGTCCTTATTAGTCACCAGGGCTAAGAATGCCTCCTAATTTAGCTGTCCCGTGTGCAGATGGAAAACTGAGGAAGTGGGGAAGGTTTAATTTTGGATTCTTTCTCTTTTGTAGATGGCAAAATTTGTAAAAATTTCAGGAGGATGAGTGTGGAGGTAGTGGCAGCATTGCTTTGTTCCTTTATCTTAAAAAATGGTTTGTTGTCACTGCTACTGCAAATGGATGTACCAACGTATTGTAGTGGCATTTTGCAGAAGATTCATGCAGGGTTACCTGAAGGGTTGCCATTTCCCCCTCTAGAATTCTACTTGCATGGCAGCATCATGGGTGCAGTGGGGTGGGGTAGTGGCTCCTAGGAAGTGCCTGCCCCCCCCAAAAAAAAAGAAAAAAAAAGAATTTATCAGGGGGAATTGTAAAACTACTGCTAACATAGCACCACAATAAATCCACTGGGGGGGTTGCAAACTACCCTGCTGTTAAAGTTGCCTATTTGTTTTTTTGGGGGGGTTGCCCCATCAAAGTCATAATTTCAGTTGGAGAAAAGAAATACATGGGGGTGGAAACCAAAACCTGACGGTTTTTCCACCATGCTCTGTTGCTTTAAGGAATCTTCTCCCTGCCTAGTTCATTTCGGATAGCCAGATGGGCTGTGGAAAACTGCCTATAGCAGCAGGTCTGCAGTGAGATAAGATGGGGGATTTCATTTCATGTAAAGAATAACTTCTCCTACCTATGCTTGTTATATGAAAAGGGCAGAAACATGCACAGCTGCCCCATTACACTGAGTTCAGCTCCTATTCTTTGTTGAGGGTTTTCAGCAGCGCATTTTTTCTGCTCCATGCAGCACTGTGCCAGGGAGGAGCTGTATATGCTGAGATTCCCTCTTCTAACTATTCAAGGTATCCTATTGTCTTCTTATTGTAGCTGGTTACTGCATTCTTCAGGGGGGAGTATCATGACACTTCTCTACCAGTGAGGCCATTATGACATGAAATACTGCAACTGTGCAAGGATCTCAGACTTGAATTTGATTCTCACACACATGGGAGAGCATTAGAATCACAAACTCTTCTTTACTGAGTTCCACCAAACCTTGTCCTGAGCCATTCACAAGACTAGGTTCCACAGAGCTTGCCAATGAAAATATTACTGGAGAAACCCACCTTTCGATGGAAAAGCGTTCCCTCCCTCCCCCCCCCTTCCCCCTCTCCCTTCTTTTCCACAGCCTTCCCACCCCCATAAGTGAGGAGCTCCATCCCTTGAGCTGATAAGGCCTAGTATAAAACTGCTCAATTGGTTCCTCCTTAATCTTCTTGCTTGTGTGTTATCTCCCATCCAGACTGTGGCTGCAGACCAAAACAGGGATTCACAGAGGAAGGTGCAGGGGTCCCCCCACCTCTGCATCTCAGAATCCCTCCAGGAAATAGTGTTTATTATTCCCCCCCTCCCCCCCACTGCACACACACACTTTTCCTCTTTCAGATTCTTGAGGTTGCACTAGGAATAAACAGCCGCATCAGGGGTGGGGATTGCTCAGATGGGAAGCAGCGAAATTAATAGTTGCAAGGCCTTTT
Source organism: Varanus komodoensis (assembly GCF_004798865.1). Lineage (NCBI taxonomy): Eukaryota > Metazoa > Chordata > Lepidosauria > Squamata > Varanidae > Varanus > Varanus komodoensis. Next base: position 26,416,387 of record NW_025335349.1, read on the forward strand.
GCTTCAAGTTTAATTTACCCAGCTTATAATAGACTCACGTCTCCGCTTTATTGCTCTTGGAGTGAGCGGCCAGCGAGAGAGCCTTTGAAATGCCAATGTCATCAAAATTTCTGGAACAATCACGCAGCCAGATGCTGCTCTGAGGTGGGGCTGGCCAATGGGAGGGGGGTCTCTATTTACACTTAGCCCCCAGATTCAGCCATTCCAGCCCTATTCTCTTCAAAGCTGCTGCCCTGCTGCAGGGCTGGCTTGGGCTGGCCTTTGCTGATGCATTTGGCTTGGAACTAATGGGAAGCGATTGGCCATAGCATTGCTCTGCTCCCCAAATGAAGGCAGTACAATCCACTTAAAAGGCATCATGCTGTAAAAGATCAAAGGAAAAGTTGCAAAATATGAACTCTGGAACATCCTGCTACATGGATCGGCTCAACGTTTTAGCAAAATTCCCAGGGGTGCTTTTGTGTGGCTTTCAACATTGGCAGGGGCTCAAGGGAAAGCAGTGAGAAGGAATTGAATATGCTTTAACAAAGGGAGGACCCATTGCCAGTGTTTGGATTAGGGTGGTCACTCTTCATGCAAAAAGGAGGAAATGCATTGGCAAAAAAGAAGACACAGATTTGCATAAAATTAGCATATGCTTGGGTACATGAATAAATGCAAACATAGAAATAAACTATAAATTACTGTTTATGTTTAACATAGAAATGCAGTTTCATGGTGGGGAAGACTGTGACCAGCTGATCTGAGTGTCTGACTATTCAGGTCTGCTGTCCAGCTGTAAGCATTGAGGGCCCCTGTGGTTCTTCCTTTTTGTAGTTCTTTATCTTTTTTATTTATGCATTTATTATCCATTGTATTTTTAATCTGCCCAATAACCAACAATATCTGGGTGGTATACAAACAGTTAATGGACTAAAATTGCAAAGCTGAGCAATAAAATATATAATTTTTGTCAAGCTGTGAGCTTCAGCTTTGGCACAGAAGGATGATGTCCTCTCTCTGTCAAAACTTAAAAGAAGAGTAGTTTTTCACAGGTGTCACACGCTGAAGCATCTGCCTGGAAGGGAGATGCCCTGTTTCAACAAGAGACCTCATGGCTACATCACTTGTTAAACAACCGTTTAGGAGGAACACTTTCACAGCTATACCTTTCCTTTTAAGCCAGTGCCACAGCTAGAAGCCTTGCTAGAAGTATGCTCATCTTCACTGCCTGAACACCTGTCTGTTTAGAGTTATTACCATCTGAGCCTCTTGGGGCACTCTTCAACAGAATTACAGAATAGTAGGGTGGCCAAGAAGGCCATCATAGAAACATAGAAACAGAGTGAGTCAGAAGGGGTCTCCCGGGCCATCTAGTCTGACCCCTGGCTCCAGCCGGCTCCGCTCACAACATCCCCACCATGTGCATGTCCGGCCTATCTTTGAAGACCCTCACCGACGGGGCCTCAACGACCTCCCGTGGAAGCCCTCCCACACCCTCGGGGTCCTGACTGTCAGGAAGTGCTTCCTGGCATCCAAACGGAACCTTGGCTCCCTGAGCTTTGCTCCGTCGGAGCTCGTCCTGCCTTCCTCTGCAGGGAAGAACAGGTCTCTACCCACATACCTCACATGTATGGTCTCACATACCTGTATGTTGCCAACATATCCCCTCTGAGTCTCCTCTTCTCCAGGCTGAAGAGACCCAGTTCCCTCAGACTTGCCTCATACCCCATCCACTGCAAACTGGCCACCAACCTTGTGGCCTTACGCTGCACTGACTCTAACCTGGCTATATCCTTTCTGTAATGAGAGGCCCAAAACTGAGCACAATACTCCAGTTGCGGGCATACCAGAGTCGTATAGAGTGGTAGTAATACCTCTCTCGATCTAGAAGCCACACTTCTGGCTATGCAACCAAGGGTGGCGTTTGCCCTCTTGACCACCGCATCGCACTGCTGACTCATGTTTAGCCTGCAGTCAACCAGTACCCCGAGGTCCCTTTCACAAGTGCTGCTCTCCAGCCACTTGTCACCTAACCTGTACTTATGACACCTATTCCTATGCCCCAAGTGCAAGACTTTGCACTTATCCACATTGAACGCCATCCTGTTGTCTCCTGCCCACTTCCATAGTCTGTCCAGATCCTTTTGGATCTGGAGTACTTGCTCCTCAGTTGTGGCCACTGCTCCAGTTTTAGTATCGTCTGCGAATTTGATCAGCAGACTGCTCACCCATTCTTCCATGTTATTTATGAAAAGATTAAACAGGCTCGGCCCCAGAACAGAGCCCTGGGGGACCCCGCTTGTCATTGGCTGCCATCCTGATGATTCCCCACTAATGTTTACCCTCTGCTTTCGGTCAGTCAGCCATGGCCTAATCCACCAGACAGTGCTTTGGTGAATCCCAAAACTCCTCAGTTTCTCCACCAGGATATCATGGGGCACTTTGTCAAAGGCCTTGCTGAAATCCAGGTTTTCAACACCCACTGCATCCCCTCCATCTAGCCATCTCGAAACCTTGTCATAGAATTCCACAAGGTTTGTCTGGCAGGACCTGTTTTTGCGGAAGCCGTGTTGTGTGGCTGTCAGCCTCCCTTCCCTATCTAGCATCACTAGATCTCTCTCTATTATTTATTATTTATGTTTATTTTATTTTATTTTTCGATTTATATCCTGCCTTTCTCCTACAAAGGGCTCAAGGCAGCTTACATCTCTTCCTCCATCTTATCCCCACAACAACAACCGTGTGAGGTAGGTTGGGCTGAGAGTCTGTGACTGACCCAAAGTCACCCAGTTGGCTCCATGGCTGAGCAGGGACTAGAACCCAGATCGTCTGAGTCCCTGTCCCATGCTCTTAACCACTATACCACACTGGCTCTCTTATTATGATCCTTTCCGTTGTTTTTCCTACAGGTCTGTAATTCTCCATGTCCCTTCTACTACCTTTTTTGAAAATTGGGACCACTGATGCCACCCTCCAGTCCTCTGGAACTTCACCCGTTCTCCACGAGGCCTCAAAAATGGAGGCCAGCGGGCGTGAGAGAACCCCTGCCAACTCTCTAAGTACTCTCGGGTGTAACCTGTCAGGGCCTGGCACCTTTGTAATGTCCAATGCCCTGAGGAGCCCCTCGACTTCAAGGAGGGTGACTCTAATCTGTGCCCCTAAGTCCCCAGCCTCATCTAATCTCCTATGCGGATATCCCCCATCCTGCTTTGGGGAGAACACAGAGGCAAAATAGTCATTTAGCATCTGTGCCTGTTCCCTCATATCAGTCACTGGATCTCCTTCCTCCTTATTTAGTGGTCCCACCACTTGTCTCCCCTTCCTCTTCCTATTTACATGCTGAAAGAAGCCCTTTTTTTGCTCTTGATATTCTTGGCAAGTCTCAGCTCGTAATCAGCCTTAGCCTTGCGAAGAATCCTTCTGCAACGGGCCTCCTCCTCTTGGTATACCCTTTCGTCTGTTTGCCCCAGTACCCATTTCCTGCGGAGGTTCCTCTTTCGTCTAATCCCTCTAACCACCTCCTTTCGCATCCATGGCGGCACTCTTCTCCACCTCCCCACCTTACTGACTAGAGGTATCGTCAAGGCTTGTGCCTCCAAAACCTCCCTTTTGAGTGCCATCCACCCCTCCTCAACTCGCTTACCTTCCAGTAACCTATCCCAGGAGACTTTCCCCAGTCAGGCCTTCAGTTGGCCAAAGTTGGCCCTCTTGAAGTCCCAGCTTCTAGTGCTCGACCTGCTGCATGTTCCCAGTTCCCTGATCTCAAAGCAAAGGATGGAGTGATCACTCGCATCCAGAGCTCCCCTAATCTGTACTTCATCTATCAGCTCCTCTCTATTGGTCAAGACCAAGTCAAGGATGTCCCCCCCACCCCCATTGCTTCTCGCATCCTCTGTGTGAAAAACCCTCCCTCTATGACTTCTAGGAAGCAATGTGACCTGGCTGTCACTGCTGAGTGAGTCTCCCAACTAATATCCGGGAGATTGAAATCTCCCATAATTACTATGTCTCTCCCCCTAGGTATCCTAAGAATCTGGTCTGTCAGGCCATCCCCCTGTTGGTGCAGGATGCCAGTTGCACCACCTCACTCGGACAACTGTTTTCTTCTTGAATGCCTTTAGTGTGGAGGAGCACTGGTTCCACTGTTGTATTGTTCTTACAGTTAGGACATTCTTCCTTGTGTCCAGCTATCATAGTTTTAAGTTCAGTGTTCCATGTCCTACAATCTGGGATGAGAGAAAATAGGTCTTTTCCTTCTTTCTGACAGGTACCTGTAGAGTGCTATCAAATCATGTTGTAGTCTTCTTTTCTCAAGGCTGAACAGGCCCAGTTCTTTCAGCTTCTTATCACAGGACTTATTTTCCAGGCCCTGTATCATCTTTGTTGCCTTCCTCTGAACTCTCTCCTGATTATTAGCATCCTTTTTAAACCTGGATGCCCAAAACTGAATGCTGTATTCCACGTGAGGTCTGACTAATGCAGAGTAGAGGGGAATGAGTACTTATGGAAGTGATATCTCTATTTATGCATCCCAAAATAGTGTTTTCCTTTTTTTAATGGCTGCATCAGACTACTGGCACATGTTTACCTTCTTGTCTACAACAACTCCAAAGTCCCTTTCATTCTCAATTCTGTTGAGCCAAGTATTCCTCATCTTGTATCTATGCAGCTGATTTATTTGTTTGTTTGTTTTCCTTAGGTGAAGATCTTGGCATTTGAATTTATTTTGTTGTTTCCCGCCCAGCGTTCAAGCTTGTCTAGGTCCCCCTGAATCTTCTTTTTGTTTTCCAATGTACGAATATTAGCAATTCCAGCGAGTTTAGTATTTAGTATACTAAATAATAGCAATTAAATTTAGTATTTAATTATTGTTCCCTGTATTTCCTCATCAAGATCATTAACAAAGATGTTGACGAGTACTGATCCCACTTGTAATGTCTCTCTTCTATAACCTATTTTGAAGCCAGTTGTGGATCCAGTTAATAGTAGCTCTGTCAAACCTACACTTTGCTAATTTATTTACTAGGATGTTGTGGGGCACTTTGTCAAAGGCTTTAGTAAAGTGAACTATGTCCACTGCATTTCCTCTGCCCATTTTCCATTTGGGTGGTGATCCAGTCGAAGAATGAGATTAGGTTAGTATGGCATGACATTCTTACGAAATCCGTGTTGGCTTCTGTTTATCACTACATTTTCTTCAAGGTACATGCAGACCAATTTTTCAATGTTTTGTTCCAGGGATTGAAGGTTAACTCTCCTTCCAGTTTGGTTTCTTGACTCTTTAACTTTGTGTTGTTAGATGCCTTCCATGAAAAATACTGCTCTTTTATTAATAGAACTTTTTTTTTTGCAATCCATTATGGACCATCATTCACTGTTGATAACCCAGGTGGTTTAGACTGTTCCTGCCATCCAGATAGTGTGGAGATACCATGCTTGTTTATTTTATTTTATTTTGAAAATTTGTCCAGCACTGTCATCTCTGGACAGCTTACAACATTATTTCAAATCCCAAATAAAATAAATTAACTATTCCACAACTGAGCATATAACTAATCTATTTAAAATAAATTAAATAAACCTAATATAATTAAAATTACTTTATGTTAAAATATTGGTCAAATAAAAAGGTCTTGACCTGGCGCGGAAAAGCATATAATGACTGCGCCAGGTGGACCTCTCTAGAGAGCGCATTCCATAGTAGAACTCCATTGTTGAAGTTGCTGTGTGTGTAGGAATTACTCATGAGTCTGTTCTGGAACCATGTAATGTGGAAGTTCCAACAAAGAATCCAAGATTGGCTTAAAACTTTATATGTATGGTTTTGTTCAGGCCTTCTTCTTCTTCCCTTTCACTGATTTCTTGGGAAAGTTTACCTCAGGAATCATACAGCCCTTTGCACTGTATTTAGATTCATAAAGATTGTAATGAAGAAACCAAGTTGCCTGGATTTTTGACACAATTATAATTATTGGCTTTAGGTTATTAAGTATTTATTTATTGAGCTGATAGCTATTTGTCACCAGATGTATGATTTCTGAAAACAATAAGCATTATAGTCTTTGGTTAATAAAGACTCTATTTGATTTATTAACCCAAAACTCCACTCTTTGCTGTAAAGCCTTACTAATTTAGCATGCCCAGTATCAGAATGCCAGAGTGCATGCTTGAAGGATTGGGATCATGATAGTATCCACTAAAGATTGTGTAGTCCTTTCCATAATTTTAGAGTAGATGCCAGCCCAATCCTGTTGTTAGGAAGGATAAGGACATGCTACTAAAGTAGCAGTTTTTGGGATACCATTAAGAGTCTATTAATTTTTGAAGATGGTTGTACTAGAAAAGAAATACCATGGAGACCTAGGCCTGCTCACATATAATGACAATTCTGAATATAGAATGAATATGATGTTGTTGAATTGTGGGTTCTTTTTATGTGTAAAACGTGCTCTATGGTTTAACTGTGGGTTATAAACTACAACTGTGGGTTGTTAACTACAAACAACCTAGAGTTCACAGCCCACTGACAAATCAAAGGATTTCTTCTTGGGATGTTCATGGTGAACAACCAATAATTAAATCAGAGTACAAGGTTTGCATGTAACAGCAACCCACAATTCAGCATCAACCCATAATTCAATGACAACCCATACAACTCATACTTTGGGTTGTTATCATGTGAGACCCAAGGCCTACTGTACAGGGTGGCATGTGGGATATCTTCTACCCCTTTCACTAGCCTTATGGGAAAAGGAAAGGAGGATTCCTGTTTTAGGGGTAAAATCAATTTATAATTCCTCAGCAGTGCAACTGTCAAATGTAAAAATTGGTAAAGGTAATTTGACACCTTTCTCTCTCCTCTTTCTTCTCTTCACTGGATCCCCTTCTCCTACTGCATTCACTGCACATTTATTTTTAGTTATATAGGTCACCAGGCTGTTGCTCACTTTTTCTCATCACTTGCTATTCTTGTCATGCTCTACCATGATCATTTGAAATCAGCCCAAAACCCATCCAGAATTCAGGCCCATTCATCTGGAATCCATCTTGGTGCACCACGTGCCCTCTCCACTATCTTCATCTTTCCCAAACGTATGGATGTGAGGTAGGGAATGAGGGGCTCCAGGTACGCCACAGGTAGGTTTCCCTCAGGCCCCGGATGCCCCTCACCAGAGCAAACCCCAGCACAGGCAAAGTGAGGCTGTTGCCACAGGCAGCAAGTGGTGGAAGTCACCAGCAAGGAGATGGAGAAGAAAATGGTGCCCCACATGGCCTTCCCTATGTCCCCCTAAGCTGGCCTGCTACCTTCAGATGTGGCAGAGAATGCTGTCCCATTTCTCTGTGTTGAAAAAAAGATGTTCAGTCCTGAAAAAAGGCTTTGGGAGGGGGCATGCAGTGTTATTTTCCTCTGGGATGAGTATGTTAAAGGGACAGCAAAATGACTCAAGCTAGCCCTGCCCCCACTTCTATTTTTTGCAGTTGCCATGGAGTTGCATCAAGTGTTAATTCAATTTAGAGTAGACCTATTGAAATGAATAGGACTTCAGTTAAAGTAATGTTGGGTACAGCTCCATCTCCAGTCACCCTTGTCTCCCAAGCTGAAGCACAGGGCAGCGTATGGGAAAGATGGAAATCATGAGGACCATATTTCATAATTTTCTGGTGACCCTGGAAACTGCCGCACATTCATACTGAGGTAGCAGTCAGGTTGTCAGGGAGACCCCATTGCAGTGCCTCTGCCAGGAGCCCTCCCTGCCAGCCCATCCCCTGTCATGGTGAGTCAGCAAGGAAAAGTGGCCATGGAAGATGGCTCTTGGCAGAATGCCGCAATAAGATGTGAGGCCCAAAGATTGCCGTTACGGCATTTATTGTTTGCAGGCCCAATCCACTTCATTCCCAGTCAAGAGTACAGGCAATTTTGTCAAACATCCAGTGTACGTCATCCAAAGTAATGTTTTTTTCCAGAATCCAGTAATAGCTGACTACTAGCAGGGTGAAGCCCAGTGCTGCATAGGGCACGTCTTAGAATGCTGGGTTGGATCCAGGATAGACCTTCATAAGATGAAGAGAACATCATCAAAAGGAAAAGCTTGCACTTACAGAAGATTCCTCCACCTGATTTTGCTGGATTCCACCCCTTCCACACACATGTGCACTTTACAGCATACCCTGTTCACTGACTCTGTGTAGCACTTTCAGGTGCTGGAGGAGCTGCCATTGGAAAGAGTGAGCAAGGAAGTCTACTTGTACCAGCATGGTTGATCCTGCTTAAATATGAATCCAGCTAATTATATTTATTAAGATACTGAATCATAGGCACAGATGTGGGCATGGAAAATAAAATAAAATAAAAGTAACACTAGCATGGATGGTCAATGTCAACCAGGAAAAGGAAACTCTTCATTCATTCATTCATTCATTCATCCATTCATCCATTCATCCATTCATTCATATTGTGATTTATATCCTGCCTTTTTCCTACAAAGGGCTCAAGGCAGCTTACATGATCTCTCCTCCTCCATCTTATCCCCACAACAACAACCCTGTGAGGTAGGTTGGGCTGAGAGTTTGTGACTGGCCCAAAGTCACCCAGTTGGCTCCATGGCTGAGCGGGGACTAGAACCCAGATCCTCTGAGTACCAGTCCCATGCTCTTAACCCTACATCACACTGGCTCTCTTCAAAATATCCCCTTCAAAATACTTGTCACAGCTCCTTCAAAATGCTCGCCCCTGGTGGCTTTTTAAAGTTGTGTTGACCATGCATAAATGAAAATCATAATAATGTGTGTGTGTGTGCGCGCGCGTAGGTGTGTACCTACCAGCCCCTAGGTAGTTTCAATAAATCTATTTTTTGCATGCTAGGTTTCCCAAGTCAATTAAACACGTTCATTTCTGATATGCAGGACACAAACTATCATTCCTGGTATAAATCAGATGCTTGTATTCAGGGCTTTTTCTGAACAAATGATAATTTGCTCTACTGGAAACATGTAGCACAGACATCTGAATTCTGTGGACCTTTTCTTAGGCAAATGGACAATTCATTAGGCCATTTATACTGGAAGGGGTCACTTCAGCCTAGCCAGCTACAAAGAGTGAAAGGGAGAAGCTCTCACAAATGAGATACTATCAAAGGCCTTGCCAACAAAAGGAACTGGATTTGAAGTCACTTGTTTGCTGCTTCTTGAGGTTCCCATCTCTTAACCTGAACCTTGGGAGTTCAAATTTTCACAGTATGTTTGCACACAATAAGTGACCAGAGCAATTTGATTTCTGTATCAGATAAGTCCACATGACACTTGACAGATATGAGCAAGGTTTTCTCCTCTCCCCTACAGATTGCCTAATTATTGCAGGCAATGGGAACTTCTTCCTGTTCTTTTCTTTTTTCAGTTTGTTTTAGAAACATAGAAAACAGAGTGAGTCAGGAGGGGCTCCTGGGCCATCTAGTCTGACCCCCAGCTCCAGCCAGCTTCACTCATGACAAGCGCACCATGTGCATGTCCAGCCTATCCTTGAACACCCTCATCAATGAGGCTTCAACCACCTCCCGTGCAAGCCCATTCCATACCCTAGGAGTCCAAACTGTCAGGAAGTACTTCCTGGCATCCATCCTGAATCTTGGTTTCCTGAGCTTTGCTCCATTGGAACCCATCCTGCCCTCCACTGCAGGGGAAAAAGGGTCACAGGCCACCTTGGCATGACACCCCCTCACATACCTGTATGTTGCTAACAGATCCCCTCTGAGTCTCCTCCTCTCAAGGCTGAAAAGACCCAGCTCCCTCAGTCTCTCCTTCTGTGGCTTGCCCTGCAATCCAGGTACCATCCTAGTGGCTCTTCACTGCACTGATTCCAACCTTGCCATATCCATCTTGTAATGAGGGGCCCAGAACTGAACACAGTACTCCAGCTGTGGGCGCACCAGAGTCATACAGAGTGGCAGTAATACCTCTCTCAATCTAGAAACCACGCTTCTGGCTATGCATCCAAGAGTGGCATTTGCCCTCTTGGCCGCCATGTCATGCTGCTGGCTCATGTTTAGCCTGCAGTCGACCAGCACCCCGAGATCCTTTTCACAAGTGCTGCTCTCCAGCCACTTGTCCCTTAACCTATACTTATGATGCCCATTTATATGTCCTGAGTGCAAGACCTTGCACTTTTCCACATCGAATGCCATCCTGTTGTCCCTGGCCCACTTCCATAGATCCAGAGTACTTGCTCCTCAGTTGTGGCCACTGCTCCCATTTTAGTACCATCTGTGAATTTGATCAGCGGACTTGATGCCCCCTCTCCCAGGTCATTGATGGGAAGATTGAACAGGATCATTCTCAGGACAGAGCCCTGGGGGACCCCACTCATCACTGACCGCCATCCCAATGATTCCCCACTAATATGTCTCCAGGCTGTGCAGTACTGGAAATACTGAATGAACAATGGAAAACTGAACTGATATGGCTATTTAACCCCTATAGCAAGGCCTTTAAAGAAGCCAAGTATATCGGACAAGTATATTTGGATTCAGGAATACTGACCTCACAAAAAAGACACATAGCTCCGTGGCAGGGAGCTTTGCTTTGCTTGAGAGAGGTCCCAGGTTCCATCCATCGCATCTCAATGTAGGGATGGAAGAATTCTTCAGTCTAAAACACTGGAGCACCTTTACTGCCTTTCAGGGTTGATGCAGAAATCAATAGGTAGAACTTTCATTGGCTAAATCATGCCATCATTGACACATAACCAGGCCTGAAGGGGGAAAAACCCCTCCTTTTCTAGAAATCAGCATGTGTGCATCCTTGAATTGTAGCTGACAATGGCCAGGCACCTGTTCAGAGAAAGCTAGTTGGTACTTGACAGATAACAGCAGCTCAAACAAAGGGCAATTCACACCAGCTCACCCCATCTTCCTCCTTTTTTATGTAATAGTACCCCATCCTCTCCCCTCCTTTGGAGCATCTTCTTTAGTATGCAAGTGGGAAAGATCACACCATCTCAACTTTTTTACTTTTTTACTTCTGTAACCCATTGGAAAGTGTTAGCTGTGTTACATACAACCCTTTGATGATCTTTGTGTAAAAGGGCCAACTGAGGACTGCTCAGGTGTGCCATCTGGAACAATTAATTGGTAGCTGGTTATTCTTGAGAATAAATTCTTCTAAAGAAAACCTTCCTCTGTTGTGCATTTTGGGTTTTGACCTTTTGGTCAACAGTGTTGATATTACCAGACCAGATGAACCAATGGTCTGATACAGTACAAGGCAGCTTCCTATGTTACACGAGTCCTGACAACACCAGACAATTCTAAGAGGCCATATCAATGAGGCAATATTTCCCTTCCATAAGCCGTTTTGTATTTCTCCTCAGCAAGGCTTGTTCTTCCACACTTTAAAACACTCTGGCGTACTTTTTCATCAGTCTACACAGGGAAAGAAATTAGAGTGACAGCTTTGTAGTTCCCAGATTCTCTCTGCTTCTTTTTTATGGTGTTTCAGTCAGGAGCCAGTATTACCATTCATTCCTCTAGTAAGAAGGCAGACTTTAGTGGCAAATGACATTTTATTCAATAGTCCAACTTTAGAACCTTTTATATCTGAATTAGGAAGCTCTTGTGTAAATGTCAAGTGGTCCCATTGCCAGTTCCTTCTGAAATTTCAACTTTTGCTACTCTTGGGTACAGTTCTTTATGTGTGGATATCTCAGATTTTCTGTAATGAACATTGATCTTTCTTAAACTTTCTCATGTTTGGTAAACTATACCTTATTTCACAGATCTGTGTCCAGCTAGTGTCGCCTCTTCTTCCAGAACTCAGACTAGGCCCTGCTCAACCTTGCTCTCTCCTAGGAGCATGGCTACTGTGACAGCAAGAGTCCAGGAGGCCCAGCAGCCTTTACCAAATGTAATGGGAGGCTAGTAGAGCCACATAGTTTAACAAGTTCAGGAGAGAGGGAGAGAGAGCTGTAGTGGTTGCTCTGACAGTAACAAATCAAGGCCCTTCATAGAGACAGGGATGGTGGGAGAGATAAGCAGTGCTGGAAGAAACTCTGACTGAAATGGAAGTAAAGATAAGGTGTCCTAGTTGTGTTGGTACCTAAATATCAACAAAAGGAGATCCCTGACCTGTAGTCCGATACTGAGGGGGAACAGTGGCTATTGCTCCTGAGATAGGTGGAGGTAGCCAATAAGAGGAAGTGAAAGTCCCCATTTCAGGGACAGTCCTGGGGAAGAGGCCCCACTGAGTGGCTTCCCTGGGGCCACCTTATCTGTGATTGTAGCTAGCTGGGATTCAGGAAAGCTAGGGCAACTTCAGACTGTGTATGTACCTGCGGCAGGGATGCCTGGGCTTTCACTGGCTTGGAGCTCTCCGCTAACCAACCGTGGAAATGCCTTGTAAACAAAAGCTGCAGCTGAGCCATGCAACATGCCAGCACCATCAGGGTGATGGATGGCTGTTAATTCTAGCAGCGACGCACTGCTGCTGAAACACCTAGTGCAGGAGTCCTCATCTGGGAAACAGGAAATTACAGGCATGGCCAGCAGCTGCAGCAAATGCGTTAGCCTTCTCAGGACCCCTGTCTTTCAGGCTGCAGGAGGATGGGGCTGCAGCTGCTGTGGTTTTGCAGACAGGGATGCTAGTGGAAGTTGAGGGTGGTGGCGACCTGAAGTGCGTGGTTAGCACAAGCAGCCAGAATGGGGTAGCTCATCATGGGGTGTGGACTGAGATGGGAATTAGGATTTGAACAGCCTAAGGGGTGAATGGATGCTTGGGTGCTAATCCAGACCAAGGTTGGTAAAAGCAAAGAAGGGGTTTTGCTTTTGCCCTTCTTGGCTTAACCCGGGAGAGACTGAAGTGAGAGTTGTATGCAGAGCTTGCAAGCTGAGCTGCTCAGCATGGAAGATAAAACCTGTGGCCTGGCTCTGTTTGATAATAGCATCAAGTGTTGTGAGAGATAGTCAGGTAGGAGGTGTGGAGGAGGGGAAGAGAAGGAGCCTGCACAGCTTGCTTTGGGCAGGGAATGCTAATGGAGAATTCATTCGCTGCACTCGGATGCAGCAGGGATGACTGTCTAGGCATGGTGAGGAGGACAACAGCCAGGCCATTAGCCAAGAACGGCACAAGTGCTTTCTTGCACCCAGCCTTCTCCAAAACAAAGAGCTGCAGTCCCAACCCAGTGCTGTCCAGGTGGGTTGGATCAGGATTCCCATATCTCCCAGCCACCATGTCTAGTGGCCCTGTGGAGATCAGGGAAGGCTGCTCTACAGGCTAACAATCTGCTTCCCCCCCTTTTTTTTCTCCCTCTCTCAAACATTGGGGCAAATGCCAATGGGAAAGTTACTTCCACGGGTGTTGCTTTCAGCAGTTATAGTGACTGGCCCAAGCTTACCGAAAGGGATCCTTAGAAGCTGCCTAGTCAAACACAGGGCTCCGTGGTAGCACATTTGATGGTATGGCAATGGAGGTCCTTTTTCTTCCTGCTTAACTGCATGTGGGTTTGTGCATGTGGAAGATACAAAGATATAAAGGGAGACAAAAAGGCCCAGACAATAAGCAAAGGACACCACTTTACGGAAGGAGCTTGATGGGGTAAAGGGAGGGGAGGCTTGGCTTGTTAAGTTGCAACAGGCCCACAAAAAGTATGTAGAAAAGAAGGTGATAGCTGACTGTGTGGCTGCAGGAGTAAGAGGGTATTTTGTCTGGCCATGACAAGCTACAGGGTCCTAGACAGGGTTGGTGGGATGGGGCTGCTGGCCAGGAACTTAAATATGTTTGGGAAGCACTCAGATCTTTCAGCAATGAGCAGAGGTGGGTGCTGCATTGCTGAAGCTCGGTAACATGCTTATCCACATGCTAGTGGATAAGCTTGCAGTGGATAAGTCTCTAAACTTGGGAGATGCAGATAAGGCACTGCTGTGGGAAACTGTTAACAGCACCTGCATATCTAAATGGCAGCATGATACTGAGAAGAGGTCATGCGGGTGTTGGCAGGGCAGTGTTCCAAATGTACCTGTGCTGTTGACACAATAATGGATGCCACATTTGTCTCTGCAAAATCTTTTGCCCCTTTTCCTCCGTTCTTAGCAGTCCTTTTTTGGTTCATAATATTAAAATATATCAAAGCCTAGAAAAGGTCGCGTGGACCATGCATGAATAACTCAAAATTCTTGGAAGGGCAAGGAGCTGATTTTGAAAGGACTCTGCAGAGAAGGGCAGGCAGGTGAGGTGACTGAGTAACCATTTCATCTTTGCAAGGTACAACTTGTAAGCCTCCAGAAGTGGCGTGTTCCTGTGGTTCTGTTAACATTTAGAAAGCAACTGGGATCTACTGGCTCAGTGCAAGGTGCTGGCATCAGATCTGTCCCCCTCGTGAGCATAACTGTCTGTAGGTTACAAATGCTTGCACACATGCTGCATCCTCATTCCACTTTTGCAACTAAAACTATTTAGGTGCTCATCGATAAGTTTTCGAAGAGTGAAATGTCCCACCGGTAGTCAGAAGGGCTTCCAAAGAATGTGTTTTAGCTCCGTTGGCCACACAAGCCCCTCCAAAGTCACACCACGTGCACAATTGATTGAATACTTTACTAACAGCACACAAGGTCATGCATAGAGACAGTGGCTGAGCTCATATGTCCCAACAAGCAACCCTGTGCCGTTTCCACAGTTCTCACGCAGTCCCATGATTTCCATGTGAACACAATTTCCATGCTCCAGCTCTGCCGTCCTGGTCTTACCACACATCTGAGCAGCCCCTGGGAGCACAACTATTTTCTTTTCTGTATTGCTCCCTGTCGACCTCAGCCACCTTTTCCTGATTGGTCCATTGAGGTTCTCCCTTTCTCCTTCCTGATTGTACCTTCATCTCTTTAATGCAGTGATGGGGAACCTATGGCATGCATGCCCAAAGGGGCACACAGAGCCCTTTCTGTCACCCCAGCAGCCATGCGCATATTTGGAAAGATTAAGGGCCACTCGCAGACCTTTCACATGGCGAGCTGCCAAGGATTTGCATGGACTGTAATTGTAGCAGGATGCAGGTGGCACAGTGCTGTGCTGCTGGGCTGGTTGATTGAAAGGTTGCTGGTTCGAGTCTGCACAACCCGTTGTGATTTTAACAGAAAGGTAGGAAATACACTCAGATGCCTTTTTCAGGGCCGGCCAAAAGCTGGTGGTCAGTGGAACGTTGCCCCCTTGCGCTGGTGGCCAGCAAATTCAGGTGTTATTGCAGTGTTGGCACTTTGCGATAAATAAGTGGGTTCTGAGTTGCAGTTTGGGCACTTGGTCTCTAAAAGGTTCTCCGTCACTGCTTCAATGCTTTCTAGCCAATCCAACCCCAAAGGGATTTTTTACATTAAAATTAACACTTTTGCTGTGATTCTCTGCTTCTCTCTCCATGCATTTATATGTTTTCTTCCTGTTGCAGAAAGTAAATAGGGTGATAGGCACAGTGCTTGGCCAATAGGAACAAAGCAACTGTTGTATGTGTGTGTTGCTAGGATGCTGTGGGTAGTAGACAACAGATGCCTAGAAGAGTCCCTTTTCCATGGGGATCGATGAGGGATGGGTTACCATGCACAAAAAAATGGAGCTCTTGGGTCTGGACATCATGAGAAGTCATGGTGAAGTCTGGAAACTACACAACAGCCATTTGTTATCTGCTTGGTTTCCAGAAACCAATGTACTGAGCTACAATTCCTCAATGGGGTTCAGCTAATACGACAAACCAACAAGGGTAAAAAAATCACCATGGCTCCTTGGGAGGTGTGAGCCCAGCCAATGTCTCCCCTAATGCAGAACTCAACCCACTGCTGCCCATGATTCCAAGTGGCACCAGAATCAAAGTGCTGCGTGAGCATTTGCCATGTGCTCAAGACCCTGAAGAAGGCTGCTGCTGCTTGGTATTTTCTAAATGCCAAGATGTGATAAGATGAGATAGGAAAGGCAGGAGGTGTGCAGAACAAGCTCCAGCAAGCCCAGCAAGAAAACAAGCTGTGAATGTTTCTGCCAGTCAAACCACTGACTTGCATCTTGTTTGCACATAGACCATGAGAACAATTGCAGGTAGTGGTTGTGAAAAAACAGCAATCACAGCCTTTCAGAGGATAGTTCACAGGAAAACATTGGTTTAAAAAATAGAAAGGTATTTGGAATATAAATGTACTGTCATGGAATAATCCCACCAGCTCAGGAATAATCTGTTCCAAACTGTAGGTAATCCTAATGGAGCATCCGCTTCCCAGCCTGACTGTCGGGATGGGGTGATTCTGTTCCTGACATAGCCCCAGCTGATTCCCTCCCCCTTCTGCTTTGTGCACGAATCCCTCCCTGTCTCCAAAACCTCTCTGCATTACAAACGGTTTCAATTACAGCAGCGTAAATAGGTTCATGGCAAGAAGGATAATGTAGTTATAGAAACTGTCACATCAAACATGTCGTGCAAGAACAGAATTGGGCTGCAGTGCCCAGCACTATCCAAACTCAATCTGCTTCCTCACCAGTGAGATACTCTTAGGTAGACAAAAGCCAATCAGCAAAAATTGTATTGGTAAGAGATCAGTAGGGTGCAGAGGAGGGTCACTCTATAACCAAATTATGATTTCCCAAGGAAAAGGAGCTGTGTGTGTGTGTGTGTGTGTGTGTGTGTGTGTGTGTGTGAGAGAGAGAGAGAGAGAGAGAGAGAGAGAGAGAGAGAGAGAGAGAGAGAGAGAAATGTAGGAATCTCTTGTGATAACATGAACTGATCAAAGGAAATGTATGCGTGTATATGTGTCTGTGCATGCATGCGCACGCACGCGTACATACACTTCTGTCCTTACATTTTGATTTTTTTGATTGCTAGATTGCAAGCAACATGAAGATTGGGATGTGCCATCCGCATTCTGCTCTCCCTGTCCCACACTGGTGGTTTTATTCCAGATCCTTATCTAATTTTCTCTGACACTCAAACCCATTTGTATGTATTTGGCTTAGTGGAGAGTAATTCCCTTAAAAAAAGACTCTTTGCTAAACAAAGAAAAACCATCCTTCAGCATTAAAGCACCTGTTTTGCATGCAGCAGGTCCTTGGTTTGGTCTGTGGCATGTTAATGTAAATGGGTTTTAGGTCTAGGAGAGACATGTGCCATGCCAGATGGCTGCCTGCCAAAGCAGACAGTACTAGGCCAGGTGTCGGCAGCCTCAAGAAGAGAGTGACATCAGTGCCCTGCACTGAGAGGTCTGTTGGGGTGTTTCCCATGGGTATGAAAAGGGAACAACTCATAAAGAGCCCCTGAGTGGGGCAGAGGAAGCACCTCAACATGTGCTCTCTTCCCCCCCCCCCGCCCCCAGACAGAAACAGAGGAGCACTTGTATACTGCTATCATGTGTGAATATCACAGTTAGAAGCAGTATCCGCCTTGCCCCGCCCAGCGTTTTCCAGGAGTCCCCTTCCTTTCCCCAAATTATTTCCCAGGCTTATCCCCATATGTATGCCAGCAGCAGGGCTGACGATATGGCTCAAGAAAAATTACTCTCTCATGCCTCTTTCCTTTAGCTCAGGAAACATGAAAAACTGACGGTGTATCTGCTTGTGGCTGCCTTTTACATTCCCATGAAGCAAGTCTTGCTAAATTTTCCTGGGGTATCCATGGAGCAACCAAATGTTACCCATTTGCAGCATGATAGGAAGCCTTTTTTTTTTTACTGTGATCCAAGCATTCCTGCTGTTTTGTAGATGGAGTTCCTTCATAGAAGCCTCTTTTCACATCTCTCTGCCTGCAGGTGCTTTTTGCTGTCTGTGGTAAGTGCCCTCTTCCCATGCCTGTCTCTCTAGCCTGCTTGGGACACAGGCTAGACCTTGCTAAACCCCAAGAGTTGCCTCTTCCTTTCTAAATCACATCCATCACCTTCCCATGCTTTGCTCTCTGTTGTAGCATCTTATCTGTCCAGACCAGGGGTCTCAAACTCGCGGCCTGCAGGCCAATTGCAACCCGTGGGACGATATTTTGTGTCCCCCATTTGATATCAAAGTTTAGTGATAGTGCGGCCCGCACATTTTTCTCACACGCACCTGCGTGAGTCGTTACCCTGGGCGCAGTGTTCCCGCTAAGCTACGTGCCGGGACAGGCGGGGCACAGGGGAGGGGCCCTGCGGCCTTCAAAGCGCGGTGCCTGGGCCGGCCTCCGGGAGCGACGTGGGATGAGCAGCCCACCACCACCGTGGTGAAATACTTGATGTGGCCCAGCCTCACCCAGACTCTACTTCCAGCGGCCCCCAGGTAAGTTGAGTTTGAGACCCCTGGTCTAGACTGAGTACCAACTCCCATCCTGATCCAGGTCCTATAAAGGTAGCTCCCACCTTTGCTTAATGATGAGAGCAGTTCATGTTTGTTACAGAGATCTCAAAAGGTGCAGCTTCCGAAAGAGACGGGGAGGATCTGCCTTGGCTGTACTTACCCACCTTTTTGGTTGAGTATATACTGTATAATATCAACAACCTCAGATATGCAGATGATACCACTCTAATGGCAGAAAGTGAAGAGGAACTAAAGAGCCTCTTGATGCGGGTGAAGGAAGAGAGTGCAAAAGTGGGCTTGAAACTCAACATTAAGAAAACTAAGATCATGTCATCCGGTCCTCTCACTTTTTGGCAAATAGATGGGGAAGAAATGGAGGTAGTGACAGATTTTATTTGCCTGGGCTCCAAGATCACTGCAGATGGGGACTGCAGCCAAGAAATTAAAAGACGCTCCTTGGGAGGAAAGCTATGACAAATCTAGACAGCATACTAAAAAGCAGAGATATCACACTGCCAACAAAAGTGCGTATAGTCAAGGGGTTTTCCCAGTTGCAATGTATGGCTGTGAAAGCTGGACCATAAGGAAGACTGAGTGCCGAAGAATTGAGGCCTTTGAATTGTGGTGCTGGAGGAGACTCCTGCAAGTCCCTTGGACTGCAAGGAGATCAAACCGGTCAGTCCTAGAGGAGATGAACCCTGACTGCTCTTTGGAAGGCCAGATACTGAAAATGAAACTCAAATACTTTGGCCACCTAATGAGAAGGAAGGACTCACTGGAGAAGACCTTAATGCTGGGAACAACAGATGGCAAAAGAAGAAGGGGACGGCAGAGAATGAGGTGGCTAGATGGAGTCATTGAAGCAGTCGGCATGAGCTTACGTGGACTCTGGGGGATGGTGGAGCAAGGAAGGCCTGGAGGAATGTTGTCCATGGGGTTGCAATGGGTCGGGTATGACTTCTTGGAGCCCAGGAAAATAAAATCTGTCACTACCTCCATTTCTTCCCCATCTATTTGCCAGGAAGTGATAGGACCAGATGCCATGATCTTAGTTTTCTTGATGTTGAGTTTCAAGCCAACTTCTGTGCTCTCCTCTTTCACCCACATCGAGAGGCTCTTTAGTTCTTCACTTTCTGACATTAGAGTGGTATCATCTGCATACCTGAGGTTGTTGATATTTCTCCCGGCAATCTTAATTCCAACTTGTGATTCATTTAGCCCTGCCTTTCTCATGATGTGCTCTGCATATAAGTTAAATAGGCAGGATGATCATATGCAGCCTTGCCAAACTCCTTTCTCAATTTTGAACCAATCAGTGGTTCCATGTCCAGTTCTCACTGGTGCTTCTTGACCTGCATAGAGGTTTCTCAAGAGACAAATAAGATGGTCAGGTACTCCCATCTCTTTAAGAACTTGCCACAGTTTGTTATGATCCACCCAAGCAAAGGCTTTAGCATAGTCAATGAAGCAGAAATAGATGTTTTTCTGGAACTCCCTAGCTTTCTCCATGATCCAGTGTATGTTGGCAATTTGATCTCCAGTTCCTCTCCCTCTTTGAAATCCTGCCTGTACTTCTGGTAGTTCTCAGTCCACATACTGCTGGAGCGTAGCTTGTAGGATTTTGAGCATAACTTTGCTAGCATGTGAAATGAGTGCAATGGTGCAGTAGTTTGAACTGTCTTTGGCATTGTCCTTTGGAACTGGAATGTAAACTGGCCTTTTCCAATTCTGTGGCCACTGCTGAGTTTTCCAAATTTGCTGGCATATTGAATGTAGCACTTTAACTGCATCGTCATTTAGGATTTTGAATAGCTCAGCTGGAATACTGTTTCCTCCACTAGCTTTGCTGTTGCTAAGACTTTCTAAGGCCCTTTTGACCTCACATTCCAGGATGTCTGGCCCGAGGTCAGTGACCACCCCATTGTGGTTATCCGGGACGTTAAGGTCTTTCTTGTATAGTTCTTCTGTGTAATCTTGCCACCATTTCTTAATCTCCTCTACCTCTATTAGGTCCCTGCCATTTTGGTCCTTTATTATGCCCATCTTTGCAGAAAACATTCCCTTCATTTCTCCACTTTTCGTGAAGAGATCTCTGGTCCTCCCTATTTCATTGTTTTCTTCTATTTCTTTACACTGTTCATTTAAGAAGGCATTCTTATCTCTTCTAGCTATTCTCTGGAATTCTACATTCAATTGGGTGTATATTTCTCTTTCTCCCTTGCCTTTCGCTTCCCTTCTTTCCTCAGCTATTTGTAAAGCTTCCTCAGCCATTTTGCTTTCTTGCATTTCTTTTTCTATGCGATGGTTTTAGTTGCTACCTCTTGTACAATGTTGCGAACCTCCATCCATAGTTCTTCAGGCACTCTGTCTATCAGATCTAATTCCTTAAATCTATTTGTCACTTCTACTGTATATTCATCAGAAATATGATTTAGATCATATCTGAGTGGCCTAGTGCTTTTCCCTACCTTCTTCAATTTAAGCCTAAATTTTGCAACAAGAAGCTCATGATCTGAGCCACAGTCAGCTCCTGGTCTTGTTTTTACTGACTGTATAGAGCAGTGATGGTGAACCTTTTAGAGACCAAGTGCCCAAATTGGAACCCAAAACCCGCTTATTTATCGCAAAGTGCCAACACTACAATAAAATCTGAAAACTGAGGCTTTAGTTTAGAAAGAACAGGTCACACCCAGTTCAAGCAAATATATATATCTTTAGGAGCGCACTGACTCGCCATGCGAAAGCTCAGATGAGCTACAGCTAATGAATTGCGGCTTGTGACATCATTGCCTGGTGCTGCTGCTCCTTTCTGAGCGTGTGTGTGGCCCCTATGTGCACTGTTATCCGATGCTCAGCTGCTGGGCTGATGCTGGGGCGATTTGGCTTGCATGCCGACCGAGAGGGCTCTGCATGCCTGCTG
Organism: Varanus komodoensis; assembly: GCF_004798865.1. Lineage (NCBI taxonomy): Eukaryota > Metazoa > Chordata > Lepidosauria > Squamata > Varanidae > Varanus > Varanus komodoensis. The sequence continues at coordinate 26,437,556 of NW_025335349.1, forward strand.
TGGCACGCGTGCCATAGGTTCACCACCACTGGCCTATCCCTACCCTGGTGCACTCCCCTAACCCTAAAATAGGGGTAAAGTTCCTTTGAAAAGAGGGTGATTTTGAAAAAGCCTTCCTCAAGTAGGTTTTTCTGCACAGCTCATCGTTTCTGTCCATTCTAAACACATTTCAACCACTAAAAAAATGCCAGGACACCTCGTTTTTCTAACCCTAACGCGACCCTGCTGCACACCCCTAACCCAAATATAGGGCTGAAGTTCCATATCTGGAGCTCATCTCCAGAGCAGCAAAGGTATTTGTGGGATGAATACAATGAGACCACTTCAAAATCAGGCCCACCTCTCTAAAAATGTGGTGTTAGTAAAGGCTGAGATATACCTACTGACCCTGAGGCTGGACAGATTTATCAGGAGTACCGATCCTCAAGCATGGTGGCTAAATCTGGTCCTCCTGGGATTCCCCAGATGTCCACAGCCCTTCCTCTGGCCCTTTCCCTTTGCCCTCCCTTTTCACAAACCATAATTTGGTAGTTTCCTGGCTTTTGTGCTGTTTCCCCCTTATTCCAAAAGGTAGGGTTACCTCTCCTAAGGTTTAGTGACTGGCAGTAAGAGTCTGAAGCTAATAGAAGCTGGTCACTTTTCCCTGCCCCTTTTACTTTTGGCCCCACCCACCACATCTCAGAAATGGAAGTCAGGTGCCGGGCCAAAAGAGCCTCGACACCTGTGTTGCTCTGTCCACACTAGAGTTCCATCCATTCCAGCAGCCATACTGGCTCTTGTACATCTTGTCTTGTTTTACTGCTGATTTGCTATAGAGCTATTTGTAGCTGCTGGAGAAGGACTGAAAGGCATTCATGGACAAACCCTGATCTCTATCTTTCTCCTTGACAGCAGTATTCACCTGAGCAGCTAAGCAGCACTTTCCCCCAGTGCAGCATTATGTGCCACCCTGCATTTATAAACAGATCCTAAAAACTCATGGAAGCAAAGCAAGAAGTGACTGAAGACTAGCAGCATTCAAACCACGCAAGGAACACACAGTCAAGGGTTTGGTTTTCAGCAACTGTAAAAGCTTTATTCGGGTAGCAATTTTACAGAAGCATGATGAGAATCTGAATGTTATTCAATCACATTTTCATCCTGTCCTTCCTCTAAGGAGCTCATTTATTTCTATTTGATATTTATTTCTTTGATATTCCATACTTCAGTGGGCAGTCAGTATTATGGCGCTGTACATGTGGAAGTTCCCATTTTATCCGAGCAACAACTCTGTAAGGTAGATTAGAACAGAGAGAGAGAGAGAGTGACTAGGGAAATCTGAATCTCCTGTTTCTTGGTCCAGGTCTGCTACACTGTCTGCTCTGCCATGTTACTGTGCTCTCTTTCTATCTGACCATGCCAGTCATGAATCTGCTCCAGAGGAAAAACACTCCAGGAAAGACTGTGTGCCTTAGAAGAGAACCCGATTGTTTCCCACCATCTGCAATTGCTTTCTGCCTATGTTGTTTTCCAGATCTGAGGGGCCCCAGGCTGTTCACCAGAAGCTCTGCTGCCTCAGCTTTCTCTCGCCTGGGTATTTATTGTTTTCTGACACCAGCAGGATTCCTGTTGAACATTGCAGGGAATTGCTCTTAGGGAATTTAACAAAGGCCCAATACAGTGAGTGATTTTTAGCTCGAGAAGCTGCAGACGACAGATAACATGGAATTAGCACTGCAGTGCCGGCGTGACACAGTATAGCTCTCTTCCTGTGGTCATCTCCAGGAGATCCTTGGCTTTGGCTTTTCGTTTTGTGTCCCTCATCTGAAATTGGCCACTTAGAACTGGTTCATCCATACTTGAAATCTGCAGTCCATTTCAGTGACTGAAAGGCACAGAGCAAAGACCTGTATGGCTGAGGTTGTGCAATATGGAATCCATATTCCTGCCATGGCTTCTTGTGTTTCTTTGTTGGAATCTTGAATTTCAGGTTTGATATATTTTTTTTAATCCTCATGATTTCTGAGCAAAACTGGAAAAGTGCTGAAGTCTCAGATCACAATGGGCATGTCTGCATGTCATCCTAAGCCACCCTGTGAATAAGCCACAGTGGGTAGGTTATTTGCTAAACAATCCATGGTATGCTGAACAAACATTTGGGCTTATCGGGGTTGTTCTCCCACTCAGTCTTGCATTTGGCCACAACATATCCTTTATGTATTTATGTATTTATTCATTTGTAAACTGTTGCCAGAGCACTTCAGGGCTCTCTGGGCAGTATACAATATAATGGCAGAGCCTGCCTTGCTTCCCTTTCCTCCTTGTCCAGTCTCTGCCCTTTTGGTTCGCTGTAGTTTTCTATTTTTTCCAGGGCCTCAAAAAAAGCACACTTGGGGGTCATACATTATTTTTATTTTTTGATTCCTGAAAATTGTGCAATGTATTTGTATTTTTTATGATTCCTTTCATCAGTCTTTCTGAAGAGCTTTTTTATGGATGTTTCATATGTGTAGTCTTATCTAGGCAATTTCCTTATGCATTTCCTTATCCATTTCAGCTATCAAAGGAAGCAGTGACATAAGTAAATAATAGATGGGCAAGACTGCAGACAATTGCAAAAGTCCAATTACCTAACTTCCAATTAGGATGTTAATAAACCCTTGTAGGGCAGAAAAGTCGCAAAGGAAGGGGCAACAAAATGGTGGGTGTGGGGGGGGGGAGCAAGCACAGTATCTTCCTCTTAGCAATGTAAAGAGCCAGTGTGGTGTAGTGGTTAAGAGTGTGGGACTGGGACTCAGACGACATGGGTTCTAGTCCCTGCTCAGCCACGGAACCAACTGGGTGACTTTGGGCCAGTCACAGACTCTCAGCCCAAACTACCTCACAGGGTTGTTGTTGTGGGGATAAGATGGAGGAAGAGAATGATGTAAGCTGCCTTGAGCCCTTTGTAGGAGAAAGGCAGGATATAAATCGAAAATAAATAAAATGTAATCCTTTCAATGTAAAATGTTGAACTGACAGCTCTTAGTACCTTCTACCTTTGCAATACTTCTCCAGCTATACTAGAAAGAGGAGATATTAATTCCTGTCCAACACACCCTTCATGAAGCACTTACAGCTGCAGTTACTGCGGTTCTTCAACAGTTCTAAAAAACCCAAGAAATATAAGTGAATTTAATAGCTGGGAAGTAAATGGAAGGGAAATTTGCACACCTGCAGTAATAGAGCAGTTAACACAGATGTGCAAATTTCTTCTTCATTTTCTTCCCAACTGTTATATTTGCATACATTTCTGGAGGGGTTTAAAACTGTCAGAGAGCTGCAATATCTGTACCAATAAGTTCCCTGAAAAGGGCACAGGAATTAATGCCTCCACTTTCTGGAGAAGCTGGAGACTCAGAGAAGCGTTGAAAAGGTGAGGGACACTGAGGGAAATTTGCACACCTGCAGTAATAGAGCAGTTAACACAGATGTGCAAATTTCTTCTTCATTTTCTTCCCAACTGTTATATTTGCATACATTTCTGGAGGGGTTTAAAACTGTCAGAGAGCTGCAATATCTGTACCAATAAGTTCCCTGAAAAGGGCACAGGAATTAATGCCTCCACTTTCTGGAGAAGCTGGAGACTCAGAGAAGCGTTGAAAAGGTGAGGGACACTGAGAAGTGTCAGTTCAAAAATTAAAAGGGAGGGTCATGTTGCCAAAGGGAAGATATCCCTCAGCTTGGTGTACTTGCTCCTTTGAACCCCACCCTCCACACACATGCACACTTTTTAGCTCTTATGACTTGCACTATTGGATTCCTTATTTCTTCCCCTGTCCTTGACAACTGGGTATAAATTAGCAGAAAGGCAACTTCGTCTTGTGCATGCTGCTATAAGATAGCTGTAAGTGTGCAGTTATGAAAGACTGACAAAAATTATGACCCTGTTTGTGCATTTTTGAGGCCACCAAAATTTAAAACACAGGGAACACATGCAGGTCCTTCTGAAGTGCCATTTGACAGAAGGGCAGTCACTGGCAAATAAAAAGTGAGCAGCTTGCAACTCGGGCCTCTGTTGCTTCTACTTTACCCAACGATTGCTACTAGTTTCATGCAACAATGTCTTTCTTTCCCTTCCAGCTATCCTCAGATTTGCAAAACCAGTTTTTGCAATCCTCAGATTTGCAAATCCAGTTTTTGAAAAATATAGCCAGAAGATGTCAAACAAAGACATCCATTTGATATGCACATTTTTCTCTGATAAAAGAATTGGAAATGTATTGATCACAGAATAGCAACCTTGGGTGATGTTTATATAACCAAGTTTATATAACAAGGTTTTAACAAGGTCTGTTATCCTAGTTTGACACATTGGGAATTAAGGCTGAGACATGGAAGTTTGGATATGGCTGATTTGGTCTAAGCGTTAGACTATAGCAGCAGTAAGGCATTTTAGATTACCTGGCATTGTGGAATGTAATTGCTCATGCTTTGCTTCAGGACAAATTTGGCAATGCTCGGTTGGTACTAATGGATCCTTTGCTGGTAGCCTTAATTAACTATCACACCCACCTCTGTTTGCCGCTTCTTGGCCACAGTTAGAGCACAGTGTCTCCAGCATCCCCCTTGCCAAGGAACAGCTGCCACTTTGCATTATGTTCTGAAACTGGGTAATTCTGTATGGTTGTTACTTTGCAAGGTGCAAGCAGAAAATATGTTCACTTCCCATATCAACTTGGTGCATGGGATGCACTTCTGCAGCTTTGAAGTAAGACTGAGTTTTTTCTTTGAACCCGACCTCTGCTTCTAAACTTACTCTCCCGATTTAACTTTTCAAGAACTATTGAACTGGTGTCTGGAGACAGTTTTGGAATGGATGAGAGCAAACAAACTGATCTGGACAGAAGACTATCACTGTTTCTCTCTCTATCTGAAGGACAGTGTGGGAGCTCTTCTGGACTTGGCATGATGTGTAGAAGCGCAGGTGAAGGCGGTGGCTTCCACCTTCTAACTATCCTTGACTTCTACCATGCCTTTTACCATCTTAGGCTGGTATGCCAGCTGTGACCCTACTTAGAGAAAGCAGATGTAGCTTATTCATGCATGCAGTAGTTACAGCCAAATCAGTCTACTGTAATGTATACTTTATGCAGGGGCACTTTGGAAGCTGGTGAAGAATGTAGCCACTTGTGTGCTCATTATGTCTGGATAGTTGGAATATATTACACTGATTCTGTACCGGTTGTAGTTGTTACAGGTTTGTTTCTGGGATCACAGAGCTGGTCTTGGCCTTTAAAGCCTTAAGCCAGGGCTGCGGAACTGTTCCAGGGCTGGTTATTCATATTTAGACTAGTTTTTAGACTAGCAGAATAGCATATCAATGTTTTGTTGTTGTCAGGTGCATTTTGTTTGCCACCCTGGGTGGGTCTGATGCCTAAAGACTAGGATTTGAAAAGCAACTGTCAGTAGCAGAGAGCAAGTAGGGATTCCAGTAAGTCTAGAGGTTAGTATCAGGCAATTGAGAGTCTTCAGTGAGTGCCAGAGAAAGGAGTGGATTGGTAACACTAATGTAAGTAGGGGAGGCCCTATCGAAATTCAGCTTGCAACAGTGATGGAGGAAGGAGGAAGAAAACAAAGGGATAGAAGAAGAAAATCTACAGGCTCAGAAGCTTTAGTCCCTAGAGGCAGAGGCAAGTGAGTGGAGAAGATTGTCTGAGATGGCCTCTGGTATATGAAATTAGGATTAAAGGAAAGAATTTGCACCCCTTGGTTCAAGTTTAACTTTAGCTACAAACTCAGCTTCAGCCCCCACATCTCCAATAGGGGACAACAGTATTGGGTCTTCCTTCCAAGGCTGTTGTAAGAACAGCAGAGATAGCATTTCCAGTGTTTGAACTTTTGAAGTGTACTGTATAAATATTTATTTATACCCTGCTGTTCAGAGTTCGTAGAGCAGCTTATGGATCAATAAAGGCAAGACAATCAGGCTTACAGTCTAAAGAAGGAAAGGAAATAAGGAGTGGAATGGAAAATATTATTGTTCTCAAGATACTCTTTAGGGAGCTTCTGTGGATAAGCATTTTACACTTCCATAGAGAAGGCTGGACACGAATTTCCCCACTACTCAAAATGTTTTCTCTGGTTTCCTTTGTAATATGCAGCTTGCCTGACCTGCCCCAGTCACCGAAAACTATATGTTTTGTGGATAAGTAAAGGTAAAGGTAAAGGTTTCCCCATGACATTAAAGTCCAGTCATGTCTGACTCTAGGGGGCGGTGCTCATCTCCATTTTCTAGCTGAAGGAGCCAGCGTTTGTCCACAGACAGTCTCTGTGGTCATGGGGCCGGCATGACTAAACACCGAGGTGCATGGAACGCTGTTTACCTTCCCACCAAAGTGGTACGTTTTTATCTACTTGCATTTGATGCTTTCGAACTGCAAGGTTGACAGGAGCTGGGACAGAGTAATGGGAACTCACCCCGTTGTGCAGATTCGAACTGGCGACCTTTCAGTCAACCAGCCCAGCAGCACAGCAGTTTAAGCCACTGTGCCAATACTCCATAAATAAAAAGTGAAGAACTTCTTCCATACTGAGGGCTGCATTCGATTTCAGGAAAGCTCTTTGGGGCTCCACTCCAAAGGCAGAAGTGGCATGACTAAAATATCCAAGATTTCAGCATATTTTATTTGAAGGCTCCAACAACTAGGCCTTTGGAGAGACATTTCTACCTTTTGGCATGGGGCGGGGGGCACATAACAAGGAAGGCACCAGTTGTAGATGACTGGGAAATGGGCAATGGGCCGGGTGGGGCTATCAGGGGCCTGTTGGGGCCAGAGTAGGCTCTCAGAAGAGCCGGATCTTGTCCTTCACCCCATCTATAATGGAGATCCTTGTTGCTCTTGCTCTCCTTTTTGTGATGTGAAACAGCAGGAAGCAGAGAAAGAAGGCCTTGTGGGCTTGATATATGGAGCAGGCCTCTATCCTAAACAGCTTTCTGACACAGAAAATCAGCAGGAGAATCTTGTCCCCTCACTTCACCAGCATTACAAGTAAACTGCTCCTGCTCCCATTAAAGATACAGGACGAGTACTCAAAGTGGCCGGCCATATAGGAGCAGGCTGGCCTTGCACGAGGGGGCTGGACTTTGTCTTCCATCCATCCCCCATCTTTGTTTTTATCATTAAGACCCAATTCAGTGCTCAGAATTGCAGCGCCAGAGGAGACAGTGCCAAAACCCGACCCGGAATGCTGAGGAATGAAGTAATGAGAAGAGCGGAAATGTTTTTAAAGATTCATTTGAGGTGCCAAAATGCCTCAGGAAGCTCAGAGGGGAATGAAATAGAGCATTACACTTCGTTTGCAACTGAAGTCAGACAAACCGGGGGCACCCGATGATGCCCTTCTCCTTGTGGCTGTGGAGAGGAGTCCTGGGCTCTTCCTGTATGTGTGCCACAACACAAACAGGGAAACACAAAGGAAGGCTGGGTGGAAGAGGGTGGTGAGCCTAGGCAGAGCACCGGGCAGGGGCAGAAGTGGGGGCAGAGGGAATCTGGATGATGAATGGGGCTTAAATGAAAGCTTTCTGAGAGGAGATAAGGCTGCTCAGATATGAAATAATCTAGAACAATAGGCAGGCGCGCATCCCATAATGAAGTCCACTTAGTGCATTACTCACTTTAATGACCCTTTTATTAAAGTCTGTGGCAATGGATGGTGGGCACTGGGCCGATAAACCCGACCAGCTACGCTGTAACATATGAAAGTGCTTTGTCTCTCAGGCGCAGAATGAACTAGCTTCCCACAAAGAAGGCCACCCTTTTGCTCCTTCGGGGCCCTGTAAGAGATCCCAGATCAAAGAGGCCTTTTGCTGTTGCTATTGAATTTAGAATGAGATAAGCTTCCAGGACCACATTAATCATTATGCTAAATGGTCTGTGGATGGGACTGTTGTGTACTCAGTGGTATTAAAAATAATAGTTCTGTGCCCAGGCATTCCACATTCCTGGCAGAAAAGAAGAATTCTGCAACCTGCGTAACTTATGCACATTGGGTGAATTTGTACACTTTGCTTTTGTTGCATAAGGTTATGTCTTATGCACTTTTAAACTATTGTGCTACATTTATTCTAGTCATGAAGAGGGGCATACGTTGTCACCAATTCCTTGAAAATCTTAGCTCTCTCTTTCGCCCCTGGAATTTCAGCAGGCATTAAGCTGAAGATCTGTATTCAAATTCCTGGTTGTCCATGAGCTCAGTGGGTGGTCTTAGGCAGAGCTGGATCAAGGATAGGTATAGTTCAGCACCTGCCAAAGGCTGACTCCCCAGTAAGGGCCCGCTGAGAAGGGACCCCTGGAGTGGCATGGGTGAGGAAGAGGAGCAGCCCATTTGCTCACCTGCCTCTTGTTCTGGCAGCAGGCGCCAGAGCAGCAGGTGCCCCTGCCTGCTTTCCCCCTGGCTGTTTGCCTGGCAAGCAAGCAAGTGGTAGCAATGATGTGGAAGAGGAGCAGGGGCAGCTGGGGACAATGGTGGCAAGAAGGCAGATGCAGTGAGGGGGTCCCCTTGAGGACATCTTGCCCAAGGACCCTGAGAAGCCCGGAGCTGGTGCTGGCCTTTGGGGCAGTCAGTCAGTCAGCCAGTCTTGCTCAGCCAATCTTACCTGCCCAGAATTCTTATGTAGGTAAAATAAGTCCATTCCATGTCTACTGCTCTCGGCTCTTTGGTGAAAGGGCAAGATAAAAATGTAGTAAAAAGAATAGTTGTTGCACTTTCTAGATGGGTATTATATATATTTATCTCATGCATATATATAAGTAGTTTAGCCTATCCAACTTTTTTCCTTGCTTGCACATGTGCTTGCTTGCTTTAACACTTCTCTTTTTGGACAATGTAGTAGTCCTGCTGGGAAAGGTGGGTGGGTGGGAGTTTGGTGAGGCAGGAAGGAGAGAGAAATGGGAAATATCGTTGCTATAGAAAGGAGCATTGAGCTATGGCAGCGGGAGAAGAGCCGGCACCAGAGACTGGTGGGATGCTGGCAGGTGCAACTAGGCTTCTTAATGCTGACCTTATTAAAATGTTCCGGTCACAGGGTAGAGCAGCGCATAGGATCAGCCAGGCATGAAAGGCAGAGAGTGATCCTGGGGGGTCTGAAAAAAGAGGCAGAACCAAAGAGGAGAAACAAACTGATCCAAGCAGTTGTGGGACGGGTTTCTGTCCTCTGCAATCCAGTATCTCTGGTGCTCACAGATAGACACTTATTAATCCAGCATGACGGTCTGCTTTAGAGGGATGCCATATCCCTTCCTCTGTTCCCTGGATGCAGACAGTCAATGAAGAGATGTTGTCCAAGGACAGAAGCATGGCCTCCTTAAGGTTGCAACCCTATGTGAAGGATCCAGTTGCACGAGGCTCCAGACCTTGCAGCTCAGCTGCTGCCTGCTGTTCTACTGGGAGAATGGTGAGGCATGTAGAATATGTTAACTTAATTGTTAACAAACCAGCCTTATTAAGGTTTCCAGCTGTGCTGGTTTGCAAAGGTCAGTCCTTGGTTTGAAGGGCTACCATTCAGCCGGTGTGAGGAATGTAAACAGTGGGGGTCTCACAGGGACCTGTGTTGAGACCACTGCTTTTCAACCTAAGTGATTTGGAATTACTTTAAAAGTGAACGGTGATGTGGCCAACTTTGCTGATGATCCCAAATTAGGTTGATTAAAACAAAAAAGGATTGTGATGAGCACTGGGAGAATGGGCATCAAAATTGCGAATGTGGTTCAGTTTAAGCAAGTGTAAAGTAGTGTACATTGATGCAAAGTGACCCCAACTTCAACTGTAAGCCAAATGAATCTGAGTTAGCAGTAATTAATCAAGAAAGTTGTGGTGGACAGCTCCATGAAAATGTCAAGTCAGAGTGTGGCTGCTGTGAAAAAGGCAAACCCTATGTTAGGCCTAATTAGGAAAGGAATCAGAAATAAAACTGTCAAAATCATATTGTCATTACAGGAATCTATGATGTGCCCACACTTAGAATACTGCATATAGTTCAGATCAACATAACCTGAAAAAGGATATTGTAGAGGTGGAATAAGTGCACAAAGGGACAGCTAAAATGATCAAGGAGTTGGAATAACTCCTTTATGAGGTAAGGTTACAACAACTGAGGTTGTTTAGTTTACCAAAAAGGGGTGAGTAAGGAGAGGGTTAGTCAGAGGTGGGCAGAATTATGGATGATGTAGAAACAGTGGATTGGGAGACATTTTTCTTCCTTTCTCATAAAACTAGAACCTGAGGTCATCCCATGAAGCTGTTAGGTGGGAGATTTGGGACAAATAAAAGGAAGTACTTCTTCACACAGTGCATTGTTAAACTTTGGAATTCAGTTCCACAAGTGATGGCTTTATATTGGGGATTGGACAAATCCATCGAGGGGATGTAGCTTTGATGGCTATGTGCGACATCTGATATTAGAGGCAGTATGTCTATGTGAACCAATTGCTGGGGAACATAAACACTCATATTCTGCTTCGAGGATCCTGTGGGGAGCTTGCTGGCTACTGTGTGAACATAATGCTAAATTAAACGGACTCTTGGTCTGATCCAGCACAGCTTTGCCTTATCATAAGATGGGAATGCTGGGAAGGCTTTGAGGTTGCCCATCAACAACCTGGACAGCTGATTATGCAGGCACCAGATTGTTTCCAAAATGCATTGGGCAAATTAAATATTCTTTCCAGGTGGTGGAATCTTTTCTCTTTCTTGTTTTTATGATACACAAGTCTCTTCCCTCATGCATACGTTAAAAATGCCACCTATACATATAAATTAGTATGTGCACATTTTATGCAAAATTGGATCCTTTTTGTTTGGTGACCCATTTCCCTTTTCGGCAGTGGGTAAGTGGCCACCTTCGTCTGTGTAAATCCCATGTCCTATATTTTCTAAAGACAGCAACAGAAATTGTACCAGAAAGCTGCACAGACACTAGCCAGCAGGGGAGGGATTAGAAATGCTCCACTGAACCAACTCTGCCCACTTGAGATCCCCTGTTAGTTTAGGGTATATGTCAACCAGGCATAGACCCTGAAATGCATGTGAGATACACCTAGGCTTGGTGGCCCAGTTAGAGAGGTTTTTGTGGGTGATCTGCTCTTTCTATGCATTTCTGGATAGCCAAACTGGAAAGATGTCATCCCCAGTTATTGAGAGAGACTGGCAACAACCATGCCTACTCCAACGTAAATCTCCCCATGACCTTACTCCTTCAGTGTGTTCTTTGGCTCATAGCCCTTAATGTAAGGTAGGGAGGGATGGGAGGTGGGATAAATCAGCCCCAAGATTTGATGAGCTGCAGAGTTTTCTTGGCTGTCCTAGGATAGTATGAAATACACTGCTGTTTGGATGAGGTGGAGCAACCTGGGCTAAGAAATGGAGGAAAACTAAAGCCTCTCTCCCTCCCCTGTTACCTGAGTATATGAACACTGCAGGCATGGGCAAAACCCTAGAACAAAGACCTAGGTTGCCTAGCATCTTTCTTCTCCATGGGGCCCAGCTACATGCCTTTGGAAAGCCCGCAAACAGCACAAAGAGAATCTCAGTCCAGAGGAGACTGAGATGCTCTTAGCAGGTGATTCTTCTGCCTGGATGGGGGTGTTCAACCTGTTCTGGGTGAGTTTGCACTCCTCCTGAAGGAGCAGCTGGTCCATAACTTGTGGATCCTCCTGAAGTCAACTTTGTCACTTGAGGCACCAATGGTCTCAGTGGCATGGGATGCCTTCCACCAGTTTTGGTTGTTGACCCAGCTATGTCCCTGTCAGGACAGGAATAGCCTGGTCTCAGTAATCTATGTTTTGGTGACCTATAAATCAGATGACTGCAATTAATTCTATGTGGGGCTGCCCTTGAAGACTGTTCAGAAGCAGCAAACTGCACCAGCCAGGGCTGTAAGATTTGATACCAATTCTGATACCCACTTGTATTGGCTGTTGAATGCTTCTGAGTCAGCTGAGGCTGCTGGTTTTATTGGGACTCCAATAATGGACAGAGAACCTTTCCCAACTGCAGTTTACTTGGACACTAGAATTAACATCTCAGTCTTCCTCCAAGTGCCACCACTGAGGGAGGCTTGGAGGGCACCAACAAGAGGCAGGATCATTCAAGTGGAGACCCCCACTCATGGAACAGCCAACTCTGTCACCCTTTTGGCGCCATGTTAAGAGAGCACTCTGTGCTGAGGCATGGCTTGTTGGGTCAGTGTTTGTTTGTATTGCATATTGTTTTTGTAGTTAAATTTTAAAATGCTAAACCTTGTACCCCAAAATAATTTTGTGGCCCTCCATGATTCTTGAGTTATGGGAGAGAGCAAAATAATGTCTCTCTCTGTCTGCCTTGGTATCAGGAATCTCCCTTGTAAGCCATATAATGTAGTGTACTGTTTAGGCCTCCCTTCATCCCCTTGCAAAAAATGTGATGATATACCCAGAGAGTGCTCTGGGACAGGAGCCTGGCTTGTATCATGGAAGGCTACCAGGTCTTCCTTCGTGATTTCTGGACAGATCACAGAGGCATCTTTAGCACTGTCTCTACAGGTTTAATTACCCTCTGGGCCCTTTTCCCAAAATAGAGTGGAATGCAGCCTATGCTTTTCATAATCTCTCTCAAAGCAAATGGTTTGACACACCTTCCCAGCTGCTGACCGTATCCCAAGATCCTTTGCCCTTTCCTCTGCCACCAACACCTCCTGTTTGGCAACCAAATCCACCCCTTAGAATCTACCCCTCTCCAGAGGGGCCTCTTTCTTTCATTTGTTCATTCTGTCTTTCTTCCTTTGCTCAAGGGATCCCTCTAGGGCCTGGCTGGAAAGAGGGAAGCAAATGCAGCGGGTTCACTGCTCTTTTAATCGCGCATCCCTCTGCATTAGAATGAAAAGGCGCTAATCCGCCAGCAAGCGCCTAATCTGGGGGATAACACTAGGCACACTCAGCAGCAGTGGCTGCCTCATGGAGGAGTCACAAGGTGGCAACATCCGATAAAGGGGTGCTGGCAGATTAGTGCCGAAGCAGGTGGGAGATGCAGGAGCTGGGGGGGGGGGGGGCAACATCTGCCCCTACAAGAGGAACTGCAGGAGGAGTGTGTGTGAAGGAGCCGGATAGATTCTGGCAGCAGGACCGTTTTATAGCCTCATCCAGAGCCTGATCTGCACGGGCCCTGTTCCCAGGCACCCTATACAAGCCTTCCTTTGTAGTACTGGTGGGAAATGTGTGGCCCTCCGGATGTCGTTTGATTGCAGCTTCCATCAGCCCCAGTCAGCATGGCTGGTGGAGTTCAGTGCAAGAACATCTGAGGGTCACACATCCCACACCCCTGTTTTATAGGATCCACCTCTGGACCAACATACATGGCCATGTAATGGGTAAAACATCAACTTCAACCGCAGGTTTCCCTTTGAGCCAGTTCTGTGCCTGTCGGAAACAAGCACAGGCGGCCTTTTCACCAGCAGATGCAGGGCCAGGAAAAGATGTTCCCTTCACTCGTTCTCTGTCTCCTCTGTGCTCTGAGGCTCCTCGCACCACCAAGAAGAAGGCATCTTGCAGCACTTCCGATGAAAGGGTTATGAGTGGATGAAAAGCCTTGCCTGGAAGTACAGTCAGTTGGTGCCCTGGAAGATGCGTGTGATGCATAGGATAACTTAATTTGGATCCTTCAAGATCTGGGGTATACATTTATACCACATCTTTCCATGAAGGAATCCAACATGCTCTCCATAATCTCTTTCCCCTCCACACATACACGTTTATCTTTAAAACAACTCTGTGAAGTAGGTTAGGCTGCGAGATGGCAATGGACCTAGCAAGGTCATCCACTGAGCTTCATGGCTGAGGGGGGCGTTGTGCTTAGTCTGAGTCTCTGATCCAGCCTTTCCACTAACATTGTGCCTTCAAGATGTTTTAGACTTCAGCTCCAACCGTTACCCTTCCAGCAAGAGTAATGGAGCCAACAGTCAGCAAACATTCCTAGGCTCCTAAGGGGGAACGACCCGAACGCTCCTGGGAGGTATCCCCTTACGTAGCTTGTAAAATAATCATACTATTAAAACTTTTTGGCCTTCTAGGCTTAAAAATTTGGACTTCCTGAGACTTAGCCTGTGCAGTTCTTCATTGCAGACCAAAGCAGCTGTGCCCTTTCTTGTCTTAACCCACTGCTTTTACTGCCCTTTTCCACCTGACACAAGAGGTGACCAGGAACCAGGAAAGCCCACTTTCCCTTATCCATTTAAAGGCTTTTGTGTCCTGCAGATGTGCGTTTCTTAGTGTAGCTTCTCTAGGAGTTTTGCACAATGCTCTATGATAATTTACAATAACATTATTCAACGTTATTAATATCTCTTGGTGGGACCTCACCAGTTTATTACAGATTCCAAGCTATGAGGGTCCGATTGACAAGATGGTCTTAATAGGCTGTCTTCCCTGAGTGTAAAAGATGACAGTTGGCCACCCTAGACCTCGCTTCTGAGCGGGACACAGTCCACCAGTATAGGGATCACCTTTCTCCCCATCTTGTCCCAAAGCTTCAAACACTAGGACAGTCTCTTTGCAAAACGGATTGCTTACTGGTACTTCACAGCTGCTAGTCAAAGTAATGCTCTAGGTTCCCTGCTAAGCTGGAAGATAGGCCTCTGTGCATATCAAGAATGACTATTGTTTCCAAACTAGGGACCTCTCCCCAAAACCCTTTCTTTCAGTAACTGTGGGGCTCCAGCATCAGAGTGTCTCCCACTGTTGTAGGGCCAGCCAGCTGGATCAACACAAGCCCTCTAGCTGTGCAGCTTGTCTCTCCCAACACCTTGTCATCGGGGTTTAGGCAAGCCAATGGCTCTTCCTCTTCTTTGACCCCTCCCACCCCTTCCAAAACATTCCCATTCTTTTGATCAGCCTGGGAACCTGGGGGAAGTGACCTTGAAGGCACTTCAACAGCCTGTGCCTCTTTTCTCAAAGCTCCCCTCTCTGCTGCCTTATGGTCCTTGTCTTTAGAAGAATCCCTGTCCTAATGACCCTGGGATATTTGCCAAGAGTGGTGATGAGCTCCACTCACAACTAGGAACTGTTCCTGCTGAAGTTCCATAGAAGTGAATGGGGACTGCACAAGGACATGGTATGCATAAATAGTTCCTGCTCCATTGGAAATGTGATCATCTGCTATCAGACTTTCCAGTGGGTTGATTAGTGGAGCTGGGGAACCATTGTATTTTTCTACCTCTCAAGTCCTGAAATGCCTTGAGGCAGCCACTTTTTACTGCTTCCAGCATTTCCCCCCTTTTCCTGTTAGCTGAATACCTTTTCCTGTTAGCTGAATCAAACTATTGAAACATTGTTAAATAGCATCAGTTAAATTAAATGCCATGCTTATATAGATAACTCTTTATTTTGATGGAAAATGTACTGGCGTGTGTAAACAGAAGGGAAAAAAATCAATGCCATCGGTTCTGAGAAAAAGGATTTCGCCCTGGCCTTCTGCTTCTCACAGCATTGGAAGTCAGGGAAACAAGAGCTGTCTGACAGCTTTCAGGTAGGATCAGGTTGAAAGAGACCAAGAGAGTCCAGTCCAGAAGATAGGCACAGAACCTGGACTTACCAACCTGCCTCTAAATCTGGGCTTTTTTTATTTTTGCTTTCCTTTGTAATGAAGAGCAAAGGAATCATTTTGGGTTGCTTCCACAGTAGTCGTTTTCTGCAGAATTGTTACCCTTTCTTCACTCACTTTTTAACAAAGAATCCAGAAGACATTGTTTTGTTCAAATATTTCTGTTCTATTTTCAGTTTGTGACAGTTAAAATGCTGCTGGTGAAATTGATGTAATTAAATGCAATTGCAGTACCAACCTGTCCAATGTAGACTGACAAAGCAATATTGAGGTTTATCAGTGCTACTGTGTCTTTACTTAAAAGTTTCCTCCTTGCAGGTTCTGTTCTTTTTATTTTTCGCTATTAAACAGGGGAGGATTTAATTACTGGTTTCCGTTTATTTTTTTCCATTTTGATTGCACCATAATATGAGGGAAAGAAAACATTATGATCTAAACTAAACTCCCATTCCACAAGAAACACAAGCAGAAGGGTCAAGTTAACACTAAACCCCAAGCTTTAGTGAATAGGAAGCAATAAAAGTGGATCCTTCAAGGCAGAAGCTACTAATCAACATTGCAGTAACCTTTGCTCAATAGGACTGATTTGTGAGTGCATATTCCACAAGGATCTTGGCCATGGGAACAAGTGCTGACTGAATATAGCACTATATTGCGCTCTGTGTGGAAGCTACATTTTAATTCTGCTTCCAACTGATTGCAGAACTAATATGATTCCAACTAATAGGAGCCTAGTGAAGAAATAGAAACATAGGAACAGAGTGAGTCAGAAGGGGCCTCCTGGGCCATGTAGTCTGATCCCTGCTTTTGTGACTTTCACTATTGTTAAACCTGTTGAATATTGATACATTGAAACTATTGAAACTTAAGAAGTCAGAGTATGAAATATGGGACCAAATAATGTTCAAAATTAAGCAAAAATCATCCTCAAACTGGATGGGTAAGGAAAAATATATTTCTGAAACTGAGTAAGATGTTGCAGCCAGATTTTCCCTTTCCCTCTTAATATGGAAAGGAGAAGGTATTTGCACATTTGGGGTTTGATCTATGAAGATCTTCTTCTGCACAGGCCGCACTGAGATGGATGGGAACATGGAAGAAACCAGAAGGGCATGTTTTTGCTGAACTCCTATCAGGAAGTGACCTTATTGCTAGGTCAGGCTATTTGTCCATCCAGCCTACAACATGCATGCTTGCTACTCTGCCGATTAGGCTGCAGTGCTAAGCTAGGCATCTCAGAGCTTGCTGTCTGGTCCAGCTGCTAGAGAGCTGTGGGAGATTCAGACATAGCAGAGTTCCCTCTCATGGACTCAGTGCGTAGCATTAGGCAAGCCTTCTTTCTCTGCACTTCGCCACCCCTTCTGTAAATCAGAAAATGTCAGAAACAACAGCAACAAAACGTTTATTGCTTATAGCCAAAGGCCATCACAAACTAGGATCAGTCATGAAGGTTGTTGTGCTGACATCACATCAAGGGTGGGAAACACAAAGGCTACAAGCTACATGCTTTTTCTGTAGCCCTTGCAGCCCCCACCACTGCCATTGCCATTAAATTTGCCACTCTTAACAGTAGTAGCAGCAAGTACATGGCTTCTGGAGGGTTCCTTGGAAGTTGGCCCACAGAACCCAGGAGTTGCCTACTCTCACTTCACACCCTCCCTCCCTCAAAAGCTATAAATGGTAATGATAATAGTAATAGTATACAAATCTCTCTTGTTTTCTGGCAGCAAACCAAGAAACTGAGTTAGCTCCTTGCCTCCAAGTATAATCCATTCCTCCTGGGTGCATCTGAGGCAGAAAGAGCCGTCAACATCACTGCGTTGCAAGCATTCAATTTCTAGGCCCCCTGCAAGTGGCTACATAGTATAAAACAGTCAGAAGGGTCTCTGGAGGTCATCTAGTCTAACCCCCTTCTGCCATATTTCATCCGAGATCTACAGTGAAGGATGCAATTACTGTATTCTGGGACAGATGGCTGACCAGTGTTGTGCTATAAATAATCTCCAGGGAAAGAGAGCCTGCCATCTTCCAAGACAGTCTGTTCCAGTGTTGAGCAGCGCTTACTGTTAGGAAGTTTGAACAGGCCGTGGTTGCCCCCATACAGCTGGTACAGCATCACAAAGGCTGTAAAGGCTTCATGCCTGGAAGTCTAATGCTAATCTTTGCCTCCCAGCACAATATCAGTATGTTTGGGGTCGGTCCTGTCTCCTCCCCACTCCTCACCATTTCATTCGCAGGTACCCTCTTTCGTGTTCACAGGACAGTGCATTCTGGGTCCATCATCCTTTACATACCCAGCATGGAAAAAGGAGCCACAGGTCCATTCATAGAAAATCTACATGCATGTGTGATGAACTGCGCTTCAGCATGAAGGGTAGAAAATAGGATAGAACTGCAGGAATACAGAAGTGTGTTTGCATGTGAGGATGCCCACACATCTATTGCAGTGACCACATGTGTGTGTTAATGTGAGTACATGAATATATGCACATGAATGTGTGTGCTGCCCTAGGTGTGTGTGAGCAAAAGCCACAGCCGTGTCTGTGAAGCAACTCGTGGAGTGAAGCCAGGACTGGGCTGCGAACAGGGAGACACTGCCACCTTCTGGTTGCTAAGAGGAAAGGAGCCCAAAATAGGAAGCCGGACTTTCCTGGCATGGAAAATCATGCCTGTGGTCATGGACCGGCGTGAGCGGTGCAGCAGGTTGGACCTTAATAGCTGAGTGGGCATCAGAAGGGAGCAGCGGTGTGTGCATCTGAACCCCTTGCTTCCTCTGGCCCTTGATCCTAATCCAAGCCTGCCGCCTGGGCTTGATCTTCACAGAGATGTATTCTTTCCTCGGCTCGTTCTTTTTCATTAGTGTTATGAATCAGAGCAGAATTACAGATCATTTTGGTTTTATTCTGTTTGGGTTATTCAAGTTATTGGATTGTTCTGTTTTGAACAATGCCCTTTTATTGCATCGTAGCCTGGGATTTTGCAGTGTGATGTATATGCTTTTAGTGATTTTGTTGTTTGGCACTTAGATTTCATGTGATGCAGGGTGGTAAAAGAAAATTAAGATAAAAGACTTAGGGTGCCTTTATCCAAGAAGAGATTGCCTAGTCTATCATACCCCCAGCAAAAGTTTAAGATCTGCCTCAAGAGTGACTCCTGTGGCTTTCTTTTTAAAGGCGCCATTTGAAGCAGGGCAATGTTGTTGCCTCAGGCACAGCTGCCTTCTCCCTCTTTCTAGAAAGGAACATCATGACAGCAGGCCCATCTGTACACCCAGCAAATTGGCATGACTCCGCAAGGCTTAATTTGAAGGCAGCACTTCCCTGTGGAGATCTATGCCAGGATGGAAACCTGGAGCACATGATGAAATAGCCATGCAGCAGATTTTTCCTCTGTGCATGCGCAAAGTGCTTTCCTGCCTCCCACATCGCTAGAGCAATAAATGCAGGCAGATTTATCCTCCACTCTCACTCTTCAACTCTCAGGACAGCCCACGGGAGCCCCAGCACAGAGCGATGGACCCTGCTTGGGTGGAGGGGCCGGCAGCTCTGAGCTGCTGAGGCACCACTTCTGGCTTATGACACTGCTCCATCAGAGATCCATCACCAGGTCGCGCTTCTAATGACTCCAGATAGCTGCTTGCTCACATCCAAATCGATAGCAGCTCCTGAGGGGAAGCAAGAGAAAAACCAGTTGCTCCTTGCTACAGATTAGAGTCCAGTCAGCTCTGGGCATCTTGGTGGCAAGGCAGAAAATAAATACCTTTCCTGAGTTCAGCCTTCCCATGAAAACAGCCCCACAGTGGCCTATGCTCCCTGTTTGCCTGCAGCCCAGGGAGGACGGGGGAGCAGGGAAAGGGGGCTCTCTTTCTGCCAGCATCACAAGCAGCACCAATAATCACATGCAAAGGATGTTTTCACATGCAACACTTACGTCTGATTTGTTTAACTTGGATCCCCACTGATTGTGAAGCACAGATCTGAAGAAATGCACACTCAGCGTTTTTTTCCCAGTCCTTTCATCAAAAGCATCCATGCTCAATGCTGAAAAACATCAAATGAGAGCCTCAGATGCACTTCTCAGTGTTGCAATACAGGCAGGCTTCACTCAGACCTTCCCTGTGCTGGGGTCCTTCAGGTGAATCGCCACCACTTCCTTTCTTTACTTGATGGTGGGAGAGAGAAGGAGAGAAATTTGTGGGAAGGTGGAAGACACACACACACAGAAGGTGAGACAAACTTGTGCAACAGCCTCCCCCAACTTGATGCCTCCAGATGTTGTGGACCATCTCCCATCAGCACCAGCCAACGTGGCTCATAGTCAGGGATGCTGGCAGTCATAGGCTAAGACATCTGGAGTGTGCCAGGTTGGGGAAGGCCACTGCAGACACTCGTACTTCCTTCCCAGGTACAACCAATAACTGACTGACAGTTTTCCTCTAAGAAATTCTTTCAAAGCACTCAGGCCAAAAATATCTTGTCCCCTTGAGTAAGATCAGATCATAATGAAAATGCATTCAGCACTTGGATGCCTTGATTAAAGTTTCTGTACACATATATACCATGAGGCCATGCTGCTTCTTATAATCCATCCAGCCTAACTACTCCTTGTTGTAATGCCCTTCTTTTTTTTCGCTGTGCAGGGAGTGTTTGCTGGCATGAACAGAGCCTGGGGGAGGGCTAAGCTGTTATGAAAATACAGCCAATAGCCACTGTGCTTTTCCTTTATGCACATGCTGCAGGAGCAGAGGCAGGTTCACCCACCTCAGTGCCCATGGCACTTGACCTGTCCAAGAGCGGTCTAAATCACATTTCTCTCGACAGCCATCTGGGAAATAAAAACATAGAAACAAAGTGAGTCAGAGGGGCCTCCCAGGCCATCTACTATGACCCCTAGCTCATGTAATCCCCAACATGTGGTTGGCCGGTCTTTCCTTGAACACCTTTACAGATGGGGCCTCCACCACCTCCCTTGGAAGCCCATTCCATATCCTAGAGGTCCTAACCGCCAGGAATTACTTCCTGACATCCATCCTGAAGCCCTGCTCCTTGAGCTTTGTCCCATTGGAATGCGTCCTGCCCTCCACTGCAGGGAAGGACAGGTCATGGCCCTCCTCCGCATGACTTCCCCTCACATACCTATAAGTCACTGGAAGATTCGCTCAGAATCTCCTCTTCTCCAGGCTGAAAAGGCCCAGTTCCCTCAGTCTCTCCTCATATGTCATCCCTCCCATCCAATCCGGCTACCATTCTTGTGACCCTGCACTGAACCAATTCTAACTTAGCTATGTCTCTCCTATAATGTGGAGCCCAGAAATGGATGCAGTACTCCAGTTGTGGGCTCACCAGAGTCATGTGCAGCAGTATCAACACCTCCCTAGATCTGAAACCCATGCTTCTGCCTATACATCCAAGGGTGGTGTTTGCCTTCTTAATGCTGGCTTCACACTGCTGGCTCAATCCCAACCTCATCTAGCCCTATAGGTAGATTTCCCCCAACTCGCTTTGGGGAGGACCCAGAAGCAAAATAATCATTTAACATCTGTGTCTATTCCCTTACATCAGTTACCAGATCCCCTCCCTCCTTTTTAAGTGGTCCCATCACCTGTTCCCCCCTCCTCTTCCTATTTACATGAAGGTAGAAGTGCTTTGTGTTGCTCTTGACATTCTTCTCAAGTCTCAGCTCATAATCAGCCTTAGCCTTGTGAAGAATCCGCCTGCATCGTGCCTCCTCCTCCTCCTAGTATACCTTTTTGTCCGCTTGCCCTCGTGTCCATTTCCTGTGGAGGTCCCTCTTCCTTCTAATCCCTCTTACCACCTCTCT
Organism: Varanus komodoensis; assembly: GCF_004798865.1. Classification (NCBI taxonomy): domain Eukaryota; kingdom Metazoa; phylum Chordata; class Lepidosauria; order Squamata; family Varanidae; genus Varanus; species Varanus komodoensis. The sequence continues at coordinate 26,458,967 of NW_025335349.1, forward strand.
TCACATCCATGGTGGCATCCTCCTACACTTCTCCGTTTTGCTAATTAGTGGGATCATTAAGGGTTGCGCCTCCAAGACCTCCCTTTTTAGAGCCATCCAACCCTCTGTGTTGATTTTTATTTTCCTTCAAAAGAACAGTAAAAATATCCATCTCACAATAAATTTGCGATAGCCTTCTAGTAGTAATATGATCATTTTGCATATGTCATGACATGGATTATTTTGTATGTATCGGCTCCAGCCAATAGTTTTTGTTGGACTGGAGAGCTGCAGGACAACACATTCCGGCCTCATTAATTGACCAGGAAACTTGAAACCATTGTGTGCCAACAGTAGGGCTCCCTTGCAAAATGGGTATCTTTTTTCAGAAGACTGGCAAATTAGTGTTGCCCCTATTTTTGTTTCTGAGCAGGACAGTATGCTTTGTAACAGCCTGAATTTCATCAGAAGATGCCTTTTCTTAATCTCTGAAGCATTACAGGTTGAATTTCTTCCTTGCCTGAATCTGTTAAAGGGACAGAACCTCTGGCAGAAGCGAGTGTAGCAGCCCTATCAAAAGGTAGCAAAAGGATTCCCCTTTTCAGAGGCAGGCATGCTGATTGGCATCCAGGATGTGCTGCAGCTCGGAGCGGGTATGGAAAGTGCCGAGTCAGGCATCTCGTTGCAAATTTTGGCTGGTTCTGCAGTTGAGTTCAACATGCTGGCTCAGTCTATACATCTATTTTTAGCATTTTCCTTCTTCCTCTATGCCCAAAAATAATAATGCTGCTTTACCTGAATGAGGGTAAAAATAGCTCATAATAAGAAAAAAAGCTGGAGGGAGCTCAGGGACCAGTCTTCTGACATGGTCTCTCAAACTACAAATTGCATTGTTAACATACACCCCTGAAACAGAGATAAACTAGAGTAGATTTTTACAGCCTGAATATTCTACCTGTAATGGGGCGAGCAACTTGGGGCCCTGCCGATGGTTTGACCTACAACTCTCACCAGCCCTAGCCAGCAGAGGCATAATGAAAGATCATGGGAGTGGTAAGCCAAAATATCTGCAGGGCCACAGGTTGTCCGCCGCTGGCCTAGAGTCTTCATCCAGACACCAAGAATCCTTTGGATTATTCATTATGATTCACTGGGCTGTACTGAAGCACTTCTGAATCAGATGTAGCCTAGCAGAATACTGGGGTAAACTGAGCACCTGCCCAGAATTGCTCTGTTCTCCACACATGGCTAGGGTAAGGAAGGAGACCAGGGTGTGTGGATGAAGGCTGGCATCAAAGGTAGACATGGCTGGGCGCCTGCTGAGGGCTTAAACACCAGCAGAGTCCATTGACAAGAGCCTCTAGAGTTGCTCCCTCTCTTCACCCTTACAACCTGCTTGTTCACCTGCTTCTTGCTCTGGCCCAGGCAGTGATGGTGGTGGGGAAGGGTGGTAGATGCCATGGCCTTCTTGCTCACTGGCTCTCTGCCTGTCGTGCCAGCAAGTGGTAGCAAGGATGAGGAAGAGGAGGAAGAGCAAAAGCAGCTGCTGACAATGGTGAAGAGAAGGTGGGTTCACTGAGATTATCTTCCCAGGGCCCTCCCAAACCTGGAACTAGTGCTATACGGATAAGCACAGTCAGCTGGTGACATGGCTGCATTTCCGACTCAGTCCTTATTGGCACAGCTGGTGTTCAGTCCAATTGGTTGCCACTCTGATTGGCAGTGCTATGTGAAAAGGGCTTGTGATATGGACCTGCAGAGACAGATCAAGAGTCCTGTCCAGTGTAGTATCATATGTTGGAGGCTGTGTGTCACTCTACCTCCCCTATCTCTATGTTCAGGCAGCTTTCTGGGTCACATTTTGTCCCTGACCTTTTGTGCTCGGTGATGTAGGTGTTTCTAAGGCTGGGGTGGTGGTCCTCTTTCAACCGGAGGCTCACATTTCATCTCAGAGAGCTGGGGGTGATGGGGGAGGGGGGCTGCATTGTAATGGCAGGCAGCATAGAAGTTTGGGGCTAAAATGCCAAAAATGCCAGGCCATTTTATTTTAAAGCAGTTAGTGCAGTAGCTAGGCCTGAGGAGACACCTCAACAAGGTTGAATTAAAAAACAAAACCATATGTAAAAGTTAGGATACTACCAAAGAGCAGCAAGGGAAGAAGGACGAAGGGATCAACCTGTGAGCTTGATGTTCATTACTACTGCTGTGCCACTGCTAGTGGAATTCAACCCCTGACTTGATCCATGATAGTTTGGTGGTAAATTATTTCTAGACAATCCTGCTGTACAACTTTGCTAGCTTCCTAGGCAAAAAAATATTGGCAAAGCAGTCTTTTCAGAGTTAGAAAAAGTATGTTCTGTATGTCCTTAGCTCAATGCAAAGCAGTATGGAAAAGCTGCTGATAATCTCAGCTTAGTGTTATTATCCTCAGCGCCCTCTTCAGCGATGATACAAACAATGTTATAGTGCCTCAATAGCTGAAGTTTGAAAGTGCTGCTTTTTCAATAAGTTAGTTGGTACTCAGAGCTGTAGATTAAAGCTCCGCCTACCCCAAACCTTCACCTTACCTAAAATGGCTAGTAAGGGAACAAGCATTCCCTAAGTCTCTCTCCCTGAGAGAGCTGGTGTGGTGTAGTGGTTAAGAGGTTAAGTGCAGGTCTGGAACTCAGAGGATCTGGGTTCTAGTCCCCCACTTGGCCATGGAGTCTTCGGGCCAGTCACAGACACTCAGCCCAACCTACCTCACAGGGTTGTTGTTGTGGGATTAAGATTGAGAGCAGAAGGAAGAGAATGATGTAAGCCACTTTTGCAAGAAAAAAGTGGGATATAAATCTTATAAAGAAATCAGTAAGTCTATATGTAAAGTCATGGAGGTAAACAGCCTTCCCCAACCTGGGGCCATCTGTTGTATTGGATGACAAGTCCCATAATCCCTAGCCCGCATGGCTGCTGAAGAGGGCTTTGTAAGTCAAAACTAGCATTTTGAACAGGACCCAGAAGCTAACATGAAGCCAGAAAGGGAAAGACAAGATTTTCCTGCTTCCCTCCCTCTGCAGCTGAAGCACCCACCTCCCTGCTGTCACTGCTGCAGTTGTCACCAGTCTAGTTGGGAAAAAGGGTTCAAGGAAAGCGGAGAAAGGGGATGTGGTGCTGGAAGGAAAACAAGTTTGGGTGCAGAGGCAAGAGGTTTGGATTAAAATGAGTTCAGATATGAGCCAAACTATTGTTTGCTTGCTTGCTTGTTTGTCTGTTGAAAAGCCTTGACTTGTTTTTAAGGTAATCCAGTGTAAACTAAAGGGAACTGACCTCCTGTTGCTTAAAGGGCAGTGCATTCCCTGATCCTTTTTGCCTATATTGAGCATTTGCCATAAAACTAGCCTTAGTCACCCCACCATGCACACATTTATGCACTCACTGGATCATAATATTTGTCAGCAGAAAGAAATGCATAATTGTTTGCTATTTAGGGAACACCACTGGAAGGTATGAATCTCTGTCTAGAGCCAGTGTGGTGTAGTGATCAAAGTGTCAGACAGGGATCTGGGAGATCTGGCTTCTAGACCCGCTTAGCCATGAAGCTCACCGGGAGACTCTGGGCCAGTCGCTCATTCCCAGGCTGGACAGGGTTGTGAGGAAGAGGAACATGCAACCTGCTTTGGCTTCCCTGAAAAAGAAGAAAGGTGGGCTCTTAATGAAATATGGTGGTGGTGATGGTGATGATAGTAATGTAAGCAAAAAAGAACTCATTGCCCCATGGAGTTTATAATCCAAATTCGAATGGGGATGTAAGATAATAAGTGGAGAGAGGGGTGCAGCAGGGCCCCAAATTTAAAAGCTGGCTTTGGCTTGCTTCTTTTAGCTCTGCCCTGCTGAGGCCAGCACCAATTAGCCACAAGAGGTGTCACAAAGAAGAGCTGCCAGTCCCGTGTGGCCTTGACCTCACTCATTAACACAAGCAGATGCTAATTGCCTAATACCTTTGGCAAGGCCGGGCCAAGCGTCCCAGGGTCACCTCAGCATGACAGCTCTCGGAAGAGGAACGCTCCCACGTCAGCACAGCTGCTGTCTGGGATAAGCAGGGCAACATTATCAGAATCAGGGATGTGGGAGGAGACATGAAACGACAAGGCATTAGGGAGCAGAAGCCCAGCTGGGGCGGCATGGCTGCCCCCAGGAATGAGAGCAAGGACACTCGCATCCTGCTAATCTGCCTGCTTTTCCTCAAGAGGGCAGGACAACTGAGGATAAAAGGGAAGAAATTGGAGGGGTCCAGAGAGACTGGCACTGTGTGTCTAAGCCTTGCTGAGAGAGAGGAAAAGAGAATTTGTGTGAACAGAGAGAGGGTGTGTGAATGGGTCTGGGCAGGCACTTCAGGGGCCATGGGCTAACAGTCAGATGGCTTTGTTCAGATGACCACAAAAACATCGCCGAAATAAGAGGTTTACATAGTGTTTGCATGGGCTATTCTATATGTATAGATGTAGATTTAGAATTAATTATTGCAATTTAATAGTGATTCAGTGCATCTCCCCATAATGTATACGAATGGATATGAATGTGATGTGATGGGGTGACCTGTGGGCCTGCTCAGTCTGCTATCCAGGAGGGTGCTCTTGGTGGACAACATCAAGGCCTGCTCTTCCTTCCAGTAGTTTTTTATATTAAAGCTGGGCTTGGAGACTTCCCTGGTCAAAGAAGGAAAGACTTCTAGAAGCTCTTCAAATAGAAGACGCCTGGCTTTCCTCTTGTGAGCCACTTTGGGATGCAGCCCCCACTGTGCTTCTTGCTAGGCAATTTGGCACCAAACCCTAAAGGTTTCCCCATCTCAACCAATGCTGAAAGGGCCTTTAGGAAAACCCTCACAAGATACATGTCAGGTCCGGACTATAGAAGTTTCCCTTTGGGATAGAGATGTATTCTTTGCAATTATGGGCCGCTCAAGATCTCAGGTAACAACTTGATCAGCTCCCTCGCCCATAGAAGTGGTGCTAAGATTTAGGCCCATGGGTGGGGGGGGGGGGATGCACAAATTTGCATTTGCTCATTTACATATCCTCTAAAGTCTCTCTGTGTGGATGGGTGGGGGGTATGTTTAAAAGATGCACTCTCCTTAGGATTCCACTTCCATATGTAAAAAGAATTGTATGGACAGAGGAGAGGAGGACAACTGACTTCAGGGGTGGGAAAAGCCTCAGGCAGAAAGATTTTGGGGTCCAGCAGGAGGCAAAGCAAATGTGGGCAAAAAGCCAGGTAATCCAGGGGGATTGGATGCAACAGAGGTCATTAGGGTCTTGCACCTCTGGTTCAGCAAGTGCCTTTACACAGTAGGGGAATGGGGCAGATGGTCTCTCAGAGATTTGAGGCTCCAAATGAAAGATTCAGGGCTCCAACCGTAGTGGGCTGTCCCTAACACTGCCTCTTTTGTCCCCCTCCTCTGCCTGAGGCTCTGGAAAGTTTAGGACGCTCTCAGGGGACACCTGCTGTAGGACTGGTGGCAAAGGGTATGTGAACTCTGTGTCCAGAAATCCTTCGTTTCACATCACTCTCTCAGTATCTGACCCCACCTGTCCCATCTATAGAATGGGGACAAGATAGATGTCCCACTTTTCTGTATATTAAGCTCCCAACAGCCTCACGACAATGACAATAAAAAATCAAGAAACAGTACACCAACAAGGAAGAGCAGGTAAAACCAATCCACAGTAATAATAATAATAATAATAATAATAATAATAAGAAGAAGAAGAAGAAGAAGAAGAAGAAGAAGAAGAAGAAGAAGAAGAAGAAGAAGCAGTAGTCATCCTGGCTGATCTTGCAGGCCACAGCAAGAACAGGCAGAGACAGTATGTGCAGTGCTGCCATGGTTCATCCCCTGCGGATGGGCCATTGGTTACGTTTGGTGCAGAAGGGCCCTGTCATGTCAAGGCAGCTCCTCCCTCTTGTGTAGACGTTGGTCGCGAGATTCCCTGTAAAGGGGCTAGCGTACAGTGTTGCATGTGCTGTAGATCCCAGCTCAGTTGCAAGCAGTGGGCCTCGCACTTATCCACACCCTGTGCTCTTGCTGCAGGTTAAGGTGAGATTTGTCATCTGGTTTCAGATATTTAAGAGGGCATTACCTGAGCATGCATTTCATGTGTTTACTCTTCAGAGAACTTCACGCACCTCATTTCTATAGGGCTCGATCCAACGCTGCTGTTCTGCTGATGGAAACAGTTCCATTAACAGGATTAGGTATGGCCCTCCATATGCCCTCCAAACCTTTTCCGAAGGGCCCAGACTTGCTCCAGAAGTTATTTCAGAGTGTACAGAGGGCTACAGTTGGGAGGAAAAAGGAAGGAAGCCCCGTTGCATTAGCAAACATATCTTAGCATGACATCGTATTGAATCCACGATACATATAGCAATACTACAAGGTAGTCCAGTATTATAGATAAGGAAGGAGGAGACTGTGGCCAAGAGGCCTTCCCGTGGCCACATAATAAGGTTGCGGGCAAAGGTGATGTTTGAACCGGGGGGCTTCCTGGTTCAAAGAACATTGAACATTAGCCAATGTTATAAGTTAGCTTTCACTGCATCATAATGTTGCCAACCAACTGGAGCATAATATAATTCCACATGGAAGATGTGCCCCCCACCATTGTCTTCCCACATTCAATCCCCTCCCCAGTTATTTTAAACATATTTAATATGCAGTTTGTACACATATATTTGCATATATAGATAGGACGGGGGAGTCTGAGAGGCCTGAAAGTGAGTACGTAAAAACAGCATTTGCCCCACACGTAACCTTTAAATGGTCAGCTGCTATGCCCAACTGTGGTCACTCCGAGCTTCCTGGTGTTCCCATTGCACTGAAGTCATGTGCAAGACTGGAGGCTGCTGGTCTGCTGTGACCGACTGCCTTGCTCACTTGGCAGCAGTGGGGCGGAAGGAGCAGCCCAGCCACGAAGGGCAAAGGGGTGACATGTCAACTGGCTCCCTCTGCTGGCCTGAGTTTGCCTCTTCTGCTCACCTTGCTGCCGCTAATGTCCAGCCTGTTCTGAGGGTCCACGACAACACCTGCTCTCCCCCAAGAGAGGGACTCTCTATGCAGAAAAGTCCTAAGGAACTCAGTGAGGCACACGGGCATAAAACATCTTAGGAACAGGCTAAAAGTGAGTGCACATGTCTTGCGTGTCTTGAAGGCAGCCTAGAAGACAGAGAAGGGGGCTTTCTTCTTAACCTCCACATTGGCATCTCCTAAATAGGATTCTGGAAAATCTTCTTAACTCTTTAACAATATTGCTGCAATTGCAATATTAACAATAACTCTTTTAACAATATTGCTGGGTGTGTATGCAGCGGTGGTTAGGGGCATATCCTGCTCCTCAGTTACCCAGGTTGCACACTCAGTCTCTGCTTGGTGCTTGTGTGACACAACTGGAGGGTGCATTGTGCTAGGCCCACTGCCCACCGTCGCTGCCGTTGCTGCTTCTGGCAATAACCCGATACCCCACGTGCATGGTGTTCCTTGGGGACTTGTAAGCACATGCAGTGGCAGTACTCCCAATGAGGCCGGCAGTTGGCATCTTGTGGCCCTCCTGTTATTTTTTGCCTGTGACTTTCATAATTCTTCACCATTGGCTCTCCTGGCTAGGGGAGATGGGAGTTATAGTCCAAAACATCTGGAGGGTCACAAGATACCTGCCTCTGCCTAAGCAAAGGGAGTGATTTATTACCTAACTCAAACATTTATTGGCTCAAACACCAAAGGAATTAATATGTGTGAGAGAGGGTATTCTCTCTCTCTCTCTCTCTCTCTCTCTGTGTGTGTGTGTGTGTGTGTGTGTGTGTGTGAGACTGTGACTCAAAGAGCTGTACAAGAGCAATGTTTTGCCAGTGGAGAATGCAAAATCCATCTCTGTGCTGTCTTCCCCTCTGCTCTCATAAGCCGGCCTCCTCAGCCCAGACAGTGAGTGCTGGAAGCAAGCTGTAATTCTCCGTTGCTGCTGTGTGAGCTGAGCCATGTGTCAGGCTGCTGGCCGGTCTGTGATGGAGTATTCTCATTACAGCTATGCCCTCCCCAGCCTCTGAAGACTTTCCCCAACTTCAATTACTTAAAGGTTCCAGACATCCGTTCCCTCTGCCTCCTGAAGCACATTTGACTTAATGCAATACTCACTACCAAATGCACCATTAAGGTGCCCCAGAGGTGCCCACCTTAATGCATCAGTGGGGCCCATTGCACTAAAAGCAGCAGGCATTGTGGCTATGAGCTGAATACAGACTTTTTCTGGATCTAAGAATGCAAGTGCACAAAGATGGGGAAATGGAGAATTCCTGTGCTGGAGTGAGAGAATTTAGCTCATATATGAGCAGTAACTTACTGGCATGGACAGGTATGCAGAGGAAAAGGAGGTGCAGCTGTACACTAAGTTCTGCTCTATTGGCTGCACAGAGCACTAGCCCATCGTAAACCATGGCTTGCTGCTTTAGCCGTGAACTGTCCGTCATACAACCAAACTGCAGCTCACTTTCCTTAGTTCTGGTTTGATTTTCTTCCACCCATTTTGCCATTTTAGAGCGGCTCCATTTGCAGGCTGTTCTTGCTCAGTGCCTCTGTTTTAGGGCAGACAGAAGCACAAAGAAACTAGGGGTAAACCATAGTTCTGCAGAGGTGTCACTAAGCCTGTTCAAGGAACGCAGGCCTGAGGAGGCATAGTCCAGGAGGCCCCTTGGTGACCCCGAGAGGTGCTCCTCGTCTTTCAGCAAAGCTGCTGAAAGGAAGCAGTGCTGGCTGGTTGTGCTATAAACAAAGGCAAGCCTTAGTGGAGCCTTGGGATTCTCCTCCACCAGCACAAAAGCTCTGGCTGGTCTCCATAGGGCTCCTTCAAAGGACATGGCGGCTGAGCCCTCTCTTGAAAACAATGAACCAGTCCTACCTGGGGGCTTCTTGGGGCCCCTCAGAACTGCAGAGGCCTGCATAATCCTTGAACTCATTAGGGTGGCCATGTGCAAAAGACCAGGAAGGGAAGGGAAGGGAAGGGAAGGGAAGGGAGTGTATCACCCCAAAAGAAGGCAGATTTGTATGTGATCTTTTATAGGCACTGATGCAAATTTAGAGAAGATTACATATTTGAATGCAAAATATTCTCACTGTAGTTGGGAAGACTTTGGCCAAGTGAGCTGAGTGCCTACTCAGTTGCTAAGCATTGATAGGCAACTTCCAAGCCCCTGCTGCTCTCCTTTCTTAAGGTCCTGGTTGTGTTCACACAGCACAACAAGCAACCCTGTAGGCTTACCATGGCTCACATTTTTTTTTACCGTGATCTACTTGATGATCAATTGTTTTCTACTTTATCATGGCTTCCATCCTCCTTGCTCAGTCCTCACACTTTTGGCATGAATCCCATCAGCCATTGTGCCTGAAATTCAGTCACATGGGACACGGCTTCCTGTCTGCATCACCTGCCTCTTTCTACTGGTCCACACATAGAGGCTGGATGGCTGGAACAACCCTGCAGTTGCTGTTCTTTCTAGATGACTCTGTGGTAATTGCATACCATGACCATAAAACCCATGATCCTGGGTTCAGGCAACATGACAAGCCCAAATGTGTGGCCCTCCAGTTGTTTCTGGAGTACAATTCCCATGCACTCAAGAGCACCAACAATGAAAGATAATGGGTGATGCAGTCAAACAACATCTGGATAGCCACCCATCCCATCCCTGATTTAGGAGGAGAAATTACCTGTCCAAGGAGCAAAGTCTCATGGCTCTCTGCTTCTTTTATTGAGGCCAAGTTTCTGCAAAAGCTACATTAGCTGGCCCAGCCCTAGCTCAAAGCTGGTGCTGCCATGCCAGGACAGGAATTAAAGCTGCCAACTTTCTTACTACTGCAGCTGCCTTTAACAGCAGCTTGAACTGCAGATATTAGTAGATCCTCATGCTTATCTCTGTATCAAGAAAATAATCACTGATAGATTTTTCATATCAAGCTGCTGCTAAGGCAGGATAGCAGGCCAACCTATTTGAGGGCTCACTGGAATGCTATCAATTAGCATTCTACCTGTTCTCCTCTCCTTTGCTACAGTCAATGTCCACATCTGTTTCCAGTGCTCTTATGTAACTTTCTGGAGCTCTGACAATGGATTCATTGATTCATCCAAAATAGAGTGGCACTTGCTGGAGAAGCATTGAAGTTCCCTTGCATCCATTTCAAACAACTGTGGAACAATCAGTCAGCGCTCTTGTGATGTCTGCATCTGAGCAGTCCTTCCCTACTACAAGGCATTGAAGTGGCCTGATCCATTGCGATGCATCAAGAGATCTCTAATGCCTAGTTTTCCCTCTTTCAGCCATCGGTGATGGATGATCATCCATGTTTCTTTAAAGTCAGCAACACTAGAAGTATTAAAGGAAGAATAAGTAATGTTTTTGGATTGTATTTCCTTATTGCAAGCTCACAATCAAGCACCTATTCAAACCATGAGAGAAGGAAGCACTGGAACTCAGCTCACTGAGGCATATGTCTCTCCGTGTGTTTGTACTACACTATAAAATGCCTTGACAGAGAGTGTGCTAAACCGTGTCATTGGTACTGGTAGAATCCAATCGCTTCACTCATGCACTCCCATACAGATGGGTGAACATGAGATGTTCAGGCTCACTGAGGTTCTCTGAATTCTTCCTCAAAGTTCACTTCATTCCTGAAGCATTTCGGTTCTTTTTTTAACAGGAAAATGTGCCTTTTTCCATCAGGAAAAGTGCATATTTCCATTGGAAATTCATATCCTTCCCCAAAGGCTTAAGCATGAAAATGCAGATGTCAGGGGAAATGTGCATATACACAAGTGCACATTTTTTTGATTGTGCACTTGTGGATTGGTTTGTGTGCTTGCAAATACAAGTTCAGGGGACTACAAACATTTCCCAAGAATGATGTTCTTGCAGGCTTTCATATTTGGGTTTATGAACAGGACATGTTCACATGATTTGTAAAAAGGAGTGACATTCTTGTACTTGTGTGTGCATGTGTGCACATTTCTTCTGTGTCTTCTCTCCAAAAGAGGAAGAAATCAGTGGATCTTAAACAGAGGTAAAATGTTAATATCTGGTCTTTCAAATAATGTGGTTCACAAACAAAGGGCAGGGCCTGCCTCTCTCTCTCTCCCTCCCTCTCTCTCTCTCTCTCTCTCTCTCTCTCTCTCTCTTGCACTCTCTCTCTCTGAGCAGGTGTACACTCTGTTTTAAGGTTGTTCAAGAGGTCTGTTAAGCAATCCCTCTTGTCCTGCATGATTTTTTTGCCAAAAATTAAAGCAAGTCAGACCAAATGTTCAGTTGGCCTACTACCAAAAGCCTTGACTAATAGCAGATCTTAAACCTAGGTTTTTAGGAAGATGGCTTTCCTATCCAGCTGGGTGTTAGGAAAGTTAGCTGAATAAACCAGAGTATATCCAGTAACTGAAGGGCTTGGCAAGCTTTACTAAGTCATAAACAGATATTCCTCTGGCTAAGCAGACAGAAGAATAAAGTAGCAGAACAAAACAGGCCAGGCTTCCAACAGAATGAAAACACCACCACTACTGCAGAGCATACAGAACATGCTAATATTTTTATGTACAAGCAACCCAGGCTGAAAGGAAACTTGTTTGGAACCATCTGAATGCCAGGCAACATTTCCCCTCCCACCTGTCTGTAAACAAAGAGCCCCGTTTGCACCCAAGTCTCTGATGCATTCGGAATGTTTAATTAGCCCTGCACCCTGTTGTACCTGCTAACCATTTAAAAACTCTTCAGAACAAATTAACTCTTAGCTCACACTTCCTGCTGGGAACCCTGCCATTGCCAATTCAGCACCCATAGCTAAACCCATAGCTGGCATTCCTCTGAGGATAGCGCTGTTCAGATCGGATGCAAGCAGTTGTTCTCCAGCATCTTGAGCTGAGCTGGTCCTTTTTAAGTTGTCACTGACAGGAACTGAACTGAGGACCTCCTGCATGCAAAAGACACGCTCCACCATGGAGCAATGACCCGTAAGGGCCCTGTTTGTTTTCGAAGGTCCTGCATTCCCTCCCAGTCATCTCCAAGTAGTCCTGGAAAAAAATCATGCCTGAAACCCCGGAGAGCCACCTCTGCCATGACACATTCTCAGAAATTCTTCCTATGTCTGTGCATCCAGCAGGTGGCACTCAGGAGTCCCCCATAGGCTGGTGGCAGGGAGGGGGGGTTGTCAGGCTCTTAAGCAGTTAAGTCAATGAGCTCTAATTGTGCTGAGCTGGCACTGGCCTGAACAAACGTCAATTTCCCGACCACTTCCCCCTGGCCCAGAAGAGCTGCCCAGTTTGCATGTTCTCATCCCCCCTTATGATTAGCAGGCAGTGACCAAGCTGCTGGGAGCTACTTTGTGGCCACCGCTAATGGGCCGCCAAGTGCAGGGAAAAGAAACCACAAGGTATGGCGGAAGAGAAGGCTGCAGAGCTCGGGTGGTGGGGGCAGGGGCGGTGGGGGGCTTGTTTAGCACACTAATCTGCAGCACAGAGCATCCTTCTGCCTGCTTGCCCTGGCTCCCAAATCTGCAGCAGCAGTTGTTCTTGTGAGCAGTCATGAGATGTCCTTTGTGTTATTTCTTATTGTCAAGGACGATGCCTTATTCTGCAATAGCTCCATTGCACACAATGGATGCCCCATATTGCAAGCCCCCAGGTTCATAGGATGTCTGTAATATAGGCAACCATACCAGAAACTGTCCATTCTTTCTAAAATGTTGAACTAGCAGTTCAGCATTCGGTTCATCAGGACCTAGATTCCAGGAACCCCTGCTCTTTCTTATCCTCTCCACTGACCCTGTTGCACTCAGGTTGCTGTTTTTTAAAGTCCCTGATTCTGTGCCTTTAATAACAGTTTGCTTTGCAGACAGAAACTCATGAGACTGTTTATCACCATGCTATGAAAAGCTTTGCCTCCTGCTAAAAGCCCAGTAACAGGCTGGGCCATTTTTTCTGATCAGTGAGCATTTGCTATTCCACAGAGTGCTTTTCTTCTTGTTATTAAATGGACGTTGCCAGCATTTTTCTTAAAGGGGCTCCTGTGCTCTTATCCACATGATAACCTGAAATTCAACAGGAGCAGGTTTTTCTGCAACTGTAGCTGTATTTTGTAAAGTTGTGTGTATGTAAATAAATACATACATGTGTATGTATGTAAAGTTTGTATGTGTAAAGTTGCACAACTTGAATAGTTATGCTACTGCTGAGGTTTAAAGCACAGGGCCTCACTTCAGAAAAGATCTAGCAATATTAACAACGGCCAAATAAAATGTGCTGTGGTTTTGCTAGGGCGGTATTTCTCCAGCTGAGATCCAAATGATTATTCCTTAACCCTGTTCACCATGGCTGAACAACAACCAAGCAGAAGTCAGCGGCTGGAGTGCCATGGGGCACAGTCAGACAGACAGGGAGATTAGATGTGTTCACACAACCTAACCTAGCACAACTGAGTATGCATGAGGATTGCGAATACCAGCCGCAACACCGATGTGTCCTCTAGCCATACTCCCAGCACATAGGAATGCTACACTAGGGCAAAGGGACCCTACATTTGTTTGTTTGTCATGGTTGTATATTGCCTAGCCTTCATCTCACATTGTGGGGCTGCTGACATCCCCTTCATCTCACATTCTGTACCGTAATGTAAACAGAAGTAGTCCAACCACTTTGCCTTCTGGGGCATTATCACAAAATGCCTAGTCCAGGGGTGGCCAGGCTTGCTCAGTGGAAGAGCCACATACAGTAAATGTCAGATGTTTGAGAGCTGCAAGCGAGTGCCTGCCTGTAGCAGCAATTAGCAAGCAGGCATCTGTGGACAGCGGGGGGCAGTGATGGTGAGCCACAAAATAAACTCGGAGAGCTGCATGTGGCTCCTGAGCCGTGGTTTGGCCGCCCCTGCCCTAAGTCTAAAACATTTCCAAATTTCAGCCTCCTGCCTTTTACATTCTTTCTGTACAAACCAAAACCAGGGCACAAAGTAGCTGAGAATCTCTACAGGAATAGCTGAATGGTACACTTTTGCACCCCAAATAATAGGCCCCAAACAAAGGAACAAAAGAAATGTTGATATAAATAATCTTGGTCTCTTTTGAAAGCTAAGATTCTTAGCAAAACCTTCAGCAAACAGAATTAAAATCCAGTGAGGGAAAGTGTTGCTGTTATTTTTAAAGCTAGTAGGTCTAATACTGTTATGCAGAGAAAAGATCAATGAGCCAAGCATTCTTATGCAGATTTTCTTGTTTTGCAAAGTATCAGTAAAGATTAAACCTTAAATTACTTGTATTGGCTGAAAGCTAAAATCCATTCTTACATTGACTGAAACCTCCTGAGGGAAAATCCCATCCACAAAAATGGCTTTTCACATGCTGTACTTTTCTTGCCTGAAGCATTTTTTCTGGGGTTAATGATGACCCCAAATACAAGCGATGCTAGTTTTCCTTGTTAATGCAAGATGTTAAATAGAATAAAACCTCAAAGTAGTTTACATGCAAACTTTAAAATCATATTTAACATAGAATTAAATATGACACTAAAACCATTTCATTTTCAAGAATACAGAGCAATATACGAACGGTAAAGAAAAGAGTAGCATGAGTAATTTAATTATACACCAAGGAAATTCTGAGTAAGTGCGTTTTCAGGATGCTCTTGAAACATGCCACATTTTCTGTGTCCTCAGCTGCATGGGGGAAGGTTTTCCAAAGAGTGGGCTCCCCTACTGAGAAGGCCTCTCCTGCCCCCACTCAAGTATTACATGGAGACATAGCATTAATCTTCCCTCCTCTGACCATCTTAAATGTCAGCTGGGTATAGTAAGGAAAGGCAGTCGCTGTTTAGGGTGTTGTGACCAGACAGCAAGTGCAATCTTACTTTCCCCCACCCTAGTGTTCAGTGAGTGTCTGAGGGAGTTATGTGCATGCACCTTTCCTGTCGCTGTGTAGTAGTGTGCTCAGTGGCAGGAGAGAAGGCTGCCACCAGAGGCAAAGCCATTGTAGCCCTCCACTGCCAGCCCTGGTTGGCTTCCGCTCAATACATCTCCTCATCCTCCTCTTCTGTGCCTGCAATAGGGAGATACCCATTGGGGACTTGCACTCATTGTGCACGTAGGGCTCAGGATTTTCCAGGGCAGGTGCAGCCTCACATCTGCCCACCCAAACCAGTTGCTGATGCAGATTTGGAGGGAGGGAGGGAGGCAACCTTTGCTTCCCATAAATTGCACCCAAATTTTCCTCCTGGGATTGAGCCTTCAGCACATCGGACCTGGTTTGAATCTTTCTCTTTGTCCTGTGCTGATCCCAATAGTGTTTATGGTCGATGAGTGGTTGGTGCTCCGATGTACCCATCTCCTGCAAATGTGTTTTCATGGAAGTAACCGGCATTAGGTTATCTCAGAGCAAATTGGTCCTGATTGAGGAGGGGATGTCATTTGAGATGGTGGCCCTCCACCTTTCTTGGACACAAGCCCAAACAAAGGAGGAGTTGGAAAGCCACAAGTCCTAATCCCAGGGCAGCCCCAGGTAGGTTACTGGGCAATCTGGTATCTATGGAACCCCATGTTATCGCTGGGATAATGGACAAACATGAAATCCTTTAGGCCCCACAGTTGCCGTGTTGGTTAGGTATAAAACCAAGAATCATGATGGGCAAAATTATCCTGTTGGAAATCCAGTATTATAAGTTAGAATGAAAGTTAATATGAGGTCTTGAAAAAAATGTGTGTATGCTCACCTCTGCACAGCATGTCCACCTTGGCAAGGCAGCAGGCATAGAGTAGCTTTTTGTCCAAACCTGTGTATCATGACATTGTGCATCTCCACTCATCACCTTGTGGCGAGGCATAAACATGGGCTTGTTTACTATATTGAAGAGAGATGGAGCCACTCGTGTAGGCAGAGGTAGAAGGGTGCAGCGTGTTGGGGAGGAATCTGGGCATTAGTTGGTTTTGATTCCATTCTCAAAGTTTTAAAGAGAATGGGCTGGACAAAATATAACAAAGGATAAAAATGAAATCATCCCAAAGGCGTGTGCATCGCAAATGGGATATCCCACTCCTTTCAGGAAGCAAAGGGTTACAGTAGCCGGCTTCAGAGCATGTTTGAAATGGTGGCCTCTGGATGCTTAGTCATGCAAACTGTGCCAGGATAGGGCAGGCCAGTGAACTTGGGCTTGACCTTGGTTTGAATTGAAAAATTAAAATTGAAAAAATAATAGAATTTGCTAGACCAAAGCCCAGGGTTGTTACAGATGTAGGAATCATGAACCTAATGGTTTCTGAAGCAAAGGACTATGAACCAGCCGATGGCAGATTTTGGTGGTGTCCCTACCCAAGACATGGAGACACATGGACTCTCAGAGGCTCCAAACGCACGCTCTTGCAAGCCCCAAACACTGGGTTATCGAGATCCATGCAATAATCGAAGCGCGCTTTGTTTAGAGGCTCCTGTGTCCTCCTGTTCTAGAGACACATAGGAGCAGCTGCGCGAGGCTGGAGCAGGCAGCAACATGCTGGGTGCAGGAAATAACCTGGCATCGGCCGCCCTGGCTTCCACAGGCTTCCGAGGTGGGGAGGGGAGGGGAGAGGCTTGTCCTTCCGCCGGCACCTCCCAACCCCAACACAGATACCAAGGCAGGTGATGAATTATTAAGCAGGCCCTGTCCCAGGCGTCAGGGTCTGGCTCTGCGCTGCCGTAGGCTGTGCGCTAACATATCCCCGACCGGCAGCCAGCGTTGGCACAAGGGAGCGGCCGCTAGCTACAGCACAGCCACAACTTGGGAGCAGGATGTCAGAGTATGGACACTCTTGAAGCCAGGGAGCCGTCTGCTTCTGGATGCTCAATTTGGAGGAGCTTTGAGGTCCCAGAGGCTGCCTAGGGCAGGCCAGCGGTTAGCTCATCCAATCCCCTCTCCTTGCCTCACATCTCCTGGATTCTCTCTCTTCTGGAGCCATCTTGCTTCCTTTATTGCACCCCTTAATTTCTGCCTAACTTCTCCCTTTTTCAGTTTTCTTTCCTTCTGTACCCCCATCTCTTCCCAGCCTTCCTTTCCTTCCTTTTTTCGGACACCAGCAACATCTCTCTCTTTCTTTTTGTTCCATCCCTTCCTGCTCTGTGCTGTTTGACAATCCACTTCTAACATCCAGCACCAAGGAGTCCTTGTGCAGTCTTGCAAATAGCCAGCTGGGAAGAGGCTGGTCCAAGGGGACCTGGAGGATCCAAGATGCCCATCCAGATATTCTGCACCATCTCCTTCTCTTCAAGCCAAGAGAAACACTCAATCAAGTGTGCAAGAGAGAATGGCGAAAAATCCCTCTGTGAGCAGCAAGAATCAGAAATCATGGAGGAGGATTACAAAGAGGAAGCGGAACTGGAGGAGGAAAAGGAAGCAACTACTCCAGATTTGGTGGCCTTTGCCAATAGTTGCACCTTGCACGGTGCCAACCATATCTTTATAGAGGATGGCTTTGGGGTGCGCCAGACCCTCTGGGCAGGTGCATTCCTGATCTCACTGTCCATTTTCCTGTCCCAGGTAGCTGGGCGAATCTTCTACTACCTGGAATATCATCATATCACACAGCTGGATGAACTGGAGAGTCCGCAGATGACTTTCCCTGCTGTCACGTTCTGCAACATCAATCGTATCCGGGTGTCTCAGCTCACCTACGACGACCTGTTGTATATTTCGCCCCTTGTGGGCTATGATGTCGGTGCCTACTTGGAGGCAGGCTTCCCCCTGGCCTTGCCTGACCTCGATGCCCCTGACGAGCCTCTCAACCTGTACAACTTTTATGACCGCAATAGCCACCAGCTTGAGGACATGATGCTGGCTTGTAGGTACCGTGGTGAGGCTTGCAGGCCTGATGACTTCACAGAGGTGAGTGGCGGTCGCAGCAATCTAGGGCTAGTAATGGCTGGAGGAGGGCTGGGTTAGAGCAGGGGAAATGCTGCTTTGGTCCCAGGGAGTGTTCAGTCCAACCTTTGCATGTTTAGTCTAATGTGAGTCCCACTGAAATCTGTGGAGTTTCATCCCTAGTAAATCTGCTTAAGACTGCGGCCTTAATGGGATTAAACTAGCTTTCCCCAACCTGGTGCCCTGTGCATGGCACAGGTACTAAAATTCCCACCATCCCCAGTCCATATGAAATGGTGGGGTAATGGAAGTTGTAGCCCAACACATCTAGGGGGGTTCCCAGCTGTGGAAGGCTGGATTAGACTGTGTGAGGTGTCAGACAGAAGGGCTACTGGGATGAGGAAACAACAAAGGCTGTTCCCCTATTCTTGTGAAGATACCAAAGCCAGTGGAAGCTTGGCTTTGCCTCCAGCACTAACTGGAACACACTACAATGAGGTGGTATCTGCATGATCAGAAAAAGGTAGAGACTACTTGTATATGGTGTGCTAGGGACAGTGTCAAAAGAAGCCAAACTGATGAGTGTAACCCGGGGTTGGAAGGCACATAAACACCTTCTCATCCAAAGAAGGTCTGGTTTTCAGCTAAGAGTTTCCTGTGATGCTAGTATATTCTATTTCCCCGCATATGCTACTTGTGGAGAGAAGAGGTCGGGGTGGTATACAACTCTGTCGGGGACAGGAATAGCTCACATTCAAAGAGCTGAGCTCAGTCTCAGGCACGTCTACTAAAAAATAAGTCTTGTTAAGTTCAGTTGGATGCAATTCTCAAATAAATGTTCCTCAGACTGCATCCTGGTGGTCCTGATAGCTGTTTCACACCAGGAGCTAAACCCGGTGTTCAGCAGTTATGTTCAACATTCACAATATTAAAAGACCAGAACAAGCTCAAAGCGATTTTGTGCTGGAGGTAAAAAACAAAATAATCCAAATGACTCTCGTTCCTGTGGATGTTACTATAACAATTAGTAAATAAGCGAAAATGTGGTGCCCACTAATGGTGCCCCCAAATCTGCTGACTCAAGTGGGCCTTCTACCCCTGCCTAAGGGGAGAATCAGGCCCTGGAGAGGTTTGGCATCAAAAGGTTCTCTTTCCTTGCTGCTGTTCTTAGTTCTGTGCAACTGGACTCACACAGTTGAAACACTGGCTTGTTTTGATTATCAGTGACAATAACACCATCTGACACCCCTTTAAGTTTCCCTGCTCTTTCTGAGCTTCATTGCATTCCCTGCAGCAGCTGTGGGGTGGGAGGGGGACAAACAGATTTTCCTGCAGGGATATGATATGTTGTTGTAATGCAAAGCACTTGAGGGTGGCTTGGACTTGAATAGGCTAAGTTCCATTCACTTAACGAAAGGCAGATATAATGCACCTTATTATAATACATAATGCTGGGAACAATAGATGGCAAAAGAAGAAGGGGACGGCAGAGGATGGGGTGGCTGGATGGAGTCACTGAAGCAGTTGGTGTGAGCTTGAGTGGACTCCGGGAGATGGTGGAGGACAGGAGGGCCTGGAGGAATGTTGTCCATGGGGTCGGACATGACTTTGCGACTAACAACAACAACAATTATAATACATATAAAATAGATCAGCTCGGACTCTCCTTGGGGTCCTGGAGACAGGGACTATTGTGATGAATGCCTCCATTTCAAGGTTTTCCACCACACAACCCAGTCTGTGCAGAAAGTACAGGCCAGAGCATCCACATTGCCTGCAGGGGGCTACATTCTTGACCCAGTAAGTCCAACTCCTACAGAATCTGTAACCACCTAGGCAGGCACTCTGTCCCTCCCCAGACTGCCCTGTCCTCCACTGAAAGCTTTGGATGATAAATCTGTACAATTGATCCCAGTATCCATTGCTCACAGATACTAAACAGTGAATCCCCTGGTGCCTTTGCCTTCAAAAAGTGACCTGACACTTCAGATACATTAGTGTGAGACATCTATGAACCCACCTGGTTAGGCAATGCACTGGAGAGGGTTTTCCTTATAATCAATTATTTGTTACATTGGAAAAAGAAACAACTTTTTATTATTGAAAAGTCTCTGCGTTGGAAGAAAATGTAATATGTATGGTAATCAGTTAAATGAAGAGTGTTAATAGACTAAAAAATAAATACTTGAATCGCTTGACAGATTCAAGTTATTTCTTTTGGGATTTGCTGTGGGGAGCTTGCTGCAGAGAGCACAGAAGCAGAGCCACTTAGAGAGAGAGGGGTGGGTGGGGAGTGGCCTGGTTTCTGAACCGAGGACACCCATCAGTATTCATGCATGGCCACAAACCATGTTTACTGCCCAGGAACCCTACCCAACAAAAATGCCTCACATCCGTCTCTCCCTCTGTGTTCATCAACTGCATGTGAAGAATGGCTGCCCTCAGCAAGGCAGGGAAGTTCCATCCATCATTTCTGTCTTGACTGTGCAGGACTGTAGGCCAGTCTATAGACTTGGACTGAGGGAGAGCACTGCACCTGCACATTTTTGTTATGTAAAAGGCAGCCCTGGGAAGGCAGAGGCAGCATTTGGACCAGTGGGGAATAGAGAGGGAAGTTCCTAGACTGGCCTACATGGGCTCTATTGCCATTGGCACCAATAGGAGCAATCCCTTGAAATGCAAGTAGCATCCTGATGGTCCTCTCCATGATCCTGAGGCTGTTTCGGCTTCCCAGCAGCCACTGTTGCCATGACCAAAACCCGTGCATCTTGCATTGTACAGAACTTCACTGTTTTGTTTAGCCCTGAGCCGCCAGATCTGCCAAGCTGATCAGACCCAGTGATCTCACTGACAGAACAGCCGAGCATCTCTACCTGGTTGCTTAGCCAGGTGTGCAGGTTATCAATGGGAGTACCTGCAGGCCCTTCACCAGGATGTCCATGGCATTAAGTCAATGGATGTTCTTTTTTAAATGAATGGTGCCATGCTGCACATTTGCTCAGTGCCTCTTTGATCTCAAAGTCCATTTCCCAACCCCAGATGAGAAGACATTGTCTAGAGCTACTTGGAAGTGCAAGAAATGCACCCTCTCCGTACACAGAGGCACTCTGATCTTCAAAATGTCACTTCATGTGTTCCAGATAAGAGTGTTTAAAAATAAGTGTTGTGGTCAAGCTGTGGAATGCCTTCACTGGTCAGCAGAAAACTGGATGTGGTAGCTTTCTTGCTAGGTTGCAAAAACCACTTGTTATAGCAGAGCAAAGGGATGTAATGGCATAATTAACATTTGTTAGTAACACGCCACCCACTCTTGCCATACCTTCCCACAGCTTCTCCCTGCGCTGCCCATTTCAAGCTGCCCATTGCCCTTAAAGCTCTCTAAACACTGCAGGAACAGCAGTTGCAATAATAGCCGTTTGAAAGTAGGAGGTGGCCATAGAGAGCAGCAGAGAAATGAATGCAAGTCTTGATAACGGCAAACAAACTAGTGCAGGGCTTGGTGATGGTGGAGAAAGCAGCACATTTCCAAAAGGAGGCAGCTTCTTAGGAAATGGGGAAAGATGCACTGGTGGGAGAGATCCATGCTAGCAAATAATGAGAGCCCTGATAAGGGGGAAGCTGCTGTACTTCAGAAGTAGTACATGCGCTCAGCATGGAAAATGTTCCAGGTCCAACCCTGACTATCTCCAAGTTGGGCTGGGAAAGAACCTTCCAGAAAGATGCCTATAAAATACCCAGGACGGTCGCTGCCAGTTGTTGTAGATCAAGAGTGCAGAACCTCAGCCCAGGGGCCAAATGTGGCTCTCCTCAGGTCTCACTGTGGCCCTCTGAGGTTCCCCGTTTCCCCCAACTACCATTCGGTAGCTTTTGTGTTGTTTTTCCTCCATCTTAAAACTCTGAAGTGCCTTTCCTGAGGCTCAAGCAGTGGCAGGAAGAGGCTTAAGCTAAACTGGGCTGGTATTTCTGGCCCTGCCCAATTTTCCTTCATCCCCTGCCCACCCTGGTATGCAGCCCCAACGAGTGTCTCTTAAAATGGAATTCAGTCCCAGGACTGAAGAAGATTTGCATCCTGTTATACATAATACTGAGCCAGATGGACCAATAATATGATTCAATATAAAGCAGTTTGCTATATGTTCCAATAAATTGGAGGATAGGGATGCTGGTTTAAAGATTTTTTTAAAAGAGGGGGCAGCTATTGATATTGTCAGCACAAAGTTCCTGGGAAATCCAAATCACTAATTAGTGGTGTAGTGAGAAGGAGAAATGGCATTATTTGCCCTGGGAGGTACAAACGGCACAAACACGGCTTTCCGGTCTGACTGTTGCTTGTGTCAGATTAGCATGAAGGAGGTCAGGGAATGAGGAAAATAAGCAAGCAGAAATGGGATATGGCATTCATTCCCCTTCTTTCATGCTAACAACTTAAACAGTAGCACTGGTTTGCAAGATACTTTTTCAATTTTAATTAAAAGCTAAAGGTTAAGTTTCAGCTGGCTGAGGATCCCTTCGTGTGTTTTACAAGTCAAATCCCTACAGTCAGAAGTTCAGTGGGGCTCACTCCTGGGCAACTATGCATAAAGTTATAATCATGCTCCATAAATTGAATTGTGAGATTTTTTTGGCGGTGGCTTGCTTGATTTAGATTTCTGTGTAACAATGGAGGTTTCAGTCAAAAAGTACACTCCTTTGACTATAAAGCAAGGCAGAAATATATCTTTATTACTTATTTATTATTTATTTAACTTATATTCTGGTATACTAATCCGAAGGCTCTCCAAGTGAATCACAATATTAAATAAAATAATATTTCATAATATAACAATAATAAAAACAACCTGCAATAAAACAGAGAAATACACAGCTGACTCAGATAACAATAAGTTGAAATATATTAAAGGTAAAAACAATATAAATAATATACAAGTATAAAATCAATTATTAAAATGTCTGGAGAAGAGGACTGCTTTTGCCTGGTGGCAAAAAGATTGCAAAGATGGCACCAGGCGAACTACTTTTGGAAGCCACTCCATAAATGGGGGGCAGCCACTGAGAAGGCCCCTCTTCTATATGTCATCCTCTTTACTTCCTTAAAGGAAGTCTCTCCCAGCAGGGCCTCCTCACCAGATCTTAGGGACTAGGTAGTTATATATTGGAGCAGGTGGTCCTTCAGGTATCCTGGTCTCAAGCCGTTTAGGGCTTTATACATTAGCACAAGCACCTTAAACTGGGCCTGGAGATCAACTGGTGAGGTGTGAGTATAGATTCCATTGTGAGCAGAACACTCTTAGAAGGCTAGTAAAGGGTGCAATCTGTTCATGTTTAGGTGGGAAAAGGGCCTAAACTACTAGCAACCTGGCAGGCTAAAGGCAACAAAGGATGCAAGACACAGCCTAAAGTAGCAAGGGGTGGATAAACAGGGTGTTCAGTTTACACAGAAGTACTTCTCACTGAATTCAATGGAGCTTCCTCCACAGAAGTAAAGTGGCAGCCTTAGGCTGGCAAGTCAGCCCCGCTGTGAGTTATTAGACTCTTGGAACCTGCTTCTCAAGTAAGCATGTCTAGGCTTCTACTGCCAAAGCCACTGGCTACCTCTGCATCAGCCTTTCAACTGTGTCTGGGTGCCGAAAGGGTCAGAATCGACTTGCAAGCAAGCTAACTGGGGCTTTTGGATGCTTTGTGTGCTCTGTAGCCCCCATGAACACCAGCAGCTGCATGCGGCCTGTGGGGGGGGCAGGCGGGCCGTGTCTTGCTCTCCCTGTTCTGGGCAGATAGCGAGAGGCAAGCGATCAAAAGGGGCTTGGTCCTGCAGTCCCGCTGAAGCACTCTTCATGTGCTGAAAGTGAGTGGAACATGGGACCTGGGGGCAGCGAGGGGAGATGGGAAAGTCTCATAAACGTGACTCACGAAGGCTCATAAAAGGATGCTCATAAACATGTCACCAGGAAGCGGCACAGGGGCCATCACAGTGGGGGGTATGAGATGCCTTCCAGGGGGCTCCCTGCCCATCTGCCCTCCGGACCGCCCTGTGGTGGCGACAGTGGTGTTTTTAACTCGGTGGCACCTGCTCCTGTTTCCACAGCGCCAGGCAACCATTTCTCTGTCAAGGGTTGGGCCAAAGCGAGCAGCAGGGTCAGAGCCAAAAGTAGGTGGATTCTTCCTCTTTCTGCTATTCTTTTCTCTCCTTCTCTCTTCCTCCGCAGGCTTGCAAGGAAGGGATAGCTCACTCTTGGCAGCGATCTAAACTGATCAGTTTAGAAGCTGCAGAACTGCAGGGAGCTTTAGAAATAAGGCTGAAGGCCACGTGAAATTAAGCTGAGGGGCAGAGCTTGGCTACCCTGCCTAAGCAGCGGTATCATTTGGGCAGAACTGTGGGCACATATATCCAGGGCCCCTGCAGCCAAATCGTAGGAGCTGGGCTAGTTTGATGCATTTTGAAGTACAATGTGGCACAATACACATTACCATCTTAAGTAAGCTTAACTGCACTGTTGAGCTTAAAAAAACCTTCCTGTAACAGAGGAGTGTTGAGCCTTTAAGAAGAGGTCACATGCTCACACTTTTGGAGGCAAAGCAGACACCTGAGCTGGCTGATCAATATCACCAGAGTCCTGTTTCCCAGGGCAAGGTCAACTAAGGTGACCATGATATCCTCCCTAGGAAACAAGGCAGGGCTAAAGGCTAAGCCTTCCTTTAAAACCAGGTTGGGTAACTTCAGGCAGACCCTTTTCAGCCCCCAGACTCCCCTGAGGACCATACTCTTGCCACAGTTCCACTTGCAGTGACAAAAGGAATCAGCTATTTGCCACTCACATCCAGCAGCGAAACACAGAAGAGACTCCAAAGGGTCTCCAAACAAGCTATTTTTGTCACTTTTGAATCTCTAGAGCAGCTTGCCACCAGATTTTGCTAGGAAACCTCCAGGGTTTTTGCTGGTGCACCGGAGAATTTCCTCAGTGCAGGGGTGTTGAGGACCATGGGGGCAAGCATGTGGCCCATGCCTGCCCTAGAGCAAGCTTGCTGATGTTTATTCATGGATGTTATCATTTTCTCATGCAGCAGCCTTGAAAAACAGGGGGGATTATCTGTTTGAAAGGGACTGACTGTGTTACTATGGTTCTCACATCATTGCCCATGAGAGCCAGTGAGGTAGTAACTGGAGCTTCAAATTAGGACTAGGGAGACCTATATTTAAATCCCCAGTAAGCCATGAAACTCTCAGTGGGATTATCTTAGGTTGCCTTCAACTTTGGCTTATTAAACACGCCCACACATTTTGTCCTTCTTCCACCCCAACTTCTCACCATGCCACAGTTCAGTAGTCCCTGCACTATTTAGCTTTTGTTCCTTGTTATATCCAAGCTACAGTTACCAGGATTAGAACAAATTAAGATCCTACTTCAAACTGTGGTTTAAGGTCCTGGTTTCTTCTGACCCTGTAATCAACCCTGATTATGGGTTATTAACCCAGAAGTGTTGAATGGGAAAGCACAAAGACATACTAAGTGGGCATAAGGCTTAAGCATATCTTGACTTAATATGCCATGATATCTACATCTAAAATGGGCCATTCTTTCTCAGTGCAAGTTAAATAACAGGATTATTGTAAGGATGAAAGCAGGAAGACCTGCATATACTGTCCAGAGTTCCTTGAAGAAAGTGCATGACAAACATATAATACAATAATTATAGACACTGAATACAGATGATAATCATAGCACCAAAATTGTTTTAGAGGAAGGGCAACCTTGAATGATATGTTACCAAAGTATGTTTTCTTTAGTTGAGCTCAGGTGCCATATTCCAGTTGCTTTATTGCGCCTTAAGATCCATAAAGGGATTTTTGCCTCCACCAACTGCAAAATTACAAGTGACACATCAGAACTATGGTCACAGCATGTTGAAGGGTTTTATTTGAAGCCTTTCATTCCTAAACGCATATATATTGTGGGGCTCTATAGAGTTCCTTAATAAAAAAGGAGATATGCATCATGTCAGAGAAGAAGATATTTTGGTTATGCTAGTAATATTTTTATGCATCCTCATCCCTTTATGTGACGCTTGTGATATCACTGTAAACACCTTAACTTTGAAGGAAAGATGCTTGGAAATCTCCCATCCATTTATTTTTCATAAGCCTGGCAGAGGTCACTCCACATAAGACTCTTTTTTCTGAGAGGTTGGTTGTTTCTGTGGTTCAGTAATGTGCACCTTCCATACTATTCTTGCTGATCGATGTTGGGCGCTGTCACCCTCTTTTGCATCTCTGAATTTAAAATTCCAGCTTGTTTCATAATAAGCTTTCTCAAGGACAAAGGGAAGTCACATCTCAAACAGCTTGGCTACTGCTGTGTTGCCCTAAAACAATTGCAGCCCATCATTTGGCTATGTGCCTTCCTTTGCTGTTCCCCCTTTGCTTTAGGGCTAAACTAGATGATAGATACAAGTGTTTAAACACAAATCTGCCACAGTCATACAGAAAAAGGTGGCAAGGCTTGCTTTGAACAACAGAAGGGGAACATGGCTAAGCAATGCAGAAACCTCCCACACACATAGGCATGCACGCATGCACACACTTCCCGGATCCTCTCCCCAAATGTTTTTCTGCGAGTCAAGCAAACCTTCAATATCAGAGCTCAATTAAAAAGAAAAGTGTCTGGAAGGAATACTATCAATGAGGATCAGGAAAGGTTCTGTACTCTTCACCACACACCTCTCCTTCTATGTGTTCTAGGGCTGATGGTTATCCTAATTAATTTGGCCTTTCTTTTTGTATTCTGGACAGGGTTTGTCTGAGATCTCACCTTTGTACTGCATGTAGTAAAATGTAGGTGCTTTGACAGAGGAGTTTAAACTCATGGGGAGTTTAATACTGTCGACTTCAGGATGTGATGCAGCCATATACTGGTGCAAGAATATTTATAGAACTAGCATTCTATCTTCTCTTCCTTACTTCTGAGTATTTAAATATATATTTGTTTCATATTTTCTTCTCTGAGGACTTTCTGGAACTGCTTATATACCACTGGCGTGATGCCCTCTGATGGCCATAACTTGCAACTTCAGGTCCATACCCGTTCCTGCATCAGTTCTCATTATTACATTTGAAGCAGTGATCAAGGCTGCTGAACAATGAATAGTGCAGATCTACTTAAGAGCTCCCTTCATTAACAAAGCAACCAATAAATACATTATCAGCAATAAGCTGCAATTGCTGTATCTGTACTATTGGGTATTGTTAACGTTTTTTACAAGTCAAAGCTGTAAAATGTGTCTTTAGAAGTGAGGACAAAGAAATGGCTGATTGTGGGGAAGGAGAATATATGAGGTGGGCCCCTCTGAAAATAGCATGCACGCATACCCACACATGCATACTAGCTGCTGCATACATGCAATGCACATTTGTATGTGCACGCATATACATATGTATGCACATACAAACACACTATGGCCTACACCAGCCATCCCAACCTGATGCCATCTGGGTGTTTTGAACTACAACTCCAGTCATCCCTAGCTGCCATGACCAGTAATCAGGGATGATGGGAGTTGCAGTCCACAACATCTGGAGGGCCCCACCTTTCCTCCGTGAAGGCACTTTATGGACCTGGTTAGTGAAAGCAAAGGAGCCCTTCTGCATAGTTCCATCCAGCGATATACAGGTGTGCTCCATGCATGTATGGAGTGAAAAAGATAAAGCATAAAGGGAGAACTGCCTCTCCACATAATTTCACACACAAGGGAGGCCCTACCCAAAGCTCCATGCCTCAAATCCCCTCTTCTCCTCATCCCTTTCTAGCAGCTTGGGCGAGGGTGTGAAAGAGAAGGGAGAGGAGGCCCAGCAGGTGGGCACTTCAAGCTGGAGCCGCCTTATGGGTGGGAACCTGCTGAGTAAGCTAAACCCAGTTTAACAGACCAAATGTCAGTGCTGGGGTAATAAGGGTTAGGCCTCCATAGAAGCAACCCTCCCCCCCCCACCCTCTCACACACACAAACACACAGTGACTCTAGTGCAGACATAGTTTTTTGCACAAATTCCACACTTGGTGAAATTTCACAGTTGGAAGGATCATAGGAGGACATTCAAAATGTTAATATCTTTACATTTCACTTTGAAATCCATCTTTGATGGGCACTTCTGCAGAAACTTCTTAAGTTTTTTAGCCTGTAATGGAAGAGAGCGGCTTGTGAAGTTCCATGCGTTTACCTTGCTTTCTCAGCATGATTGGGAACATGGGGAAGGGGAATGTGTGGTTGTGCTTGTGTTTCGAAAATGGTGTTTCAGGTGTTTGCATTCCAGCTTGATTAGGATAATCGACTTGTGAAGCCATGCCGATTTTTATCATGTTGCAATGAAAACTAACATAAATACCCCCTTCTGGTTGATGGAGGAGTATCCTTTTTCTGATTCACGGTTTGCATGCACAGCAAAGTTCTGCCCTTGAATGGATCCTCCTAATAAAATAGAAAGATTTTACTGTCTTACTCCCCCATCGTCCCACTCTCACCCTGTGTCAGTTCTGTGCTGCAACTCTCTTAATTTGCTCAGTCTTTGGCAGAACAAACTATAGAGAGTCTGTGGCCACTAGGTGGCAGCTTCATTCCACAAACCCAGGACTGCAAAGAGGACAGAATTCAGAAGGGCCCTTTTGCTAGACAAGGATGACGAGACATCCTGGTTGGGCCCAGGCAGCAGTGCCGCTGGGGCTGTCAATATCGTTGTTGTTGATATGTGCCATCAAATAGCCTCTGACGTATGGCAACCATATGAACGAAAGCCCTAGCCATGGCAGCCCCATTCTGCTTTTCTAAGTTCAAAGCTGTGCCTTCCTTTCTGGAGCCAATCCATCTTGTATTCGGTCTTCCTTTTCTTCTTCAGCCTTTGACTTTCCCTAGCATGCAAGTCTTCTCCAGGGAGTTTTGCCCTCTTGGGATGTGCCCAAAGCATGATGGCCTCAGTTTTGTCATTTTTACTTCTAGGGAAAGCTCTGGCTTGATTTGTTCTAGGAGCCACTTGTTTGTCTTTCCTGCTTGTCCAGCATATTCACAAAGATCTCCTCTAGCATCATGTTTCAAATGAACCCATCTGCGTCACTGTCCAGCTTTCACATCCATACATAACAGTGCCAGTATCTAGAAAAAGAAAAAACAACAACCTTGTGCTGAGGAACAGCAGTCGGTGTTTGTTAATCTTGTGCCTGCCTTTCCCCCAAAGGCTAGCCAAGCTATATAATGGCAATGCAGTACTGATATACTAAAGTAATAGAATGGAATACAACAACATTATTAAAATATGAAGATAAAATATAAAATCAAGGCAGGCAAGAGACATCAGTAAAATATTTAAAAGAATTAAAACTGTTGAATCACATGTGCAAGAGCCAATTTATTTATTAGCCAAAGACCTGGTTAAATCATATTTTCGAAAGTATTAGCTTGCTGGCTGAAGGTCATCATAGATGCGGCTTGATGGACCTTCCTTGGCAAGGTTTAGTGCCAAGCATGTTTTAGATATTGGCAGAGCAACAAGAAGAGCCATTCATAACACCTGGGTAGGCTCAAGTAAGAGAAGGCAGTGTTTCACGTAACCAGATTACAATTCACAGAGGGTTTGTAGCTCATAACCAGCTCTTTCCATTGTGCCTGGAAATGGAGCAGTAGCTTGTTCACCTTGATAACCAGCCCTTGACAATAGTCTGGCTGCAGCATTCTGGCTAAGTGGTTTCTGTTCAGTCTTCAAAGGTAATTCTTTGGACATACTATTTGCATGCAGCCTAGTAAAACTTGATGAGGGCGTGAACAATTAGCAAAACTGGCCCTTGGGTTTCAACCAGGGTGGGTCACAACTCGTTCTGGCTGCTATGGGGTGGCCAGATGCATACTGGAACAGAGCTCCTGTATCTTTCAAGCTTGTGAGAAGCAGGAATTTCAGCAGGTTAAACTCATCATGAGAGGAGAAGCTGCACTTTCCAAAATTCCCTCACCTACACAATGCTTAAACATTCTGGCCAGGGACTGAATCCGGGACAAATGAGCTCTCCCTGTACTTCAGATCCATGGGGCAGGGGGTTGAGCTTTCTCACCCTCTTACTATTTCTGCCAGTTCCCTTCACCGCTGCTTACAGAATGCCATAGAGGGAGCTGAAATTTGGCTATATTTGGGATAGTCATTGAGTGGAGCTTTTAGATTTATAGAGAAACCAGGATAGAAAGATGTATTTATTATATTCATGAATCTCTTCCATTAAAAGAATTTTGGAGCAATGCAAAAATAATCATAATTAAACTACGTATATTTTTTTACTGCATTCATTCTACAATAGAACATCCTTGGGAGTGCTTTCTGGAAAAAGTACATTTTTAGTAGACACTAAATATTCAGAACGCATTACAGTTTCAAAGGTCTCACTATATTTTTACATTATCACCATCACTCTTATTATGATTACATTGACCTTATAGCCCACCTTTTTTTCCTCTTATGTGGAACACAAGCTGGCTTACACCACTCCATTTTATCCTCACAACAACCTCCCTGTGAGAGTTTGGTGCTGGCCTGACATCACCCAGTGATCTTCATGGCTGAATGAAGACTTGAACCTGGATCAAGTAAATTCCACTTTGTTCAGTGGGGTTTATTCTCAGCAGAAAAGTGTATGCCGTATTGTGGCCTATGGAATCTCCTTTTGGAGAGGAAACATACATCACAAGAATTCTGTGAAATTCGGAAGCTTGTTACATTCATGAGTACAGTTGGCCTAATAAAAATGTATCAGCTGGAGGTTTTTTTGGATCCACCTCAACCCATTTTTTCTGCCCTGAGTTTCAAACTGCTTATAATTGGCCTTTGAGAAACCCTCCTATTAGTGGGATCAGCTTCCACAGGGAAAACCAGGCTAGTCTGTCACAAAAGAAAAGAACCCCCCCCACACACATACACACAGTGTTAAATTACAGTGTTACCGCAGCTCACGGACACCTTGGTTCATGACCAAATCGGGTTGCAAACAAAAATTTCATGAAAATTTTTACTTGGGTCACGAACTCCGCATTGGGTGGCAACCAAGATCACAGCCATCTTTCCCCCACCTCCCCACCCCTGAGTGGGGAGATGGCCACGATCGCACTTGCATTCGTGCAGGGAAGGCATGCGTGATCACGGATGCACTCCTGCAGGAAAGACGGGTGCAGCACAGCACAGCTGCAATAACGCACATCTTCCCTGCATGAACGCGACTGCAATCATAGCCATCTCCCCACTAAGCGGGGTGGGGAGATGGCCGCAATCGTGCTGGTTGCGGGGGGTGGGGGGAGATGGCCGAGATTGCGCCCGTCTTTCCTGCAGGAGCGTGCCCGTGCCAGGATTTCTTTGAGAAGCACCACCCCAACATAACTGTAACGAACAGAGTGTTGAATCTGATGAACTTAATGCTTAATGTTTTGTGAGCCACCCCGAGGCTTCGGCGAATGGGGCGGCATAGAAATTTTCTAAATAAATAAACGTGGTCTCTCATTTCCGAAGGGTTATGCAGTGCAGGAAAAAACAAGTGACTATAGACAGATTTTTCACCAAAATTGACCCTGCAGCTAAGAGGCAAAGAAGAGAGGAAACCCCTGAAAGAGATCTCCCCAATGTCCTTATGGAGGGGGACTCTCCCTCAAAACAATAACCTCCCCTCCACCTAGGTTAGTGTTTTCCACTGTACTGTCCAGTACTTTGTTACTTTGTTGTTCTTTGTCACTTTGTTTCAAATTTTTCTGATTGAAAAAAAAATATTTATAGAATGGATTAACCTTATTTACATTGAACCTTAACGGGAAATTTGACTTGGATCACAACTAATTTGGGTCACAACCAGAGTCGTGGAACAGATTAAGTTCATGAGCCAAGGCACCGCTGTATTTTAATGCAAGGAAGGGGAGCCTGACCCTTGCATGCAACTTTTGCGTCTCCAGCTGTTTTTGGGCTCCAACTCCCATTAGCTCCAGTCAGAATGGTCAATGGTCAAGGAGGATAGAAGCCCAGTAACATCTGGTGAGTAGTGCTTTCTTTTCTAATTGGGTCTCCAATTATTCAGCAAGTTTTTTAAAACTTTCAGTTATTTTTACTAGAATTACAAACACAACAGCCATTGACATATGACCTGTCCAGGTCAAAGTACAGCACAAATACAACCTTCCTTTTTAGCCAGGGGGGTCCTTCATGAACCCCTAAATTGTCTAGGCTGGATTAACAATGGTTGGGGTTGCGTTGAAACATTTGGAGAACCCCATCTCTGATCCATGAACTTAGTGTTTCAACATGCACAAGCCCATGTTCACGCAAGCGTGTGCCAGTTCCATCTCTCACACAACACTCTGTCCCCAAGAACAATGCAATAGGGATCCAAGGCAAGTTTGGTGTGGAGATATTGGATAATCCTGCTTTTTCAGCCTCAGACAGGGCACTTTCAGGGCCAGTGGGAAGGTAGACATGGTTGGGCACCCACCAAGGGCCCACCCCCCAGCAGGCACCCACTGACAAAAACTCCAAAGACCTTCCTGCTCTTCACCGTTGTTCACCTGCCTCTCGTTTTTGCCCCGTCAGTTGTGGTAAGGAAGATGAGTACATGTCTTGGCCTCCTTGCTCACTGATTCTCTGGCTGACAAGCAAGCAAGTGGTGGCAGTGATGAATGGAATATGGAATAGTAGTGGAGTTGGAAGGGGCCTGTAAAGCCATCAAGTCCAATCTCTGCTCTGCTTCCTCCTATGGTCACCCCCTCCAGCTGCAGGCCTGTGCCTTTCCAGGTTAGCAAAGGTGACCTGACATGCTCACTTGATGGTTAGCTGTGCAAAAGAGGAGGAGGAGCAGGAGGAACTGGGGACAATGTTGGTGAGAAGCCGGACACGTTGAGGGGGTCCACTGTGGAAGTCTTATCCAGGGAACCTCCACTGGCCACTGTGTATGGCTAATAGCTTCCACTTTGCCTGGCGAGTGTGCTTTGCCTAAAGTCTTCTGCTGTCAGAAATTCGATTCGGGGTAGCCTGACAAACATCAAGGTTTGAATTACACAGAAGTTCCAGAGACTGTCATCTTCCTCAAAGGGGGAAACTCGGATTATTTTATCTGAATTGCTCAGCTGAAGGCTCACAAAGGGTAACAACAGAATTCTCGTACAATATCACTCAGAAGGGCATTGTGGCAGGGGAAAGCAAGTGCTTGCTTTGTTGTATCATTATCATTCATTATCATTATTGTTTTGAAAGTAGCTCAGGGTGCTGCCTGAGGTGATACTTCACAATTCTAAGAAATGATTGAAAATGCAATAGAAAAATCATAGGATAGGTTTTTTGTCAAGCCCTGCGATTTCCTACTATTGATGGTTATACACACGTGCATTGCCTGTTTATATATTTGAATACAATGAGTTTTGTATTGACTTGTGAGTGGTATAGAATTGGAAAAAATGAAAACCTGGACACATTTTGCTGGAAGCAAGCCCCTCTCTTCCCTGAACACAGAGAATCAAACTTTGTGCTGTGAGAAACATGTCTGCGTTCTCTTGGTGCCCTGTAGTAGTGATCAGAGAATAAATCTGGTGTCGTCCAAATTCACTGTAATGAGCCTCTTGTCAGCCTTAGCTCAGGTGATGGCATAGAAATAGCACCCCTGGAAAGGTTTGGGATCCTCACCCCCCACACACATCCACATTCCTGTATGGGGCCTGCAAGAAAATGTGTATGCACTATAAGAAAGCCCATCCAGCAGTTGCAGAGCAGGGATAGGAAAGCAGAAGGCCTCTGGATGTTTCAGACTAGACGCCCTTTTGGCCCCAGCCAGTGTGGCCAGTGGTCGGGGCTGACGGGAGCCGTAGTCCGAAGCATTGCGGCAGGCCACATTGTGTAGAGACTGAGACGTGCCAGGCACAGTGATGGCAGGGACTGCACGGGGATGGCTTATTATGGGTCACAGATGCTGCTGTTCAGAGTGGTTTAAGGGCATTTGCTGCCTGCTCAGAAGAACAAGCTTTTCAGTCAATTGCACTGGCTGCAGGGGGGCCAGGCTGCACTTGAGCTTGTCTTGCTGTCTGTCAGGCGCCATTTCCTCCCAGCCACGTACATGCTCTCTGCCTCTCTCCTCCTGAGTGCTTCTCCGTGCCTCCCTCATTCCCTGAATTGCTCCAATCTCCAGCACTCTCATTCCTGTGCCTTTTCCCTCTCTGTCAACAATTCCGCTTCCAATATCCAGCTCCCTCCACTCGTTCTCCCCCCGCCCCGCCCTCATTCCCTTTCATCTCCTGTTCCCCTCTCCTCGCCCTCCCCCTCCTCTCCTTGCCTGGCGTGGCTCTAGATGGCTCTCCGGATCCCTGAGCCAGACAGTTGCCCAGACACTCGCGGCACGCTCGCACATGCTGCCTCCCTTCCGCCAGGCGAGGCCGCCGACGCTCTGAGCTGCTGCTGCTGCCGCCCAGGGAAGCGGCAGGCGGCCCCGTCGCTCGAGGCTGAGCGTGCAGCCTGCGAAGTACCGGCTGCAGCCCGGGAGGCGCACGCTGAGCCCGAGGGACCGGGAAGGAGCTGAAGCGCGCTTGCATGGCATGGAGGCCGGGGAGCTCTCCCCCGGCGCCGGCGCCGGCGGGGCACCCGGCCTTTCCCCCTGCTAGCCGCGCGCAGGGCAGCAGGAGCGGCCGTGCCATGGGCTCGGCGCTCCTGCTGCTGGAGCACACCAAGCTCCACGGCCTCCGCCAGGTCTTCTCGGCGCACCTGTCGTGCCCCCACCGGGCGTTCTGGCTCGTGGCCGTCCTCGCCTCCCTGGGCTTGCTGCTCACCTGGTCCTCCAACCGCATCCATTACCTGCTGTCCTGGCCCGTTCGCACCAAGGTGCACCTCCTCTATGCTCACAAGCTCACTTTCCCAGCCGTCACCCTCTGCAACAACAACTTGCTCCTGCTGCGCCGCATGAGCCGGACGGACCTCCACCTGGGCGGCTACTGGCTGGGGCTGCTCGATAAGAACCTGCAGCCAGTCCCTGCTGTGCGGGCCCTGCTGCGGGACCCAAGATGGCTCTGGCTGGGGAACCTGCTGAACTTCTCACACTACCTGCCCCCCTTGCCGCCACAGGAGCAAACCACGCGCCGCTTGCTGGACCGGCTGGGCCACCAGCTGGAGGAAATGCTGCTCTCCTGCCACTTTCAGGGCGAGCGCTGTGGCCCTCACAACTTCACGACCGTGAGTCAGGGTGGGAAGGGGTCCCTGGGGGGGCAGCAGCTTCAGACCCCCAGGGAGGGGCGAGTTGTGTCTTTGGGATGAGCAGTAGATGAGTGTGACTGCAGAGTAGCTATTTGAACATAGTCCCTAAGTGGGTGTTTTTTGGAATATAGCATTAAGGCTAGTCCCTGGAGCCTGCAAGTTTCTTCCTGGCAGCCAAAGAGAGAGATCAGTATCAGAAGCCTGAAGAACCCTTAAGGTCTGCTTCTTATTCAGCGCTATGATACTTCTTTCTGTTTGTGTATCCTGGGGGGGGGGAGTGCAACATTAAGTTAAAAAATGAGTTGCAGGTGTGCAACTTTGCACCCATCACTTCACTTTGCAATCCTAGAATGTGGCATGTGGTTGTTGAGAGTCTGATATACTGAGAATTTCAGTAAGTTTCTAGTCTTTATGGATATAAAGGAATACATTGAGAACATTCTTTAGGTCTGTCCCCTCGTTGTTTTCAAGAACTCCAAATTCTTTCGAAGCCTGAAACTTGTAAGCAGAATACATAATACACAATAACTAGCATTTTCATTATACAGTTTGGTTACATAGATCAGATTTCTGGAGCAGAATATATCCTGCACAGATTGGGGAGGTGAATTATTAACCATTTAATTAGACAATGCTGTAGGAGAAAGAGGTTGTGGAATACGAGCAGAGTAACTGAACTGCAACTCTGAGATGTCCCTGTTGTACTTTTACGCTTGCTGCTGAAATGAGAGAGGAGACCATGACTTCTCCTATCCTTTTGTTGTCTCTCCTTGCCTGTCAGCTGCCTTGCACATACAGCATTCAGTGGGTATGGTTGCTAGATCAAAATCCAAATTCAGAGTCACTCAGAACTCTGGATATCCTCTGCCCTGCTATTGACTTGTTGGGGTCCTCTGAACCAACATGTGCCCATGAGGTCCTTTGAGGCTGTCGTGCTCTAGAACATGGGCTATTCAGTATGTTGTCTGACTAATCAAAAAGGATGATAATCAAGAAGTGAGAGCTGAACATAGGCAACGTTATATTGGCAAGTCTCACTACAGAGAACTTCTGGACTATTCCTGACATGCTGTCGAGATAGTGTTTGGGAGGTCACAACAGTGCAGGTTTTAAAACCCGGCGGTGTTGTGAACAAAGCGGGAGTAAGTGAGCATGCTGGTCCATATCACATGATTGCTTTCTTGGGATAAATGACCCAAGGATGTTCTTCCAACAGGTTGTTTAGTGTGAGAGCCGAAATGGGAATTCTGGGTTTCTGGGGAAAGAGACAATGCAGGTTCCAGCACAGAGCATTCCACGGCCTTTACCCAAGGTCAGGTGGATTAGAGTTGTTCACAGACATGGCCTGGCAACAAACCCTTCAGCCGTACTGCCGAACCGTGAGTTGCCGTTACATGACCAAGCCTACATGAACCTCAGGGGCACCTCCAACTGTGTGTGCACTGCTCCGTTTGCTTTAGATCTCCAAACTCAGGAAACTGTGGCTTGCTCTCACCTAGTTTGTACATAGTTCATAAACCAGAATTTGAGACAATAGCTTGATTGTAGTTTACCCTATCCCTATTTCATTGTTCCAGTTGCCTGCATGATTTGACTAATGTGTTGGGGAATGGGAATAAGTGAACTAACTTCTCCCCCTCCATCACTGTCCTCATGGTCACCCCCAGCAGTCTCCACAGATTGGAGGGCAAATGTGTGCTCGGCACATGTGTAGACTCCTTGCATAAATTAGAACTCCAGAAGGTCACAAATGGGGAGAGTCAAGGGATCGAAGCAAGCAAGCAGAACGAGCACACTAACCCCCATTTTCCCTCACACTGTTCTGTTGCATGAGGGATCAGAACACAGAAGTAGGGCTGCAGTTCAACAAAATACAGTTCCCAAAGTTCAGATGTTACAGGGAACTGTGGTTAGTTCAAAAGCTAGAGCAGGTGAGCAGGGGAGGGGGGAGTATATGTGGCCTGGGGCTTGGTACAGTTCATTCCTGTAGAAGGAAACCACAGTTTAGCCATATGTTTAGCAGGCATTATAGAAGTGTGGCAGAAAACAATAGGCAAGGAAGTATGGGGAATTTTTCACCCAGGGGAGTTGTATGACATGGTTCCAATTCCCCCTTCCATGTGACTTGCTTATGTATGAGTGCATTTGCAGCCATGATTCATGATAGATTTTTTGCAGTGTGCTTTAAATGTTTAGGTTTAAAAGTGCATGTGGCTATATTTATCTGTGCTTTTTGTTCTGAACTGTGTTCTAAATATATTACATTATTTCCCACTCCTTTTTCATCTCAATTCCTTTCTGCATGGGAAATGATGTTAGGTGCTATATTCTTATATAAAACTCAAAGTCTTCGCTCATTTCCTTGGGAACATAAGCCGCGTTGATTGCCACATCCCCTCCTAAAGAAGAAGCGTGCAAAAAAGGACCTGTTCACGCCCTTTTTCTAATTTCTACAAGAGCACCACACTTTGACCAATCAGTTCAAGACAAAGTCCCTTCTCTACACAGCTGCCTCTGGTACTAGAGTGTGAGAATTTTGAAGTCAGTTTGTGAAGTGCTATATCCTTTTTTACACTTATTCATAGGAAGAACCCTAGTTCCCACCCGTGATGGCCACCACCATGACATGATGGAAAGCAGGTTAAGGCTGTCTTTGTCCCATTCTGACCCCTTAGATTTCCATACATGTTCCTGTTCTGGGTTAGCTTGCAGTTGCTAGAGCCTGATTTGGAACCCACCCAACAAAAATGAACCATTAGATGCTTGGCATTATTCTTTCTAAGGTTTGTATTTTATTTCCATTAATTGTTGCTTTGCTAGGGTATGTATTTTCCCATTTATTTATTCCACTAAAGAAACAGGCACTTCCAAATTCTAGGTTGGTTTGTTTGCTTGCTCGCTCTCTCTGTCTCTGTCTCTCTGTCTCACACACACACACACACACACACACACACACACACACACACACACACTAAGTTCTTCCTCAGGACTGGCCCTACCAGGATGCTGCCTCGGGCAACAGATGGCAGGGGAACGGTAGCAAATGGCCTGGTGGACGGAGCTGCGTGTGTCGCACAGCCTCTCCTTGCAGCCCCACGCTAGTCTGAAACCCGTTGTGAATGTCTCCCGGTGCCATTGTTGAAGGGTGATTCAACCACCAGTCCAGTCAGGTTTTGCACAAGCGAAGGGAGAGGGGCAGGGTTGTCCTTCGCTTCCATCAGCTAAATATACTGGACCAAACCAGTCCGTTGGAGGCCTTTCTTTAGTTTCCCCAGCCCATGGAGATAAAGCAAGTGGCAATGCCAGATAGAGGATTCTTCCATGAGGCACCCAACTCTGGAAGTCTCTCCTGCGCACCCCGTCTGCTCTCTTTCTAGTACTTGCTGGAGAAAATGCTTTTATTTTCCTGAATGCTTTAAAATGTGGAGTGTTACACTTTTAATCTGGCATTCTGTTCTTTTGCGTGCTGACGCTGTTTTATGTGGTTTTAAAGGTATTTATGTGTATAAACCCCTCTGAGAGTTGTGAGGATTTGTTTTTAAAAAGCAAAGAAATACTGTTATTTCAGAAACAATTCCCTTCTTTCCACAACAGGGCGAAGCCTCACATGTGAGTGCATCACTTTCTGACTGGCAGCTGGATGCATGTATTGAAAATCCTGCTGCCTGGGTCGATACAAAAGTTTTCTCCACTGTGCCAAATATGTGCTGGCCTCGTTCACACATGACAGTCACACCTTGATGTTGCAATTACGAAGGATGAGCATGCATGCAAAAAACCAGTGCAGCGCAGTGGGTCAAGCACTGGGCAGGGACTCAAGAAACCAGATTCTAGTCCCTCTCCCCACCACTTTCCCATGAAGCCCACTGGGTGACTTTGGGCCAGTCACTGACTCTCAGCGGAACCTACTTCTCAGGGTTGTTGTTGTGAGGATAAGATTGAGAGGATTTTGTAAGCCACCTGGCATTTCCCTGCAGTAAAAAAGGTGGGATTCTGATATGAGAAGCAAACTAACAAACAGAGCACCCCCAAAATCATCCCTCTTTGTGGAGTCTTCTCATTTCATGAAAAAATGGAAAGTTTGCTGTCTTGCAATGCGACCTTCATTTCGAGATGAATCATTCCTGATTGCCCTTTTCTTCCACCTGCTTCTGCTACTGCCTGAGAAATAAATTATATACCAAGAAAGGCTGACTTCTGCAGTTTGTATAAAATATGCCTGTTAAGCACATTTCCATACATGTGTTTATTTTCCATAAATGATTCTTCCTGTCATCATGGGGAGCAACGCAGCGCAGTGCACTGCCTGTAGACCCCGCCTTTCAGACCACCAGGAGACCTGCCCAGCCCTGCTCCCCCTGCCTGGAGGGAGGCATCCACCGGCATTTTACGGCACAATCCTACAGCAAGCAGCACCACACTGCTGAACCTGAGGCTGACACTCGCCCTGTGCAAGGCCACGGGGCAGTCTTCACGTCTCTTCCCACCCTACATCTCACTAGGCAGGCTTTTTTGAGGGGAGGAGAGGAGGCTAGAAAGACCTTGAGGTAGCTCATAGCCCACACTCTCTGGTCTTTTCCCCTCCAGACTCACCAAAATACCACTTTTATTCCTCTCTGAGGTTGTGGGCATGACCGCAGAATGGTAGACATCGCGGTTCTGCCATTCAGCTGTGAAGAGGTGGGACAGGACTCCTGATGCCATCTCCAAGGGTGGAGCACATCTCCGACTTCAGAGCTGAGAATCTGAAACATGTTGAGCCCCCTTGGATGCTGTCTAGGGGCTGCAGGATTGCCCCCTCCAGAACTAAATTTGTAGGCCTGATTGCTTTGTGGTGAATGGCATCCTCTGTTGTAAGCGGCCTTGGGCTTCTGTATATGTCTTCTTTTGTTTTATGCATTTCCACCAAGGAGTTCAGTATGCATGCTGAGAGCATCAGAGACAATGTTGGAGGTCATTTAGTCCAGTCTTCTGCTCAGTGCTGCTTCTCCAATGCAGGATGCAGCTTCAATGCATCCAATGCATCCGCAGCAGGTGACTCTCCAGCTCCATTAAATATTTGCCATGAAGGAGAACCTACTGCCACCTGAGACATTGTGTGAGTTGGCCTAATTCTGTTAGTAAATGTTGTCTAATATCTGTTCAAATTGCTGGAGTGTTTTGAGTGAGCAGATTCTTTGTTATCCAGAGCCCCTTCAAGTCAATGTGAGCTTTTCATTGCCCTACAAATGGTAATTTTATCGACTGTTATAAATGTCAAAAGCCACAAATTTCTGGACCATTAATGAATGCGATCATGAATAGTAGTTCTAATTTGAACGTTTGATAATCATAAATAATTCATAAAGTGTTCGGCAAATTACAGGCTTGATGCAACACAAAAATATCTTGAATCATTGAAAACGCTTTGTCCCCTGTTTATGGACTGTGTGAAATGTGCAAAACTGAGAATGTCAAATCAAGAAACACAAATCGATCGCCTAGGGAGTTCACTACCTCTTGCAGCAGTCTGTTCCTCCTGCTGAAAAGCTCCTCCTGTCAGGAAGTCTCTCCTAATATTTATCCAAAAATCTGCTTTTGTGCAATTTCCACTCACTGGTTCCAATTCTGCCCTGCAGAGCAACAGAGAAGTTTACGCCATCATCTGCATGACAGCCATTCAGATGTTTGAAGTCTGCTCTCATGTCCCCTCGCAGTCTTCCCCTGCTCAGTCAGCCGTTCCTCATAAGACTTGGCTCCCAGTTCCCTCACCAGCCTGCAGGGACAGGTGCAGTGCCCAGTATGGCTGGTGGGGTGGAAGCAATGAATGGTGGGCAGAGGCAGGTGGTGGCTGCAGGCAGAGTCAAGCCAGGAGCCCCATCCTTCTTGCATGCAGAGCGAAGCAGGAGCAAGTGAACGTCGTGATCAGGCCTGCAGAGCAAAGCATGGGTGGGTGGGTGAGGGGGAGCTCTACAGGCAAAACCAGTTTTGCTTTTTAATCTGCAGGTCCCTTGCAGA
Organism: Varanus komodoensis; assembly: GCF_004798865.1. Lineage (NCBI taxonomy): Eukaryota > Metazoa > Chordata > Lepidosauria > Squamata > Varanidae > Varanus > Varanus komodoensis. Next base: position 26,500,043 of record NW_025335349.1, read on the forward strand.
TCAGCTTAGCGAACCTGCCTGCAGATCTGAGTGAAGAGAGGGAAGAAGGGGAGGGAGAGGGGGACGGGGAGAGAATGAGAAGGAAGAAGGGAAGGATGTAAGGACGGGGTTAGACGCTCATGGGACACTCCGCACCCTAACCATAACTCAGGTTAGAAGAATTTATTTAAAGGTGATTTAGGGAAACAGGAGTTTTGGTGGAGCAGAACATTCTGGGTTCAAAAGAGCACGTTTGGTTTTCTAGCCTCACCAGTTTGTTGTTCTATGAAATTAGTGTTGTGTGGTGGCAGTACATTTTGTGAATGTCCCCTCCCAGCAGCCATTTTCTGACAATGTCCAAAACACTCTCAGAAATCTAAGTATTTTCATGGTCCCAAAAAGGTTAGAGATGCTCTTGTAAGGTATCGAGAAATGATTACAACAAATGCTTTGAAATAAACTGCATTTTCTTTGCAGTTTAGGTTGCAATCTTACACATCCTTACTTGAGTGTAAGCCCACTGAACACAAAAGGCCTTCCTTCCAAGAAAACATGCACTAAAATGCATTGTCACAGCAGAATCCTAGACATGTTTAGTCATAAGTTAAATCCTACTATGCTCAATGGAGCTTCCTCCTTATTAAAATAGTTTAAGATCGCAGCATTAATTTTCGGTGTCACCAAGAATCCTTGCTGTGAATCTTTATTCCTCTATTGAAAATTCTTTACCTTACTTGTACTGAAATCTGAAATAGCCATCTCTGCCATTGAAACCCATCTTGTGCCTGAGAGTTTTCCTGGCATTCCCACACATTTTCAGGCCTATCTTGCCATAAGAGGGTTTTAAAAATTGTAATAAATGATGAAAGTCCTGAGATACTCTGCTTTGCAGTTTTCCTATACTTTCACTCAAGTGGCCAAAATCACCTAAGTAGAAGAGCTGTTATTCAAATATAAAGCTGGACAAGAAACATTTCAAAAATAGAAATGGATCACCTCTTTCCCTTCCAGTGGTATTTCAAGACCTAAAACTCATGATAACTCTATTTCTTTGTTCTTATCTATTGTCCTTGCACAGAAGACACATGCTTGATTTTAACTACTTTGCCAGATGAAAACAACCAGGAATTTCTATATTCAAGAGCTAAATTCAGGTCTTCCTTTTTCTTAACAAAGATTTGCTCATGAGCCTTGAGTACTTTGATGAAGCCTGAATTACTTTTAATAATTCACAGTCCATGCACTGAAAGACTTAGGAACACATAATTCATCATCTGTTGATTAATGTAATTCACACTGAGAACGGCATACGCACACTGACTTCAGCATAGCTGAAGTTGCAGGCTAGACACTGAAGACTTTGCACCATCAGTACAAAACTCCCACTGAAGTGAGTGAACTCAAGGAGGTCAGACAACTCAACAAAATGTACATGTATCAAAGCCATGCAGAAGTCTTCTTAAGTCACTTTTTATGATCTGTGAGGTTTCTATTTTTGCAGAATTCACAACATTCATCATTTCTTTCCCACAAGAAAGTGAAAGTGACCACCTTTGTATGGTTAGGGTAGTCCAGAAAAATAACAAGCAAACAAATAAATAAAACCAACATGATTTGAAAAGAACATGCAGATGTGTATATGGTACCTTGTTTCTCAACCTAAAGCATCAATCCAGTTGGGGGAGTTGGCTTGAACACATCCTGTCCATCACATACTGAAAAGTGTCATGTGAGATGGATGATCCACACAGGTGCCATTTTTCCCATCTCCTCCCCCCATTTTTTTCCTTTAAGGAGGAGGAATTATACAATTTAGGTCCTAGCACCTTCCGGTGTGCCTACCTCACACATTATTTTAAGTACATGATAAGGAGGAGGGATATAAACATGCACTTCACCACATACATTGAAGTGTTGGCCTGCTACGTATCTGTACTGGCTTGTAAGATAAAAACCAAAAGTAAATATGAAGATGTCTTTGGGAAAAAGCTGCAGCTCAAGTGTAAGTTATCTTGGCTTTTGTGCCTTTTGTATGACTAGTGAGGTAGAACAACCATCAAGAACTATGACGTTGTATTCCCAGCCCAACAGTAGGGAAAGATGGTCTAATGGTTGGAGCCAAGGATGAGGGCCCTATGCAAGAATGGGAAGAATAATAATATGCCAGTGCCAAGCACAACAAAAGGAAGAATAATCCACAATGGGGAAAACTTGATATTTACTGGAATATCCAATGTGTTTAAATCATCCATCATTTTTGCAGGGGAGCAACCTGAAAAATGTAGCAAAGGAACTATATGTTTCAGTCTATCATATAGTGAACGCAAACATATGCTATCAATAAAATCTGTCAAACTCTAATATAGAGAAGCATCCATACAGCCTTAAGAAAAAAAGGTCACTTCTGTCCTTTCATTAAAAAAAAAAAAAAACCTCTGTGTTCTCCCCACCACATCAAATTGATGGTGTTCTTTGTTATCACAAGCCTTTTCCCACTGTATGCAGTAACTGGCACTTTGTGTTATAACTCAGATGTACTGCTGATTTCAAAATCAAGGCTAAGGCCAGGATATGTGAACTACATATGCATCCTGGGCCACGGGCAGAGAGAGGAGGATGTCTAGTGAGGGCTGGAAAGCCAGCCATGTTGCAGAGCTGGCTGTGGGAAAGGTGAAGGGTGCAATGGCGTACATCAGGCACTCCCAAAGGCTTTTGTTGCACGCCACATCGAATCGAGTCGGGGCAGGAGGAAGTCTGTGGCTTGGATCCAGATTTATGTTGGGCCAAGTCCAGTGGCAGAAGTAGCCTTCCCTGCCCCCTCTGTCTCGCAGCAATTCCTCGGAAAAGCGACACAGTGTCAGAAGACCCTGCTGGATGGAGTGTGGGCAGTGCTGGGGGAGGGAGATTCCTTCCCTGCCAGATCCAGTCCTGAAACGGTTCAGGCAAAGCAGGACAGGCTTGTTAAGGTGTCCTGTTTTCAGCTTATGAACCACTCTTGACAGGTCATGGCTTGCAATAGGGACAAACCACTGCAATAGGGATTATTTGGCCTACAGTGGGTTGTCTTGTCACACAAACCTGGACAGCATGGCCTATTGTGAACCAAGCGCTACTGCACACTACCTGCTTGGCAAGTGTAGGGACCCCCCCCCCACACACACACACACACCTTGCCATCTTTGCCGAGCAGCTGTTGGGTGAGGAGGAAATATGTCCGTAGATTCTACGGGGTGCTAACAAGCAAATGAGTTGCATCTGATCTTCTGAGCAGCTAAAAAAGAAAGATCTGGGTCGCCCTGAATTCAGTGGGACATCCAGGGCTGTGCTGGTGGGGTGCAATTTTTGGTGATGTGGGTGCACAACTCCTCTGATAAATGATCCTTCCATAAACTGGATATATTCTGAGCTCTGTTCTTAGCAAAACAAGGTGGGGGGACTTCATGTGAGTAAAGCTTTCCATTGGGACAACTGTGTATGGGAATGGAAACCCGCACTTACCATATTTTAGCTGTATTTGAAAGTGATGAGTATGTAAGCATTCCAGCTACTGGAGCAATGCAAAGCACTTGAAACCTAGACTGGACAATCCCCTGTGGCTGATTCCACCCTCTTACGAAGATGTGCCTCATACCTTTGACGGTTCTGGGAACTGGGGCAGAGACAAACTATAACTAATGGCCTGTATATATATTTGGCATAGCTGTTTATTCATTTTGGGCCACTGGGAAAATCTGCTTCCAGTCTGTGCCTCAGTTTATCATCCTACGAATTTGGCTTAAACACATCCGCTGCACAGGGATGGATAGGATGGAAGAACTCAGGTGGTGTCTACAGAACATTTTAACATTCTTTGGGTAGCAGCTGCCAAACCTCACTCCTTAGCCTATTTGTTACATGAATTGCCTGGCAGGGACCATTATCTGGGCATCTACAAATGATTAATTACCCTGTAAAGTACAAAGTACCAGGTTGGCTGAGGCGATCCTTCTTCAGCAAAAGGAACAGCTAGTGAATATTCAGCTCTGAAATTTGCACACTTTTCATTTCAGTGTGGTTTCTGCTCCCATTTTCTTTACTGAATGTTTCAGGATTGTTTTTGTAGCTACATTCCCTTTTGAGAATGTTTAACCTGAACGAGTTGGTCTCCTGCGTTGCAAAACAACCCTTTGTGTTCATCGTGATGTATTTTGGGCTTTGTAAACTGCTTAGAGGTAAATATTTAGTTATGGCAAGTGTATATAAATTTATTCACTACGGCAGGGGTCCTCAAACTTTTTCTAAAAGGGGCCAGTGGACAGGTGCCAGCGGTGGGCGCAGGCCACCAAGGTGGTGCTGGCGAGGGGGCACGGGCTGGTGAGGGGGTGGGGTGCACACACATGCGAGGCGAGGCGGGGACCGGGGCCACGTGGGGCGAGGCACTGGCTTGCTCGAGAGGAGATCGAGTCCAAAATGACCTCCTCGTGAGCAAGCCGCTGCCGGACACGCGCACCGTGAGGCGCCGGCTTGCTCATGAGGAGATCATTTTCTCCGATCAAGTCCAAAACGACCTCCCTAGCTTGCCGCTGGGCGTGCACAGCAAGGCGCCAGCTTGCTCACAAGGAGATTGTTTTCTTCGAGCTAGTCCAAAACAACCTCCTTGTGAGCAAGCCGCACGCCGGGCAAGTGCAAAACCTGTGGGGCGGGCGGTTAAATGGGCATGGCTGGCCAGATCCAGCCCACAGGCCTTATTCTGAGGACCCATGCGCTACACTAAGTAGTTACTGTATTTTTAGTTTGTGTTTTAAACATTTTAACTGGTGACTTTTTCTATTTTTTGTAATACATTTTAATTTTGGCATTCTAAATTGCTTAAGGGTACTTTTAGATATGTTCAGCACCATACAAATTGATTAAATAGATAAAGTGATGGGTAACACAAAATGTAGACATTTTCTAGATAGCCACAGGTTTTCTTGAATTCCCAGTTTTGAGGTCAAAGTATTGCTCCAAAATCAGAGTTGGAGATCCACATTTAGATCTGGTTGGGAGGTGGTTAAAGCCTCATTGGTGAGGGTGTTCAAGGATAGGCTAGACATGCACATGGTAGGCATGTCATGAGCAGAGCCGGCTGGAGCCAGCGGTCAGACTAGATAGCCTGGGAGACCCCTTCTGACTTGCTCAGTTTCTATGTTTGTTTCTTTGTCTCACATGTGTGTGTGTGCGCGCGCGCACACACACACACACACACAGACACACAGAAGAGTGAGAGAGCTGGAATGGAAGGAACTGTGCTGGATGCTTCTGATTGTCTTTGGAGAAGGGGTTTTAGTGGGTTTTATAGGGATGGGAAGGAGAGGAAACCAGGGTCACCAAGATTCAACCTCTTGGTGGTACCTCAGCCTCTTTTGTTCCAACTCTGCCATACTGCAGTTTGAGATCCCATGTTCCTGTTAAGCAGTGCAGTTGTACATAGTCAGTCAGGCTTCAAGGTCTCCATCATGGCTTCTAATTACTGGGGAGGATGGGGAGCTTTCCCTGGTGCTGAAACTGAATGAAAAAAGCACACAGTGTGGATAGTTACTATACCAGCAACAAGAGTTGCTGATGCAACACTGCCCATATTTGATCTGCTTATTTCATGATTCATTTTCATTGTCAGCTGTTGAAAGGACTGGTTGAAGACCAGTCGATGATTCTGGTTCCTCCGCTTCTCTTCAGGTGTTCACACGCTATGGGAAGTGCTACACATTCAACTCAGGGCAGCCTGACAAGCCTCCGCTCATCACTATGAAGGGGGGAACTGGAAACGGCTTGGAGATCATGCTGGACATCCAGCAGGATGAGTATCTTCCTGTCTGGGGAGAGACGGGTAAGTGCTACGCCTGGCTTCCCTGTCTCCATGTTGATACTTCGCAGGGCCGTCCTTATCAGGTTGCTTCAGGCACCAAATGCTGGGACGTGGCCACACCGTGTCAGAGGAGAGGGCTGTGGACCACCTTGTCTTCCCTGCACCACCTAAGCTAAAGTCTGGCCTTTAGGTGAGGTGGAAGATACTGCACTGTTGGCAAAGAAAGATTAAACAGCCTGTCTTTCTTGCTCCAGGCTCCAGCTGACCCCTCCACATCCTGCCTTATTCTTTTTTAAGTCCTTTCCATCTCATTCCTGAATCCACAAGGCCTCTCCCTGCTTCATTACTTTTCTAGACCTGCACCCACATTACTTTGTTACGAGCGGCACTTCATTACTTTTCTTCCTTGCACCCACATCACACCTTTCCCCATCCCATTCTCTTAGTCATGTTCCCCCATTTGAGGCCTGTGCTGCTTACCATGGCAACCAGCTTATCACTGCCAAGGCAGGAGCTGTCTCTTATCTACAAATAGCATGTTGCTCTCTCATCCCCACAATGCTTGTTGTGGAGATGCATTGTCAGGACTATGGTAGAGATGAAGCATGAATCCCAATTCAAAGTTTACCCTGTGGAAATGGAGTTCCTTGGTTCCTAATTTCTAAAGAGAGATGCATCAGGGGCTCCTCCCTTTCTGGAAATCTCCCCTCTTGACCTGGAAAACCTCTTCCAAGCCTAAAATGTCTTGGTTCTGATCACAGACAGCATGTTCAGGTGAAACTATTCAATTAGTATTGCCTGATTTGCTCCTAGACTGGGCATGGTGCGGGTTCCGACTTAAGTCCTCAGAAGCTCTGGTTCTAATCAGATCAACCATAGCCCTAAAGCACTAAGGCAAAGAGGACGCTAACTGAAGCAGGGGGACTGTGTTCTCCCTAAGTGAGAGAATGAAACAGGGCAAAATCTTCTCCTCTTGACACCATGCCCATCTTTTCATGCATCTGCTCTCTTTTGGGTCTCCTTGCGGATTGCAGGTCGCATGATCAGGGAAGATGCCTGCTTTCTGGTGCTGAGCTAGAGCTGTGCCTCTTTGGTCACCTGTACTCCCTTTCTACTCTTCTTCTTTCTGTGCCACAGATGAGACTTCATTTGAAGCTGGGATTAAAGTGCAGATCCACAGCCAGGACGAGCCACCTTTCATTGACCAGCTGGGATTTGGGGTGGCACCCGGTTTCCAGACATTTGTGTCTTGCCAGGAGCAGCGGGTAAGATAAGGAGGCACCCTTCCCATTAAGCCAGCCTCTGAGACCTGTGCTAGTGTGTATTCCCACTGTTGAGGCATAGCAGGTACCATGGGTTAAATTCTTATTTCTCCCCTGACTGCAGGGAGAGCAGTCGGTTAAAATGAAATGTTTGAGCCAGCATGTCTTTGGATCTGGGTGAAGGGAGTGGGGTCAAATGGTTGGTTCCAGTGGGCTAACAACAGCAGTGACTCCTAAGTTTACACTTGTCTGCATGGCCACATACACAGCATCTTGACAGGTTTCAGAAACACAATAGCCCATGCTCTGTTGTTGAGTATAAATGAACTCATCAAATGAGTTGTTGCTGAAACATGGATCATTGCTGAACCATGGATTATTGTGTTGTCTGAACCCAGCTATGCTAACAAACCATGAACAATCCATTAAGAGAACCCATGGTTTATTAGTTTGTAAACTGTAGGGTGTTCTCCATGGTTTGTTCTCTCAGCTAGGTTCGGACTATACAATCACCCACATTTCAGCAACAACCCTACAGTTCAATTGACAGCCCATACTCAATCCACAAGTGCGGTATCATGTTTGAACCCAGTCAGAGTTACTTATCTATCACTGTATCTTTATTTTTGTCCTATTTTACTATGTGTGCTGCTCTGAAAGTGAGCATATAAGTATTCTAAACACTGATATAAAAATAAAGAAATAGGACATCTTGTTAGCATCAAGGCTGAGGGAAAGGGAAGGCTCTGAAAGGATGGGTGTTACCCAGTCTTTCACCTCCTGAGAGCCAGTGTAGCATAGTGGTTATAGTGTCGGACTTGGACCTGGGAGATTGATTCTAGTCCCCACTTAGCGACATCTGGGTGACTTTGAGCCAGTCATGTACTTTCATTCTAACCTACCTCACAGAGTTATTGTCTCAAACAGAACAGGTAAAAGGATTATGAACATTCCAGAAGGAAAATCTAGGCTAGAAGGTAAAAAGTAGCTACTCTAGAAAGCAAGAATTCTTTGTTCCAGTTAGGATGCCTTTAAACCAGTTCCAATTGTGCATGTGTATGCTTGTTTAAGAAACACATGGCTAGCCCATCTGGTACTGTATCACTTCAGATTGCATATTGCATGACTGAATCTCCCAGCCTCAAAAAATCCATAAACACAGAAATTTAGCACATCAAGTAGAAGACAAGGCTAGAACACTTCTTCGAGACATTTTTCTTTTTATATACAAGATGAGCAGGAAGCTGCAGAAGCTTGAGAGTAGGACTAAAGAGATCAAGGACCAAATTTCTAATCAGCCATGGAGCTCACTGAGTACCCTCAGTCCAGCTCCCTCTCAATCTAACCTACCTCACAGGTGATCGTGAAGGGGAAGGGGGCAAGAACCACATAAGCCACCCTGAGCTCTTTGGAATAAGAGCAGGATAAATGTGTCATCAATAAATAACGTTAAAACTAAATACTCCTATATCACTGTCAGCCATAATGGTTCGTGCTATAGCACTCCACCCACAGGGAGCTTGTGATCATGGGACAGAGTGCACAATGTTCCTCTTTGTCCTAAGTTTGAGTTGGCTCCAGCACACCCTCTTGTGGGAGCAAGAATTTTCACGTGTGGAGGCATCCCGTGGGCTTCGAACCTCCACTTCTCTGTGCATGGCTCTAATGTTCAGCCTCCACCAGTTTCCCGCCTGTTGATGTTGCAGCCTTGGGGCCAGGGCAGCAGGCCCAGGCTGTGTAGCCCAAGGAGCAAGGCCTGTGGAGGAGGAAGGGGCAGATCGGCCTTGTCCCTGTTGGCAGCATGAACCAAACAGAACAATCGTCTCCACTTAGGGCTGCTGCTGCTGAGAGGTACTGCTGCTCTCACCCCCCTCCTTTGGTCCATTCTTGTGCAGCTCATTTATCTTCCTCCACCCTGGGGTGCCTGCAAATCTGTGACTATGGAGTCCGAGTTCTACGATACCTACAGCATCACAGCTTGCCGCATAGACTGCGAGACGCGCTACTTGGTCGAGAACTGCAACTGCCGCATGGTGCATATGCCTGGTAAGAAGGGGCCCGCCTGGTATCGCAAGTGGTGGGCTGGCACGCCACATCTGCTGGCAATCAACTCCCCCCACCCCCGCCAGCACTCTAGGCAACGGGCTGGCTTGCCCTGTTAACCCCTGAAAGATCCCAGACCTGGAACTGAGAGGCAGCATGGTGTAATGGTTGGACCTAGTGTTGGTCTAGGACTGGGGAGACCCACGTTCAAATCCTAAGTCCCCATATGGCTCTGAAGTCCACTGGGTGACTTGGGGCCAGCTGCTGACTCTCAGCTTAACCTACCTCACAGGGTTGTTGTGAAGTTAAAATGGAGAGGAGGACAATCATATATGCTGGCTTGGACTCCTTGAAGGAAAAGGTGGGATAGAAATGTACAAATATACAAGAAAATAGGGTGAAAACTCTTCATTAGAGTGGGACTACAGCATGGACCCCAGGCTGAACCAGGATTAGAGGAGGCCAGGAATCCAAAGGGCATCCTGGAGGCCATACCCCACACAGGGAACCTACAGGTTCAGGAGACCTAATGTGTCCCATTAGGGAGATATCCACTCATGCTGGACCCCCACAATCAATCACAACTGGGTCCTCAAGGACAGTGACTGCGAAAGTCCCAAAGAAAACTTGGTCCCATTGATACCAGTCTCACTTGGCAGCACAGGAGGGGAACGGAGATGCAAAGCACGATCAGAGTCGCATGCAGTTTGCACTCCAGGAACAGTGGAGCCAGGCTGTGCACTAAGACCAGCGCTCTGGCCTGGCGATCTTCTGGACAGCTCCTCACCAGCTCTGCACTAGGCCTGTGGATTGCTGACTGCTGGACAGCTCCCCTGCCGGGCGGTTGGAGGGGACTTGCCAGGAGTGCTCACAAGCCTGCAGTAGAGGCTGGAATGCCAAGCAAGTCTAGCATTTCTGTCTAAGTTGCAAGGAGGAATACTTCCCGGAGGGGTTCATAGTTTGGTGCTGGAGCACACAGTTTGCCAGTCCATTTTCTGAATTTTCCAGTTTACAAAAGCTCTCAGGTGGTCAGGCCAGGAATGCAAAGAGCTCAAACCGGTCAGTCCTAGAGGAGATCAACCCTGACTGCTCTTCAGAAGCCCAGATACTGAAGATGAAACTCAAATACTTTGGCCACCTAATGAGAAGGAAGGACTCCGTGGAGAAGGGCCTAATGCTGGGAACAATAGATGGAGGACAGGAAGGCCTGGAGGAATGTTGTCCATGGGGTCGCAATGGGTTGGGCATGACTTTGTGACTAAACAAACAAAGTCTAGGAAATTTGTGGTCAGGAGAAAGGCATCAATAGCCATAGCCAGTGTAAACCAAATGTATATGTTAAATAGCATTATATACACCACTACATATTTGACCATAGCAGGGTTTTCAGTTTTTAGGTGCAGAATATAACTGAAAGATTTTTTTTCTTTGATTATTTTTAGCATTACATTTTGTCAAATACACAGCTCTCGATCTCTTTCCATTTTAAATCAAGCTATACCAAGTTTTCTGCCATTTCAATACTCAGGCTGGAAACAGTCCTTTGAAGAGGGAGTAGAAGAATATCCCCTGTTCCCCAGGAAGTTGCTGACATTCGTTTCAAAATCAGATCAGCTTAGTTTGTCATCACAATGCTAAATTAATGCTTAATCCAGTGTGGCGTCATGATGACAATACTGAGCACAAATGAAACCATCTGAGCATGACGATGATGCTTCCTGTTCCTGTCTCATGAACAATCGCAACCACTTGGGAATCCCACTGTGAACCAAATTAAATCTTGATGCTCCTTCATCAGTCACTTCATGCAAGTGTTACTGAGGCCGCGTACGTTCAGGTCAGAATGAGGACAAAGCTTCCTGGGCAGGCGGATGTCTCCAGACGTTCCTGTTTCAAAACAAGGACCAAATAAGGAAAAAGTTGTGCAAAGGGCAGGTTCAGTACTGCTGAAAAAGTTTGTTACAGGTGTCCCCAGTTAGGCTCATCCCAAGACTATTTGGTAGTGGACAGTATAGAAAAGTTTTTAATGGATAGATAGATAAATAAATAAATAATTCCCATAATTGTAGAAATTCCCTCTCGGATCCCTTGTCTCCCTCAACCCCCACCCCACCCCACCCCACCCCTGAGTCAGTAATCAGTCTTTCCAGTTAAGCAGGAAACCTTTTCAAACTATCTACTTAGCAAAATTAAACAATGTATTATTTATTCTGGTCAGCTGCATCTCGTGGTGAGGAAAAGGCAAACAGAAAAATGGTTACAGGTATAGGGAAAGGAGAGTGGGTTTTTCAGAGGTAGATGGGACCTACCAGTTGGTATCCAGGCTACTGGAGAATAGGAAATCAGGATTCTGGATGGCCGAAATGGGACAGAGGCAGCTGCAAAGATTTGGATCCAGCTTTGCTTATTTAATGACTGCGTTGATCTTGCTTTAACTGGGCCTTTCATTACAAAGTTTCTGTGAACCAGACACAAGGGTTATGCAGTGACAATATTTTCACTAGCTGCACTTGTTCAATTTCCTACATGGTCTGTGTGGACTGTAAAGAAACATGATGCCCGACTCACACCATGGGCAAAACCGAGGGACAATTTCTAGAATCAACAGAATCAGGTTGTAAATCTTTTCCTAGACTGGACTGCTTTAGTGGGGAATCCAGAATTTCAAAAGCTCTTTCAGCCTCAGGGCTGAATTCCAGCTGTGGTTGGGGCCAAAGGGAAAAGAGGCGGGGCCAAAGGAAAAGGGGTGAAAAATACGTAAAATACCTGTATGTTGTCATTCACTGACATAACTGTTTTACTCTTTTAGAATTGGTGGGGAGGGAGCAGGTGATTGCTGGCAAGCCACTTGATGCTTGGAAGATGTAGAAGTGGCCAAGGGAAGGAGCATGGCCCTCTGGGTCCAGTTTTGGCCCCCGTGCCCAAGGTTTTGCACACATACTGGGGAGTGGGAGACTTGGCCAGATCTTGCATGTCCTGCCTTCCCTGGGATCCCCTTCCCTGCTTGTGAGTGCAGAAGGTCGGAATAGATGCCCTGTGACATGATTACTTTTTGTTTCCCTGCAGGTGACGCTCCCTACTGCACCCCTGAGCAATACAAGGAGTGTGCGGACCCAGCCCTTGGTGAGCACCGACAAGCTGCTTTGCTGGCTTAGCTCACAGGTCCAGCTAGCTCGGCACTCTGTCCCCCCGGTTGAACAATCTGAAATGCACCCACACGGGAAGGGAAGCTGCCATCCCACATGGTTTGCCTGGTAATCGGAGCTACAGTATATTGCTCTAGGCAAAACAATACTGGATCGGCCCTGTGCCCTATACTGGGACAAGACATCACTCTTCAGATAGCTAAGGCTCAGCCATAGAGAAGAGGGCAAAAGGTTGTTCTTTGCTGCCCAGAAAGCAGAACCAGGGCTGGGATAGGGTTAGCATTGCTCTCAGTTGACTGCTTGGGGCAGACTTTTTAATGGGGTGGTTTGGTGCTAGAGCGAATCACCTTACAGTGGGATGTCACTGGAGGTCTTCAAGTCAAGGCTGAGCATCCATTTGTTGGGGGTGCCTCTCTAGTTCCGGATTTCCTGCATCAAGCTGGACTAGGTGGGCTACGATGAGCCCCTCCAACTCTAATTTCCTTAGGCTAAATTATTTCCCTCTCCAGTGGTGGCTACCCGGACGTCTTTCAAAGTTCACAAGCAAGCCATAATATTCATGGACCTCTCCTGTTGTTTGCCACTAGCGGCACCCAGTAACTAATTGCATCTGTAGCAGCTTTATAACATGGATATTCTGTTTGACTATCACGGCTAACAGCTATTGGCAGACCTGCCCTGTGCCCATTCCAAGGGACATCTGATCTGGCCAGTCACAGCTCCCTTAGTCACATCCCATTTGTGCAACCGAACATGCTACACATGGGGTGGCCTTTGGAAATGGCTCAGAAACTACATTTGGCCCAGAATGCTATGGCCAGACTGTCAACTGGCATCAGTTTCAGGGAGCGCGCAACCCCCTTGCTGCAACAGCTTCATGGGCTACCAGACTGTTTCTGGGCAGAAGCTCCACTGTGACTGGTAATGCCTTATATGGCTGGGGGCCAGGCTACGCACAAGGCCACCTTGTCCCATACAAGTCTGCCCAGGTCGTAGGATCTTTTGAGAGCACTGCCTCTGGAGGTGCATTTCGTGGCCTCTCAAGAGCGACCACTCCTAGGCTTGGGAGCTCCAGTCATGAGGCGTACATTCACTGCCTCTCCACTGTCCTTCCACCACAGGCAAAGGGCTTTTTATTCAAGAAGGCCTTTGGCATGTAAGCAGGTATGTTGGGTCGATTTTTTTTACCCTGTTGCTGTCTTTTGAACTGTCCTTTAATGCATTTGTTTTATTATTTTAATCAAGTTGCATTTGTGATGGTAATCTATGCTGAATGCCATTCTTCTTGGCAGCAAGGCACAATATAAATCAAATCAGTCAATCAATCATCTTCCATGAATTTGCCTTTTTTTTTTCTTTTTCCTTTTTCTTTCTTTCTTTTTTTTTTTTTGGTAATCTAAAAGCTAGGGACCATCACTGCCCCCTGGTGGTAGTGGGGATTTCATCTATGAAAATGTGCAGTGTCTCCCAAATGACTGGCCCTTGGATGCTCTGATCCTATCCATACTTGGTCCAAGGTGTGTCTCCTCTACTGCGGTGCAGCGTACTTTCAAATTCCCATGCTCAGGTTTACAGCACTGGGGAAGGGGTACAATGGTCACAGAACAACTAAATATTTTTGTGAGAAAAGCCTCTATCCCTTGATATTCTTGATATCCCAAAGCTCACCCTCAAAATAGTGCTGAATATAGCTTAGTTTAGCTGAATATAAGCAGTTCCTGAGTTATGAACAAGTTCCGTTCTTGAGAAAACAGAAATTCAACTTTAAATTCAATTTGTGTTGAATTTGACTGATCATGTTTGGTTGGCCCTCCATTTTTGGTCAGCCAAAGGCAAGAAGGGGGTCCATCCCTGCTATAAATGCCACTGACTCTAAGCAGATGTGGGCACCAATCAGTACCTGGATAGAAGACCCCGAGGGCCTCACATAAGAAGCCTCTTGGTATTCTGAAGGACAGGTAACATACAGGTGCAGTCAGAACACTGCCTTGTACACCTCTTCCCCCAAACGAAAGCTTCCCTTTTTGATCTGATTTTGTTTTGAGCTGACCCCCGGTGACTTCTGCCTTTTTTCCTCCTCCGTCCCACAGACTTCTTGGTGGAGAGGGACAATGCTTACTGCGTGTGTGAAATGCCTTGCAATGTCACCCGCTATGGCAAGGAGCTCTCCATGGTTAAGATCCCCAGCAAGGCATCCGCCAAGTACCTGGCCAAGAAATACAACAGGAGTGAGCAGTACATTGGGTGAGTGCATCTGCCCAACTTGACCCCCCCTCAAGCCACTCGCTACTTCCCTTGCCCAGCCCAAGAGGGCAACTTCAAAATCAAGAAGGTTAGGACTGAGCCACAGGCTATTATCAGAGGTAAGCCAACAGCCAGGAGCAGGAACCTCGGACAATGCCTGAGAGTGAGAGCAGAGAAACACCAAAGCAGGGAAGGTCATTGTCAAGTTCCCCTCCCAGTTAGGAAGCCCGTATAACCCTTTCTTCCTAGGAGGACTGCCTAGCCAGGCTGGGTGAGCAGGGCACCTCCAGAGCATCCCTCTTCATTGCCCAGGCCAGGGAGAGCTCCTCACGGCAGCTCACACAGAGTGGGGGGCCCATCTCCAGCCTCTGGTGTATCAGCCTTGACATCTGTGAAGAAAGTGTCACACATCACTGGACAAATGGCAGCATCCCCCTTTTCTGTGATCTCTCTCACCATTTCCTTTCATGATCAACACACAGTTTTCCATGCCTTGGACTGGTATTAGTTAAATCTTCAACTCTTGGTCCCAGGCAGGTAAGCCTATGCCAGTGTTGGGCTCATTCACAAGGTAAATTGCATGCAGGTTTCCCAGTCAATGCCAGGCGGAGTTTTGTTTCAGTGCCGTTCTTGACCCTGTCCCCTCCTTTCCTCTGGCACAGGGAAAACATCCTGGTACTGGACATTTTCTTTGAGGCGCTGAACTATGAGACCATTGAGCAGAAGAAAGCATATGAAGTCGCTGGACTTCTGGGTGAGATAACCTTTTTTTGGCCACAAGCTGGTGGGAATCCTGCATGCTTTCTGAAGGGTGACTCTCGGCTGAGCTCAGTGCCCCACGACAGTCCCCAGAGCAATTCCTGATGAAGACTGTGTGCTTTGTGCAGCTCTAGAATGGTGCCTGGCAAGTGAAAAAATTATTGAGTACAGGATCCAGCATCCCGATAATCCTGGCTTTCATTTCCAAGACCCCCCCCCACAAGTGCATATCTAGCTGCAAAGAGGTATTAGCAATGCCTAGTAAAATCAGAAGCTGGGGGAGAGGAGGAGGAGGAAGATGGTTAAGTAGGATTTCCAGGAGGAAGGATTCTATGGCCTCTATAGCTGTCACTCTTCATAGTATCCAAAACAAAATAAATTACACTAAATGCAAATTATTTCTCATTGTTTTAAAGCGGGGCTAGACAAGTTGTGGATGTTTTGGCCTACAGCTCCTATTATGTAGACTATGCTAGCAAAGGCTGATGGGCCTTGTAGGCCCAGATAGCTGGAGCGCCATAAAGTGCCTACCCCCTTTTTAATTAATATAGCAGGGCATAAAAACAGTTGCTGAGCATAGGTCATGGCTGGCAACCTCCAGGCCAAGCTAGAAAGCACAGGCATGCGACAGAGCAGAGGGCAGGTGTTTGGTTTTTTGGTTGTTCATCTCATCTTTTATTTCCACAGATTCTCCCTTCTAGCTATAAATGGGCTTGCCAACTTGTGATTTAAAAAATATCTGGTCAGTGGGAAGGGCAGGGATAGGGCGTGAGGGCCTGGGCCTGGCACATGTCTTGTGCAGCCTTTTCCAATCTTGGGTCCCAGATGCTGGCATACAGCTCCCGCCATTCCCAATCAGCCCTTGAAATGATCAGGGATGATTGGAGTTGTAGACCCTCTGGCAATCCAAGAGCAGGTCTAGCTAGTAGATCAGGCTGTGGGCTTGACAGAGGATGTTGAAAAGTTCCCTAAACACCACTCTTCTTCAGTGATAGCAAACTCGGGCCAAAATACTCAGAAGGCATGTCTTGGGAACCCCTTCTTCTGATCCCAAATGGCTTCCCAAATCACCATCTTCCCCCTCTCAATGTCTAGTGATGGGCCATGCAAGTCAGAAGAGTTGAATGTTGGGGCTCTGGAAGGGATAGTGATGGGGAAATGTGCCGAATCTCCGTGCCAGTTGATTGCTCTCCTTCCCTCTTGTTTGCAGGTGACATTGGGGGACAGATGGGGCTGTTCATTGGGGCCAGTATATTAACTGTGCTTGAGCTATTTGACTATGCTTACGAGGTGAGTTTCCATCCCTGGAACATAAGAGGAGAAGGGGAACTGAGCCGCATAGTATATGGCAGGGGTGTGGGATTGCTTGCCTGCAGGCTACATCTGGCCACACCCCCTCCCCCCAAAAAATTCCCTTTAACGGTTTCCCAGCTTTTGGGCAGCCCCCCTCCCCCATTCTGAAAGGTTGACATGCCTCCGCTAAGCCGGTCTTTCTGGTGGAAACAGCTTCAAGCAAAAATGTTTCCCCTGCGCTGTTTGCCTTGGCACCCCTGGAGCACGTCCTCTGAGGGCTTCTCCAACGCGGACTTGGCACTTGAGCTGCAAAAGGTCTCTGCCGTGGCATGAGGCCTCAGGGAGGAAGTTGTGGAGGCACATGATGCCGCTCCACACAGAAACTGGATTGGTTCGTCCCTGCATGGGCACTCCCAGGCAACCAGATGGAAATGGAAAGTACAGGGAGGTTTTTGAAGGAAAGGAGGGGCAGACATCAACTATGCCACTATGGAATAATAAAGTGCTCTTCCTCACAACTCCCTGGGATGCGCATCTTTCTTTGTGGCTGATGTGCAAAAACAGCCTTGCAGGGCTCCCAGTGACAGCCTCTCCCTTCTCCCTTGGCCTTTTCACTTTTAATACTGCTTTTTAAGTGATTTATAGATCTCGCGACACTTTTAGAGTTTCAAGATGTGTGAAAATCTATGGCTGCTGGGAGTTTTACAGTGGTTCTTTTATCCCACCCTGCTGTGGTTTTAGGGTTGTATTTACAATTTAGGGTTTATGTATCGATTCTCTTTTAGTATAAGCCACCCCAAGAACTGTTTTTAGAAGGGGCCATATAAAAGTCATTGAATATGTTTTTTAAAAGGTGAACTAAATATTCTGACAGTGCCATGATGCTGTTGGGCCATATCGTTGCCTCTTTTAGCATGTTGCAGAGATGCTTTTACAGTAGTCGCACCCTCCCCGGACCGCTCCACTCGTCTGAGGCACTGGCTGGCGCCCTGGGCTCTTGGCTACCCCCTTCTTCGTTCTGCTGCAGTCCAACTCCGTCCCTAGTGGAATGGCCACTCAGAGGCCTCCCAGCAATTTGGTTGGCTACAACACTGCCCAGCCCAGCCCATGTTACCCCCCAAGCAAAAGGAAGTAGGCACTGCACCTGGGTGGTTTGCTACCTTGCTCTTGGGCATCCACGTCCTGCACCTGTTCTGGCAGCTCCACTCAACAATGGGACTGTAGCAAAACAGTAGGGCCATCTCATAGCATGGTTTGTTTCCCAAGGGTTTGCTTCAGAAAACCAAATTCCCTCTTGCCTCCTAGGTTATTAAGTTCCGCCTCTGTCGTGCCAAGTGCCAGAAGAAACACAAAAGTAACAACAGCGACAAGGGTGTAGCCCTGAGCCTGGATGACGTGAAGCGCCATGTGAGTGCCTTGCCTTAGGTTCCATTAGTCCCGTATGCCACCAACCTCTGTTAAAGCCAGGGTAGGGACGTTGTGGCCCTCGGGAAGTGTGGGCCTTCAGTTCCTGTCCTACCTCAACTCTGGCTATAGTGACTGGGGCTGATGGGAGTTTCAAGCACAGACATCTGGAGGGTTAAGTTGCCCACCACTGTCTTAAATCACAGAAGCCTGGCCAGGAAAAGAAAGGAAAAGCTGGATGCCCTACTGCAAGTTTGACAGCTTCTGTAGTTTGGAGGGAGTCGCAGTGACCACCATAGAGAAGGTCCCATTCTCTTAATGAGTATAGGTACACAGAGGTTGGATTCCCCCTTTCTGTGAGCTTTTGGACACACCGCCCATAACTGGCTGTGGGTCTAAAGTGGCGATGGATCTTTGATCTACGTCTTTCCTTCAAAGACGAAATGCCCTCCCAGGTTGCCACTGCCCTATCTCCACGGCTGCCTCCAGGATCCAACAATGTGGGCCCACAGGTGAGTGAAGGTACTAACGAAGGAAGGGCGCCATCATCCCTGGTTTGCGTTGGGCCACTTAAGAAGGTGGAGGCAGCAGTCATCTCCACAGTACCATCTCTCCTCTTCCTGGGCCACCTTGGGTGAAGCAGGGACCAGGTCCCACAGAGGCCTTTGTGGCTGATGGTGTGAGAGGCACCGGGGTGCTGGGACAGGAAGTGGGGTGCCCATTCAAGTCTGGATGTGTGCCAGTTCAGGTCGCAGTTAGAGTGACCACGGATGGCCTCCCGCCTTTGCACTCCAGCATCTTGCAATTGCTCGGCACAACCTTCTGTTTATCATGCCACTGCCTGTGCTGACTCTTCCCTACTTCTCCTCTGCTCTCCAGAATCCGTGTGAGAACATCCGAGGCCACCCAGCGAGCATGACATACACAGCCAACATCCTACCTCACCACCCGGCCCGGGGAACCTTCGAGGACTTTACCTGCTAACTGACGACTGGATGTACAACTAACACTACCAAAGGGAAGGGCCCATGCTGAGCAGCCCTGGCCCAGCCCAGCCCGCGAACCTGCCAACCTACTTATCAGGGCCGCTATCTCAGACTCACAGGGGAGGCAGCTGACTCCAGCCCCTCCTCATTCACCCAAGGCAGTGATACGCACACGGAGCAAGCTGAACAGAGGCAGGGTCTGTCCTGCCAGGACCACTCTGGCTTCTGCTCTCGTCTCAACGATGCTCTTGGACTTTAACTCAATGGAAAGGCTGCCAGGAGAACCTTCTGCAGTGTCAAGTGGAGGGGAGGGCATGGCCTTCTCCAGTCCACACACCAGAAATCTGGATTGTCTGATTGTCCCTCCTTCTGTCTCCATCCTGCTCCATGCCCACAGCAAGCCTTGCACAGGGGGGCAGCCATCTTGTGCAGAGGTGGCCTCCCTTTTAATCTCGATGCCAAGAAGAACCTGCAGGAGCTCCGGCCAGGCTGCCCCCCATGGTGTTCTCCCCATAGAGGCTGCCAAGCCTGTCCAGAGGAGGTGCTGCATCAGTTCCCTTCCGCACCGCCACCCTTACCCCTCTTGCTGTGCATTATGGGAGGCCACCTTCACGCCTTTCCCAGTAGCAAGACTGTGACTGAACTGTGAGGGCCACTTCAATAGGACATATTCTCATCTGTTTGTCTCATCCAGCTAGCCGTTTCTCACTTGGTCCAGCACTTGGACTCTGCTCTGGGCCCAGGCCCGGGCCTGGGCACCCCTCCCCTCCCGTCCCGTCCCCTCCCCTCCCCTCCCGCATGAAAGAGGCAGGTGAGTGACGGGGGATCAACTGCTCCAACGTTCAAAACATCCCAGCTCTGAGGTGCCCAAGCCCCCTCTGTGCATGTTCTGAGGGGTTATATGAAACTCTCAAATATTATGGTTCAGGGGGAAGCTGGCCATTCCTCAGAGTTCTCAGTGGGATTTTTTTAAAAACCCAGATTGTTTTCAGACCTTCTGAGTTCCATCGTTGTTGAAAGGAGAAGGAAGCAATCTGCCCTGCATTTGATCCTGGCTTTCCTCTTCTGCAGGCAGAAATAACACACCATCCTTCCTTTGGCTGTACAGAAATGCAGGGGTGACCCACAGCAGGTCCGGCCTACTGGCCTGAGCACCTGAGGCATGGAAGACGAAAGGGAGCCTCTAGGCCATCCTGCTGTGACGCTGCGCAGAACAAGTTTCCCCTTAATGTCTACGGGCAGACAACCCTTTTGTCCCACCTTTCAGGGACCTGTTTGCCAGTGATAAGGGGAGAAGTGCTTGCCAACTTGTCAGCATAGACCTAAATGAAGAGCAGCTCAGTAAAGTACCTCTCTCACTAGCCTTGGCAAGACAGGCCCTCTGGTTGCCCCTGAAAGAAACCCCGAGTCCTGTGACATCCATGCTGCAACCTGATTGTGGAGGTCACTAAGCTTGCTGTGGTGCTCCTCAGCCATTCAAGCCCATTGATAGTCAAGCCAAGATGGAAGAGGGCTCCCTCTGGAGAAGGGCCTTCCCAGGTGGCCAGCTGGAAGGCTTGGAGGCAACCACAGACTGGGCAGGGTGGCCAGGCCTGGCTTTCATAGTGTTTGCTTCTGGCTTGTTTTTTTATCATGCGGTCTGTTCACAGTGCCCCACCTGAGCAAGGCAACAAAGCGGGGAGGCGCTGAGAGTGGAGGAGCTGGCTCCTTAGGCGCAGAAGGGGCTACCTTCTGCTCCTAAGCCCTACCCCTGGGCAGACACCATGCCTAAGACAAGACAAGCTCTGCAATCGAGAGAGAGCCCAGCCACACAACGTAAGCAAGGGAATGACACCCGCCTGCTGCAGGTTTGTCCAGAATGTCAGTTTATAGAATGAACCTGAAGGGGGCTTGTGTGCCCAGCCCTGTCCTGAGAGAAGAGACAGAGGAGCAAGAAAGCTTGACTGGCTCTGTCTGTGGTGGGCTAGCATGTGAGGGGTCCTATGCAGCAGCCAGGGAGGAGTGGTCTCCCTCATTGCCTTACGAGCCCATGAGTGAAAAGAGACCCAGGGGATTACGGACAAATTAAATGAAGGCTGAAAATGAACCCAGCCCTGTGAAATCCATCCAGAGCCCCACAGGAACCATGGGCCTTGATGGCACTTGTCCCCCCATGGCTAAAACGGCTTCTTGGGCTCTTGCCTGGTGCTTTGGTGCCCTGTGGGGCGCACTCCCGGGTGGAGAAGCTTGTTCTTTTCATTCTTAGAGGAAACCCCTGCCCCACTCCCACCTGGCCCCACTGCACTGAGTGCCTGCCTCCGTCCCTGGTGCAACCCAGAGCTTCTCCCAACATGACCAACCAAGACGCACTGCAGGGGCAGTGCCCAGGGCCAAAGGTCTCCTTTAAGAGCTTTTGCAATAAAATCTCCTTTTTAAAAAGCTTTATTTTATTTTGATCCTTATTATTTCAGGGCTGGGTCTGGACTTGTTTGTTGAGAGAGGGGGTGTTGCGTATGGACCCCCGAGTCTCCCAAGGCTCTGGTTTTCCAAAGATGTTGCCACCCTGCCATGGCCAGAACTTTTCCCATGGAGCTTTCCGGAGGGTTCTTTGCTTTGAGAGCTTTTGTTTCTTTTTCTTTCATTTCCAATTGGTCGTTTTTCTGCTTGAAAGCTTTTGAAGATAGGGTTCAAATTTAATCCCTTCTCCCCTCCCTCCCATGTGTTTGTCCATTTTTATTACTTCATGCTCATTTTATATTTCTTATATATAAAATATGATATATATTATATATATGTACATATATATATATAGATATATACACACACATTCCTCTGTATGCGCCATGTCAGTGTATATATCCATCTAGTAGACTCAAAAGCCTTGATATTGTGCCATTATACTTTTTTTCCAACTACCAATCTCTGAATGCCTTCAAGTGTATAAAGTGTTGAATTCTCTCTGGTATCTGTACTATGTACACATTTTCATAGGAAGCACAAGAAGATGACAAATGCATTGTATATCAAAACTTGCTCCTCTTAATGATATAAAGGATGATACCAACCATGGAGACTCAGCCTTTTCCTCCTTTGCTCTGCTGCAGGATTCCGTAGCCTTGCTCATTCCTCTTCTGCACTTGTGCTTTGCCGTTGTGGCATCAGAGCAGCGAGGTGCCAGTCCCCACTGCGGGCAGCAGGCGGCAGCACCCTGGCAAGGGAGGAGGAGATGTGCGTCAGGCCGGGCACCCTTAGGCCTAGATCCAGATCTCGTGTACTTCAAGTAGACCCAGGGAAATTGATTGGGCTTGTGAGTCATGAGTAACACGCCTCATGGGCTTCAATGGCAATTCTCTGACCAGTGCTAAATCTGGATCCAGCCCCTGATCTGGAAGAGGCAGGGCGGGCGGGCACAAGCAGCAAAGCCCCTTCTGCCTCTGGCTTGTGGGATGCCCTGGGTGCGGGGCGAGGAGGGCAGCCCTTTGCCGTGCTTGTGGAGCCTGGCAGACACCGGACCCGTTAGCCCCGTGTGTGGATTTCCCCTCGTACGTGTTGCCTGTGCAGAAGTGGTCGAGTGAGGATTGGTCCTCCTATGACTATTATTATCATCATTGTCACTGTTATTTTGCATTTATACCCCACCTTTTTTCCACTTGTGAGGAGCCCAAGGCCGCTGACCTATGCCTCTCCATTTTTAGCCTCACAGCAACAATCCTGTGAGGTGGGCTAGAATGAGAGTGAGTGACTAGCCCAGAGTCACCCACTGAGCTTCACAGACCAGCCTAATACTCAGACCACCACCCCATGCTGGCTGCATTTGTGTACATTTCGTGATTTGGAGTGAGGCTCTAATCATGGAAGTAGAACAGACTTAGGGATCAAGTAAGTGCATCTTTCAAAGCAGACTGCTTCCATGGAGTGAACGGGGACGCAAGGGATGGCAATGCACACCCAGGCATTGTATGTACTCTTGCTTCAGGACTAGGAACAAGCCTGGAGTACAGACACATTGTCCTTGCTAACAGAGGCCAAAGAGCTGGCTTTTGCCCTGACATTGCACCAACCGCAGTCACTGAGCATCCATCGGATGGAGACCAGGTTAGATATTCGTACACACTGCAAGCTTCCAGACCTGGAGCGGAGAGATTGCACTTCTAATACAGCCTCAGCTGTGACACACAACATGGTCACAGTCAAGTCACACTCTATCAGCCTTGGCTCCCATCTGTAAAATTGGAATAGCTGTCTAATCCAAAAGAGTGTGGTAAGGATGAACAACAGCAGAATAGTAAGAACATACTATCTCTCTCCGGCAGGGCAGTTGACAACCAACTGAATAATGCTTTCATTTTTTCCCCCACTGAGTTTCACATGTTCCACCAGGTGTGGGCAAAATTCCAGCAGTTCAGTGGGTTTTAACTTGAGCTGCTGGCCAGCTGCCCTGGAAACCCTCATAGCTAATCTACATTGGTGGAAATTAGTTTGCGTGGAGGGGGAGAGCTCACAGTTGGACCCTGACGACATGAAGAGGTACAGCATGGCACTAATCCTTTAAATTGCCTCCTGCACTTTTCACATCTGTTAATTTGACTGTAAAACCTGTACCGAAGTAGGTGCCTTTGGTCATATGTACTTCTGATAAAAAAGAAAATTCAGAATTGCTTCCACTTTCCATCCTGGCATTAACAGATCACATATTGCAGAGAAAGTCATTTCTTGCATGATCAATAAAAGGACCTTTAGAGCACAATTCTTTGCAAATTCTTTTGTGTAAAACTTCAAAGGGTTGCACCTTTATTCTGTGATGTACCTATTTACTGGGCAGGGCTTTGGGGTTGTAAAGTGGACCCCCCACCCCAAATATGAGACACTCACCTGAACAAACTGAACTTTTCAGAGTGGAATGGACATCTTGGCATCCCATCTCTCCAAAATGGCAGTCGCACCATCTCCGCAATCAATAAGACAATGTGCATTGTTTTGACTTCCACACTTAGCAAAGTAAAGCTTCCTCTGAAGATTTGTTATGGCATTCACTCTTCCTGACCAGAGACCCAGAAACACTGCAGGGTCAAATCACTGCCTTGGGCAGTAAATGTTGACCAAAGTAGACATCCCATAATCTGTCAGTACCAAGGAAGCAGAAGAGTCTGGACTTCAATGGTGTTGGGCAGCTTTCTCAGAATGAGTTGCTCATCTGTTAGAAGCCCTTTACCAACATACTGCCAGCCAGGAACAAGACAGCATTCGAAGGTGCCTGCCCAGCGCCCCAGGAGGGCACCGTCTAGGCCGATCCTTTTCTCTGCTCAGTCTGTGCTCAGGACCGGTTGGGCAGCAGCTCATTCCAGTGGCCCTTGGTTGGCTGCTGCCTCTAAGGACGGTGAAGGAAGAGGTACTCATCAATGGCCTCCTCTCAAACTGGATGGAAGAAAGTAATGGGATGCCTCAGGGTTCAGTCCTGGGCTCAGTGCTCTTCCACCATCTTTATTAATGATTTAGATAAGGAAGTACAAGGAAAGATAATCAGATTTGCAGATGATAACACAACTGTGTGGAACAGTGAATACCCTAGTACAGAGGTTCCCAAACTTTTTCAGGAATGGAACCTTTCTGAAGACATTTTGTTTCCACGAAACCCTAATTCTTTCCCTGATTTTTACTAAGCATTGTAAAAAGTTCTTTCTTTTACCTGCTCCTGTTGCCTGAGTGCTTTGCATAATGTAGTAGGTTTGGAAATAAAGAGAAAACATTTTAAATATAATGAATGAATAAAGTTATTATATAGTAATATCCCAAATGATTTCTTTCTATTATTCCCAACACTACACAAAAGAGTCCTAGGAATGAAATGATGCAATGCATTTCCTTGTTTGCTGCTTGGACTGAAAATTGAATAGTTGACATCATGTGGTTTCATTTTAAAATCCATTTTAAATTTGATTTTTGAGATTGTTTGCAGAACCCTACAAGGCTTTTGCAGAACCCTAGGGTTCCACAGAACAGTTTAAGAACCGCTGCCCTAGAAAACCTAGAACAATCTTAATAAACGCAGGGCTGAAAGCAACAGAGAGATATTCAATAGGACAAATGCCAAGTTCTTTACCTAGGAAAAAGGAACCAAATGCATCAAAACAAGATGGGGAATACATGGCTCAACAGAACTGAAAAAGACCTTGGAGTAATTGTGGACAACAGGCTAAATATGAGCCAACAATATGATGCAGCTGCAAAAAGGGAAATGCTATTTTGGGATGCATTAATAGAAGTATCACTCTCAAATCACAAGAAGAAGTAGTTCCCCCTGTACTCAGCATTAGTTAGACCTCATCTGGGATACTGTATCCAATTCTGGGCACCAAGATTTAAGAATGATGCAATAAAAGTAGAAAGGATCCAGAGGAAGGCAACAAAAATGATCCAGAGTTTGGAAACACTGTCCTATGGAGACAGATGAAGAGAACTGGACATGTTCAGCCTTGAGAAGAGAAAACGGAGGGGGGTCATACTATCACTCTCTAAGTACCTCAAATGCTGCCACAAGGAGTAAAGTCAAGATATCTTCTTGCTGATACCAGAGTGTTAGACATGGAATAATCAAGTCAAGTTGTAACAACCCAGGTTCAGGCTGGACATCAGGAAAAGTTTTCTCACTGTCAGAGCAATACAATAATGGAACCAGCTGTCTGGAACCAGCTGCCCACACTGGAGACATTCAAAAAGAAACCAGACATCCATCTGAGAGGGATGGTGTAACTTGTTGTCCTGCAACAGCAGGGGGATAAACCCGATGGCCTTCATGGCCCCTTCCAACTCTACTGTTCTATGAAGCTCCATCATCTGATACATTTGAAATAGTGGGGGAAGCCTCAGAATGGTGATTAAGGAAAAGGGTCTCGTTTTTTTATTTCCCAGTTCCTGAAATTCTCCTATATCACATTCCTTACCCACCCATGTAAGTGGGGCCTGAAAGGACTACATGACTTCGGTTCCGAGCTGACAGAAACCCCTAATTGAAGCATATAGTTCTGAGGGAGAGAATGCACTGCAATATTTGGTTGTGTGTTTCATTTGACTTCTTAAGCATTTGGCCGCTTCTCCAGGCGTTCCCCCACTCCAGTTAACATATAGCAGAATATAAGGACATGCTATGCGTATTGAAGAACCCCTTTAGTAACACAAGTCCACACAACTCACACACACAGCTTGAAGCTGCGATCCCAGCTTACCAGAGAGTAGACACATACAATCTACCCGCCCCTCTATGACTGTGTCTTTTATGAACCTGTTACAACCATTTGTAGGTATTTTTAAAAACTTATTTAATAATAAAGTGCTGTCTCAGTGCATTGTACCAGTCAACAGGAGAGAGGGTCATGAAAAAGCCTACTTTTTAAACCAGACACACACATTAAAAGTGGTGAACACCAATTGTAAATATTCTACTGTGAATGGCTTTGTGCATTTTTCACAAGAAGCAACATAAAACTTGACAAAATAAATGCCAATTTTACTCATTTTCCCTTTGCAGAGATTAGACATTCTGTGGATATTTAAAGGAGGAGTTATTTGTTCTTTGGAGGCTATGCACATGCACAGTTTGATTTTTCTTTTCTTTTTAAAGCTACCAACAGGAGTCGCTACAATAAGCTACAGGTCACTTTCCCATCCTGGTGCTGGATCAGTGATACTGCAAGCACAGCATTTCAGAACAATGCAGGATGGCTCTTTGTCCGGAGAGACAAAGCATATAAATAATGGAAGAGTTGCCACCAACTTGCACGTTTTTAAAGGTGGGGGGAGGGTGAATGCATTTGTGGGCAATAAGGTATCACTGGCTCCCAGACATGATGGGTGTATGTTGCCTCCAGCAGCCGAGATGCTTTGCCACTGACCAGTTTGCTTGGGAACGTGAGCAGAAGGGTCTGATGGCACTGATGCCCTGTGTTGGGGCTTCTTGTGGCCATCCGGCCGGCCACTGCAGGAACAGGAGAGTGGAGCACACAAACCTCTTGCCTGACCTCTGTCCTTCGCAAACCAGTTTTGAAATGGAGGAGTGGCATTGCACTCCCCAAATGAAACTGCTCTAAGGAGAATGTTCCCAGTCCACCTTCACCTATTTTATATTTTGGTTGCGTAACACATTCCCAGAACAGTCACAGACTGCCCAGCAATGACTCCTGCAATCTGGCGTCATTAATGACTTTACTTTGTCCTCTGAATCGCTATTAAAGGAGACATGTGGTGCTGGGAATTAATTACCCCTCTTGCGTTAATGCATCATGAAGATGACTAATTCAGGCTGCAGTGTGATAATAGAACTAGGATCAAAATAGGCAGAGATGGCCACGACTACAGTGATTAATAGTAGCCCATCAGGGATTTAATAACCTGTTCTTCCTACTGCTTGCCTTGGACTACAAAAACAGGCAAATTAC
The DNA here is from genome assembly GCF_004798865.1 of Varanus komodoensis. NCBI lineage: Eukaryota > Metazoa > Chordata > Lepidosauria > Squamata > Varanidae > Varanus > Varanus komodoensis. The sequence continues at coordinate 26,527,397 of NW_025335349.1, forward strand.
CAAGCACCTGGTAATCCAGAGTACTTGAGCATGAGCTGCATTCAGCTCCGTTCATCACAAATTATACTTGGCAATCTGGGCTGTATAGGTTTTATCCACAGGAAAGTTAGTATAAAAGTAATCCTGCTTTGCAACAGAATGTCCATTTTCTATTCCATCTCTTAAGATTCTGTACTGCAATCTACTATCTAAATAAATATGGCATTAATGACAGCTTGGCTGCTGGAAATTATATGAACACCCAGTTGGAGAAGCCTGGATTAATGGCACATTTGACAACACAATGTTCCATCTTGACTAGGGCCACTGCATAGCCAATAGTCATTTTTTAAAAAACCTAGCATACTTATAGCCAAAAAGGGGGATTGTGAAATTATTTAATTATTTCCCCTCCACTACAAAAGAGAATGGAAGTGGGGGAAATTATCTGGAGGGCAAAATAATCCCCCAAAGTACAGATATAAATCCCATCAGCTTGACTTCTTTGATTCAAGGTTGTACTGAACTACCAGACTAGCCAATTACAGTGCAGTCCCACTGGTCCTCTAAAGTGTGTGAATTTGGATTTACTTGGAGGGCAGAAAGAGAAGCCACTGCCTCTTCAGGAATATCACTCACACAGGGCTGAGTAAGTTCTCCATGGAAGAGTCAGTCAGGCTGCGAAAATGAAATAAGGGCATTACAGCAAATAGTGAACTCCAAACTTGTGGGAAAAAGGAGTTTACTAAAAAAATTGCCTTGGGAGTCAAATTCATTTCCCAGCTTGTATCACAAAAGTAAACACTGCACACATATACCTCATACACTGAGCACCATGCAATATTCTTGGCAATACAGAACTTGCATTAGCACACTCCGTTCACAGACACCAGCGGCATAATTCCCTCTACCAATGTTTCAAAGCTCTTTAGTAGCACTCAGCAAACACAGATCATTAGAGAATGTGTGCAATTCTGCTTGCCACATCTGAGCAAGGTTTCATCCAGCTCCAGCCTTGCTTCCTTCATCTTTTAGCAACACTGAACAAAGCACATTGCGTGGGAAAGCCAGATCGTACTGTCTCCGGACCCTGTCATGTCCTGCTATGTAACTGTAGGTAGGTAGGCCTGTCACCTTTGTGCTTTGTTGATTATTTGGCAAGGAGACCTGTTTTAATACTCTCTAACCCTTCATCGTTATTCTGACCCCAGAAGCTAGAAGGGGGAGTTATGAAAATCCAGCTGTGTATTGGATACTTTTCAAGATAGCTGGGTAAGTGCATTATCTTCTCACAACAGAGCATTGCACCAAGGTGAGCAGCAGCTACACCCTTACAGTGAAGTCCCAAGACCTTCTCTGTGGTTCCCACTTGGCAGGGTTCAGAACCAGAATCAGTTTACCTGATATGGTAAGCACAAACTGGTCCCTTCCCTGTTTTAGAACAGAGCCTCTCACACTCCTCCTATGGGGATTGAGTGACAGAGCGGCAGTTTCCCACACCACCCAAATAATATCCTCTCCAGACAGCAATGCGCATACGATCCCCAGAAGCAAGCAACACTGAAGCCCCAGCAATGTTCTCCCAGGGCCCCATCCACTCCCCACTGCAGGAAATGAGTGCCCCGCCAATCAGCAGCTGATCAAAGAGACTCTGGGGAGGAGAGAAAATCTGTACCCAGCCCGTGGGCAGAAGTTCCCTCTTCCTTTTGGGGCTAGATCCTAACATGTCATTGGCATAAATGTTGAAATGTTGGCAAGTGTTGGAATTTAAACATTGATCTGTTCCTTGGCAATTAAAATAAGCAGGTGGATCCCAGAAAAGAAACTGCGATTTTTGATAACTGTATTTCAATGGAGGGAGGACTGCTTAACAAAACTGGGATCACCACACATAGAGATACATCCAGGGCCTCTCTAGAATGCAAACATATTGGTTTACACCAATTTAATTGCCTCGGGTTCTCAGAAAGTCTCCTAGAAATTGTAGTGGGGATCAGGCTGCTATTAACTGCAAGAGATTATCTCTAGCTAGAGAGAGCTAAAGTCTAGCTTGCTTTCCAAAATTCCTGGTGAAGAGGAAATGTTATGGCCCCACTAAAGCCATGTGCCATCCAAACATGGGCTTCTCATAGAGATCTGATTGGCCAGTGTGGAAGTGAAATGCTGAACAGGTTTTTGACCTATTCTAGCAGAGGTCTTCTCATAAACATGAGCTTTCTATACTATAAGGAAATATAACTATTGTAAATTAACATTTTTGAAGTTCTTTGACAAATGATGCCCTCAATCTCTAGTGATTCTGCATTGAGCCTTCAACTTGTTTTCTGCCATAACCTCTCACCCGACATGCACTCTTCACCTTACATCCAAGGTTTGACAACTTTTCTTTCTCAATTATCGAAGGCATCTGCTTCTAAAATCCAAATAAAGAAACTTCAGCCTTCTGGGGTTGCCATTTGGTCCTCTCGAGTTGCCCAGATGGTCACACCCCTTCCCTCTGGCCCCACCCATTTTCACCAACTACCAATCTTTGGACTGAAATAGCTCTCCTCAAACTTAGTCACTGGGAGTACGAATTTTGAGCACACACAGGCAGGCATTTTTTGCTGCTGGTCTCACCCCTTTGCCTTCAGCCCTGCCCACCGCTGGCTCCCAAGAACTTCTCTAAAAGCAGATTCAACTCCTTCTAGAATGTCGGCAGTTTTCTTGCTCCCACTACCCTGATAAGAAGCAGACAAGTCTGAGATCCTTTCCTTAGGATATTCCACAGGCCATCTGGTTTTGCTCTTTTGATTAGTTCTTTCTACCCTCTTTTACTCTGCAGTTGCAAGTTTTACCTAAGAGACCTATCCTGCAGTGGTTCAGGTCACTGTTTTTTTGTCTCAGCTTCTGCTTTTGATCTGGGCTGAGCACAGTCACTCTGCAGTGTGGCATTTTGCAGAGTACATGGACAAAGAAACATCAAACAGGCTGAGAATATTCTGCCAAGAAAAGAAATTGGTGCAACTCAAATCAAGAGTGTGACATTACAGTAAATAGCTGTATAGATAAAGGGAAAGAAAATCACCACCTGCATAGAATAAGGACCAAAGGAGCCGTTAAAAGGAATAATTGCTCCTTCAGTCTGTGGGAGCAAGAGCGGTAATTCCAAAAATAATCAGAGGATACACATTCTCTCAACATCATTTGTAATTACTGTTGCAACAGAAACAGGAGTAAGGCCAAGAACTTAGAGCTGCAATTTGATTAATGCTTGCTTGGGTTTAAGTTCCAACCATATTGAACAGTGGCACTTTTTTCTGAGTAAATATGCACAGAAGCAGACTGCACAAAATAAAAAAAGATCATCTCAACACAGGGCTATATACCCAGAGTTGGAAAACATGACAATGCTGGATTTGGAGAGACCGTATAAATAGTAGCTTATTTAAAAGATCCCAGTGCTAAATCCAGTAATCACTATGTTTTCTGGCATTCTAATAAGCTTAGCCATGACTTAAATCAGTATTCAGCAAAAGGCACTTTGCATATTCTCAGAGACATTCTGCTGCTTGGGGATGCTTGTGATGTTCACACTTTTGGCATGGAATTACTGCTGGCATAAGCACTGCAAGTTCTAGCTCCTAAGCAAGACTGTGAATATTCTATGTTATGTTGAGGAGAAAGTTCCAGAATCTTAAACAAATAAATTATATTCCATATCCAGCACCTTGGAAAGTGTCAGGGGGAAATCAGCCTATATCTACTTGCTTCCTTTTTGAGGTTTTCTCCCTTCAGTTTTTCTTTTAAGGCTACAGTTCTTGCCAGGCACACTACCAATGTAACACTAAAAGGAAAAAAAATAGCCTCGCTTAATAAGCCAAAAAAATAAATAAATCCACCTTTGGATTTTGAAAGAAACAATCCAAAATCTCATTTATTAAGACCAAAATTTCACAAAAATGCACTAGTTTCTGAGTTCATCATGGTAGATAGTACAAACATCAGGCCTACCCTAATGAAGAGTTCTGGGAAACTCAAGAATTTCCACGTTTTTTGTGCAATTTCGGTTGATCCTAATGAAAGGATTGTTTGAATTCCCTACTTTTAAAACAGTGAAACAGATTCCCTTGACTGCAGTGCATCTTCTTCCAAGATCATGCTGCCCGAGGCTCCCTTCGTCGGCAAATCACGCAGCCCGATCCTACGCACGTTCACTAGCAAAGTTACGCCAAAAAGTCCAGTGGCTCCGCCGCTTCCCGCAATGCCTATGAAGAACGCAAGTCGACCTTTTTCTTTGCAGTGTGCGATATACCAGCGTCAAGCGGCGATTGCAGAGACAGAACAGCAGGCGGAGCCCGACCCACGCTCCGCCCGGGTTCGCCTCTATTACCAATCCGGCGACACTCTATCTCCCGCAGGCATCATCTCTATGGTAAAGCCCAAGTAAATCATCTTAACCCCACATCCGCCTCTCCTCCCCCCACCCCCAGACTCCGCTCCGCCGCTTTGTATTGCTGAGGGAGGGAAGATGGCGGCGCGGGCGGGCTTCCAGGCTGTAGCTCCGAGCGGCGGCGGCGGCGGAGCTGGCCCTGGGGCGGGACCGCTGGGACCAGGGACTGCCGGCCCTCCCGTGCGGATGGGCCCGGCCCCCGGACAAGGAATGTACCGCTCTCCTCTGCCCGGCTCTGCATACCCGGTACCGACCCAGACCGGCTGAGGAAGGGGGCGGGGCTTGGAGGGGGCGGGGCTTCGGGGCGAGGCGTCAGCGCGAGTTAATGGGGGTGGCGGCGGCGGCGGCCGAAGGGAGGGGGAAGAGGAGAGGGGGGAACTGCAGTGGGCGGGGCCGGGGAGAAGGGGGAGGATGGGCGCGTCATTCCAGAAAGATGGAGGAGAGAAGGGAGCTGCAGAAGGGGGCATCCTTGGCTTGACGATCTGTTGGAAAATATAGGGAATATGGGGGTGAGGCTGCAAAGCGACATTGCGGGGACATATCCAGGTGGAGGTGGATGTGAGGATCAGGCACCCAGCTCTGCTAGGACACAGGAGGGGGGGTGATGGGAGTGAGGTGGACGGGATGGGGTGTGGGGCGGAAGATCTGGATAACTCTGGATTAAGCACTCATTAACAAACTGGTGCGTGGAGAAACACTTAGGCAACCTTTTTGGGAGGTGATTTATGCTATTTCATTTGCATTATTGTAAAGATTGCTAGTTATTTCTTCATCAAATATCTGAAGTGGTGTATGATAAAACAAAGAATTTTGTGTATCAGCTTGATTTTTCAAAATTGCTATTATGCTAGGAAGCATGTAGTAAGTGGTTCGGGAGCAAATTGGGATGTGGGTGAAGAAGTAGGAGCGTAAGAGATGATGAGAAAAAGGACACTTTCTGTAGTTAGCAGATTCAAGAGTTAAATATTTCCATGGATTATACGACTTTGAGTGATAGATAAGAGATTGCATGTTTTATTTGTTTTTCTTTTTTACTTTGGATACTTTTTCACATCCAAGGCTAGTGCTTTAGGAGGAAAGGAACCGATCCTTCTCTGTGAAATATTGAATTCATTTATGCAGAACATTTTATCTGTAAGAATAAATGTTCCAGCCTCCATCTGCAGATGGGAGTGGCCTGATCCAGAAAAAGCTGTACCGCTTGATTCTCCTGATTTTATTAACTGACAGTGGCAGACTTCCCATGCAGTCGAGAACAAAGAAATACTGCAGATATAATCAACGTGATATTAGTGTGTTCTGCTGTAGAGCAGAGGTGGTGCCCCAGAGGAGGCTCTCCAGAAACCATGTGTCCATGCATTTCTTTTTCCAGCGCCCTGGCATGTTACCTGGCAGCCGCATGAACCCTCAGGGACCTGCAATGGGACCTCCAGGGTATGGCGGGAGTCCTTCAGTTCGACCAGGGATGGCTCAACCAGGGATGGACCAGTCTCGCAAAAGGCCAGCCCCTCAGCAGATCCAGCAAGTTCAGCAACAGTCAGTACAGAACCGCAACCACAAGTAAGAACCTCCTCTTCTCTCAGAAGCTGTCCAGCAGTGAAGAACACAAGTTTGCTCTTTAAGCCCAGAAACTTCATCATCTTGCAATACTGCCTTCTGTCCTTTAACTTCTACAAATTGTTTACTTGGAAGGTGGGGAGGGAGGGGATGCACATCTGCACAAGTTAAGCTGGGAAATCAGCATTCATCAACTCAGAGGAAGAGGAGATAGACAAGTTACACACTCATTTTGAGGCGTATCTTTGCTTGAGCTCCTCTGCTCCAGGTGCAGTGGTCAGTCACACACTTGGGAAAGCAGGAGGCAGTGCCTGCAGAAGGAAGGGTTGATTCAGCCTTTCCTTCTGTGGCATCTGCCCATGATTCTCCACATCTGTATATGGTCCAGTGTAAGTGTGGAGCAGGGTGCAGTGCCATGCAGTTTGTGTGAATCAGGTGCAACACCAAAATCCCAACAAGCCTAGAGCAAGCCCTTAATGTTCTTTGGCACGAATCCTGGTGTACTTACACAATATGCTAAACCAGGTTTAGGCAACCTAGTAATCTCCAGATGTTTTGGCCTACAACTATCTCCATACATTGGCTATGCTGACTGGAGCTTATGAGAGCTATAGTTCGAGAAATTCTGGGGGGCGCCAGGTTGCCTATGCATGTGCCAAGCCTCTAGGATACAGAGGTGGTATAATTTACCTATATTAAGAATGCAGCTGAAGGCTGAAGTTATTAGGGAAAATGTGCTAATGAACACAGTTGAGCTTTTTTCTGAGTAAACATGCTTAGGAGCATGCTGTGATCTTTAATAACGAGAAACTTCATCTCTAATGAACTTTCAGCTTCATTCAGGAAAGTTTCGTATCTTTTCCCAAGAAGGCTAAAGAGAAAATACCCCATTGATTTCCTAGATTTTTTTTAAAGCTGGCACATTGGAGGCCTCATTTGTGTGTTTTGGTCATGCTTCCATGCAGTAGGTGGATCGGGTAGGGAATGCATTTCAGCCTTACATCCCAGGCGGTACCTAGTCCTCTGTCGGGTTCAGACTCATAACCTCCTAACATATTGTCTTTGGACAGTGCCAAGAAGAAGAAGATGGCTGACAAGATTCTACCTCAGCGGGTGAGTGGGACATCCGGCATTTGTGATCTGTTGTGGTTGCCAAAAGTGGTGGGCACCCTAGTTGACCCTGGCTGTGCTCTGTTCCAGATCCGGGAACTAGTACCGGAGTCTCAGGCGTACATGGATTTGTTGGCGTTTGAGAGAAAGCTGGACCAGACCATCATGAGGAAGCGGCTAGATATCCAGGAGGCCTTGAAACGACCTATTAAGGTAACAAGGAAACACACCTTTCCTACAGCAGTAGGGAATAAAGTCAGCTTAACCAGTGAGGTGGAAGTAGAGATTATTCTGCAGTCTGCCATTTACTCAGCTGCCAGGGTGCATTTGGGCCTGGGAATAGCTGTGTTCCTTGCTTGACTTCTGCAGGCTGGGATTGCTACTCAGAAAAGAAATTCCATAGTCCTCCAATGATACAGTTCACATTAGGTTACAATAATAAGCAAACAAAGCCTGCATTTTCCAGTATCGAAGCCTCCCTTAGCCCCACCTTAAACATGTGCAAGCAGCCCCTCTCGGACTGTATGCAGCCCCCAGCTCAGTTTCCAAAGCCTGTGCAAGCCACCAGTTTGGACCTCTGGCAAGAGTGATCAGCACCCTTCCATCCACCTGCTGGGTGTGGAGAGGCAGAAGGGGATGGCAGAAAGACAGGGAAAGAAAGCCTCATCCTCGCTGGTTGCAGCCCACCTACAACTAGCTGGTGCCCCCAAGCGAAGGTGCAGGTTAGCAGAAAAAGGGCTCCCCACCTTTGTTTTACTCCCTTGACTTCCTGGGCCAGCAACTAGGGAGTTGTTCCCTCCTCCCATTGCAGTAATATCTGGATCAGCCTCCAAAGGCCCTCTTGTTATTGTGGACTCCAACTCCTGTTAGTCTCAGCTAGCATGGCCAGTGGTCAGGAATGCTAGGAGTTGTAGTCCAAAACATTTAGAAGGCAACCAGCTGGAGAAGGCTAATCTTGAGGAAGGAATTCCATAGGTAGGGCAACTGATGTGTCTCCATGCCCAGAATCATCTTCCTTTGAAGTATTTCCTTCTGTGTTGCCACTGAAATAGGTAGAAGCCACGGTGAAGCAGCTTCTGTGCCACTCTGACAATGTATGAATCACACCTTACCATCTACCCTGCTTTAATAAATGCTAATTTTTAGCAAGATTTCTTACACAGTGTTTATTTTTGTGTACAGATCTTAGTGAATATATTAAAGTGAAATTGTCTATATCTAAACAACTATTTTTTTCAGAACCAGGATGATATTCTTGATTTTTCTGAATGTGAGTACACAGAATCTAGTGAAGCATTTAAAGACAACACACATACAGTGGTACCTTGGCTCACAAACTTAATCTGTTCCACGACTCTGGTCATGACCCAAATTGATCATGAGCCAAGTCAAATTTCCCCATAAGGTTCAATGTAAATAAGGTTAATCCGTTCTGTAAATATATATATTTTTAATCAGAAAAATGTGAAGCAAAGTTTGTTTGTTTATATCCTGCCTTTTTCCTACAAAGGGCTCAAGGCAGCTTACATTGTTCTCCTCCTCCATCTTATCCCCACAACAACAACAACCCTGTGAGGTAGGTTGGGCTGAGAATCTGTGATTGGCCCAAAGTCACCCAGTTGGCTCCATGGCTGAGCGGGGACTAGAACCCGGATTGTCTGAGTCCCAGTCCCATGCTCTTAACCACTACACCACACTGGCTCTCCTAAGTGACAAAGAACAACAAAGATTGGGGCCATCTCCCCCCTCCCCCGAACCAATCGTGGCCATAGATAGGCATTATCACAGGGACGGGGGGAGACAGGCACGATCGTGGGCATGCTCAGGGAGGAGACAGGCACGATCGTGCTGGGGGGGAGATGGCCAAGATTGTGGTTATGCTCATGCAGGAAAGACGGGTGCAATCACGGGCGCACTCGTGCAGGAAAGATGGGCGCAATCTCGGCCATCTCCCCCACCCCCAGCTTGATTGCGCCTGTCTCCCCACCCCCCTGAGCACAACTGTGGTTGCACCTGTCTTCCCTACACGAGTGCAACCGTGATCGTGGCCATCTCCCCACTCGGCGGGTGGGGTGGGGAGACGGGTGCAATCGCAGTCGTCACTGGATGCAGAGTTCACGACCTGAGTCAAAATTTTTATGAAGTTTTTGTTCACGACCCTATTCGGTTGTGAACTGAGGCGTTCATGAGCCGAGGTACCACTGTACTTTAGAAATGTCTCTGGCATGGGAGCCTTCCTCTGATGCAGAGATAAGCATTAGTGAAGACAGAGAGGCTGCCTTTTGCTGTGGTGTGTGGTTTCCTTGCAGTTATCAGACTGCTGGCAAGGAGTGGGGTTATTCGTTCTCCGTTTCATGTCCACTGGATGTTACTCCTTTTAGCAAAAGCGGAAGCTGCGCATCTTTATCTCTAATACCTTCAACCCTGCCAAGTCGGATGCAGAAGATGGGGAAGGCACTGTGGCCTCCTGGGAACTCCGGGTGGAGGGCCGGCTACTAGAAGATGTAAGTGCAAAATGGAATTCGCTTCTCCACATAGCAGGGGTGGGCAGCTTGTGGCTCTCCAGAAGTTTCAGCCTGCAGCTCCCAAGGTCCATCCGTCATACTGGCTAGGGCCAATGGGAGTTGCTTCTCTAGACGGTGTGCAGATGTATCTCAAGTGCAGCATTAACAGCTGGTGTTCTTGGAACTCGTTGAGCTCAAGAGCAATTCTGAGGATGGTGTTCTTTCTTAAGATAAACCAGAAAGATGGCTTAGGCTAATGCTTTTAATCAAGTGTAGAAGCACAGACAAACAAGCTTTGCAAGGATGTTCATGTGGCTACTTGCCTGCCTAGAGCCAGGTAACCCCTTATCTACTCAGAGAAATCTCTCTGCCACAACTTAGCTCTTCTTTGAACCCACAAACAGCCAGGGGTTCTGCTAATTGGGGTTGGACAGATACACATACTTTACTTTGAAGAGTGGAGGTTGCTGATTGGTACTTTGGAGTGCTCTGAGACTTTGCTTTTAATTAGAATTGGTCTCACAATCTTTGAAGCCATGTCAGCTCTTTTTGGATGGTTGTATGTGCCAATTTTATATGAAACTGATATGAAGTTGACATATGCCTAACCTTTTCAAGTGACATAAGATCCAGTATCTTAAAGAAGCCCTCAGCTGGCACTGCTTAGTTGTGTCAGGGCAGGAAAGGGTGCTGTGAAGCACTAGAGATGTGAATGGGCAGTGCCCTCGGCATGGTTTTTGGCTCTAGGAGAAGCAGTTGACAAGAACAGTGATACAAACTGCACTTTCTCATATCCTCCCCTTCCCTAAAGAAAGCATTCAGTGTCCATTGAGGAATGGCTCACAGCTCTCTTTTGTTTTGGAGTCTGAATGCTATGTGTGTTAGCTGTTGGCAGTGTTTCTGGAAATGTAATCTCCCTTTTTTCCTTTCCTGTAGTCAGCTCTCTCCAAATACGATGCCACCAAGCAGAAGAGAAAGTTCTCATCATTCTTTAAGTCTCTGGTGATTGAATTGGACAAGGACCTCTATGGCCCAGACAATCACTTGGTGGAGGTAAGAGGATATGATATGGCTGTGTGTGGACAGATTATGAGGAAATGAGAAACCCACAGCACAGCGGAGTTCACATACAAAAAAGTCCTGGGCACTTACACAGTTCTTAATAGTATTTCTCTATTTTTACCCTGCTTTTCCTCCAAAAGAGCTCAAGGCAATGTACATGGTGCCATCTCCTCCTTCCTCCTACCCTGCCTTCAATCGCAAATAGTCTTGGACAATGGGATCACACAGCAAGGTTCATGGCAAGGGTTTGAACTCAGATCTCCCTGCTCCAAGTCTGACACTCCTGTCTGAACGCCATGCTGGTTCTCCCAACACCTGCCTCTTCCCACATCCTCTCTTTGCTTCCTCTAGTGGCACAGGACTGCGACTACCCAGGAGACAGATGGCTTCCAGGTGAAAAGGCCTGGCGATGTGAATGTGCGCTGCACGGTCCTCCTGATGTTGGACTACCAGGTAGGACAGAACTCCTCCATGAGGGTCAGTTGAAGGACATAGTGACTGCGAGGCAGTGGGAGCCGTGGTCGAATGGAGACCAGCTGATCTTTCGTTCTGCTCAGAGTTTCCCACTGGCATTTATCATATTTATCAAAAAATTATTTTCCCCTAAAATGAATTCATGTGAGCAAGTGATGATTTAATTAGTTTTCTCCCACCCCTTAAAAAAATGGTCTCAGGGATATTTTTCCTAGGTTTTTCCCTCTAGATTTTAGGTCTTACAAGTTGTTCATATGTTGTTACCTTCCTGCAGCCTCCCCAGTTCAAACTGGACCCACGTTTGGCTCGCCTCTTAGGGATCCATACCCAGACACGCCCGGTGATCATCCAGGCACTCTGGCAGTATATCAAGACTCACAAGCTGCAGGACCCCCATGAACGGGAATATGTCATTTGTGACAAGTACCTCCAGCAGGTAAATGAGTGGCACAGGCCTGGGTGCCTCGAGTCGGGCTCTCTGTACTGCTTGTTTCACTTTCTGTTTCCACCTGCAGATATTCGAGTCTCAGCGAATGAAGTTCTCAGAGATCCCGCAGAGGCTGCATGCGCTGCTCATGCCTCCCGAGCCAATCATCATCAACCATGTCATCAGGTGAGACCACGGCATGAGGCTTGGAAATTGTGGCTGAGCCACAAGACTGCCATGGGGTATCCTCTGAGCCTTGATTTATACCTCAAACATTGCTAGAGCATAATGTCTATTTTCAGTAGTAATTCTTCCTTCAAGTTATGCTGTAGGAGAATATGTTGAGGCCAGTATTTCATTCTGTGTTTCTGGGTGTGGATAAGTGCCAACTAAAAATCCTGCTTGCAAAAAATGGCCTTAATTTGGGAAACTTGTAGACTGCTGTCCCTGTGATCTCCAGCCGCAGGTTCGGGCTCCCATGCTTTCCCCTTTGTTTTTCTTCCCCAGCGTTGATCCAAATGATCAGAAGAAAACGGCTTGTTATGACATTGATGTGGAAGTGGATGATACTCTGAAAACGCAGATGAATTCATTCCTGCTCTCCACAGCCAGCCAGCAGGAGATAGCTGCGCTGGATAACAAGGTGCGAGCCTGCCCAGGCGGCCTGTGCGCAGCAGCCAGCAGGATCGAGCCCTGATCGCTTTGTGAGGTGTCTGAGAAAGAGCACACCCCGCTCCCACCAGGCCTGCAGCAGCAGCCTTTTAAAGCTGTTGGGGTGCAGTCAGGGAGATCCAAGGGTCATTGTCAACACCCATTCTAATAATAATAATAATAACAACAACAACAACAACAACAACCGTGCTCTGGAGCAGGAAGCTTTGCCCCTCTCCACCGTGCAAAACAGTGTTAGAAAAAGGAACAAACGTTAGTACAACGTTGAGCAAGTTAAAGAAGGTGGTGAGGCTGGCACCTTGCTTTGATTGCCGTGCCACACCAAGCAGCTTACTGCTCACCCTTACGCATGTCTCTGCAGAAGTGCCTCCCATTCAGTTCAGTGGGGCTTACTCCCAAGTAAAGGCATAATAGGATTGCATCCTCAGTCTTAAAGCTTCTGTGGCTTCCCATTGCTTTTATTTTTGAATGCGTCATATTATCCAGGGCCTGTAGACATGCTGCATAACATTGGACCATATGACAACCCTGGTGGTTTTCCTTTGGAGCACAGAATAGCTGGATTAGGAACACGTATATTTTTGTTGTATCTGTATAAGAATATATGCTACCCTAAACCCTTTTATGCATGGTTGTAACTGAGCTATGAAACTACCCATCTTAACTTCAAAATCTTGATAAACCGCAAAAGGGTTCAAGGAGATGCCTTTTCACGGTCCCTCGGTACATCTGTAGTGGACCTGGAGTTAACCTGGACTTCCCAGATTTTGGCCTACAGTCAGCCTTTCCGCATCCCTGGGAACGCTGCCCAGTTGCAGTCATTAAAGGCCGAAACAAAGCAGATTCTTGGTTAGCAGCATTCCAGCTCTGGGGCAGTAGCTGAGGCTCTAACACTTTATCCGGGACAGAGAAAGCTTATAAGGATGATGCATGTGGAGGGTGTGACACATTTGGGTCAGCCATAAAGTTTGCCAGCCCTGTTGTGTTTTTCTTTAATGTCACTATCCCCCTCGACTTAGTTTTCTTGCATATCTGTAAGTCTGTTTAACATAAGGCTCACTGTGCCTAATGCAGCTTTTTCCCTTGTTAAGTATGTTTGAATTTACACTGATAATGTCATTTCAGTTCCTTCTTGGTAGGAGCAGGGTGCACTTTGTCGTTTTCTTGTTTTCCCCGGGCAGAAATGCTTGCTGCAATTTTGTTTCATTGTTTATTTAATCAATATGACTTGGTGCAGCCAGGCCCAGATATATATCCCATTAGCAGCTTGATCCCATTGACTGAGTTAGCAGAGGAGTCGGGATTTGAGTTGTCTTGCCCTGAAGCTATACTACTAAAAAGATTTCTAAGAGTGCAGTTCTAGGCATGTTTGTTATGCAACGGAAAAAGTCTTACAACTGTCGGCATTCTTGACACTTGGTCACACTGATTCGGTTTGATGGGAGTTGGAATCCAAAAGATCAGGGGGCCACAGTGTGGAGAAAGATTAAAAAACGTGCAGTACCAGAGGAGAGGCGAGACAGCTGCCACAAAAACCTGTAACACAAGTATATCTTACGTAGATGTGGTTTGCATTAAAAGAGAGTAATAGGGAACAAACCTTGACTGACCCCAGGATCGGATGTGGACAGTGGTTCCTCTTCGTGTGCTTTCCAGTAGCAGGTGGCATAAATTTCAGCCTGTATGGGTGCCCAGTAAATCCCACTTTCTGCCACGTGGAGTCGCATGCTTCTCCCAGTGTTTTGACATGGCATGTCTTCATTTCAGATCCATGAGACCATAGAAACCATTAACCAGCTGAAGACCCAGCGGGAATTCATGCTGAGCTTTGCCAGGGACCCGCAGGGCTTCATCAATGACTGGCTGCAGTCCCAGTGCCGCGACTTGAAGGTGAAGGGGGGAATATCTTTGGAGGAGAGTCCCCATGCGGCTCCTCTGGCTCTGTGGGGGAGGCCATGTGGACCCCCTCCGCCAGTCCAAGGGCTGGCACCTGAACAGCAAGTTGCAGCGCTACAACACTTGCTGGTGTTTCCACGCAGGGCTATCTTGGCTCAGGAAGGGGGAACTGAATAACCTGAGGCTCTTTCTCATCTCCAGGCTATGACTGACGTTGTGGGGAATCCAGAAGAGGAGCGCCGAGCTGAATTCTACTTCCAACCGTGGGCTCAGGAGGCTGTGTGCAGATACTTCTACTCCAAGGTAGACTGTCCCATCCCATGGGCTCCCTTCTGTAAATACTGAGGTGAACATGCTCCCATCTCTTCCCAGGACCAGGGAAAGTCACCGCCTCGGCTTGGTCCTGCTTGCCCGAGCCCCTCGGGCTGTGTCCTGTGGAGCACTGGACCCTTTTCATGGCTCTGCAAGCCACAGAGGCATGGCAGCTCAGAGCCAATTCTATTTTGTGTTTCACATTTCAAATCGTGTGCTGCTTTGGTGCAGCTTTCCCTTGCAGACGATCATGAGACTTGTGGTCCAAGCCACCTGAGGGGATGAGGCTGGGAACGCTGCTTCAGGGCCTGGAGACCAAGTTAAATGCTTGGTTTCAGCCTCTGGTAGAAGAAAGGCCCTGTATGATCTGCAGTATTCTTTGATGCTGCTTTTTGCCAAGCCTCTTGCTTCCTACTGCCAGACTTGTGGGTTGCTTGCACCAGGGACTCTGTACTAAAACTGTCCTTCTGGCTTCCCTCACAGGTTCAGCAGAGACGGCAGGAGCTAGAACAGGCTCTGGGGATCCGCAACACATAGATAGGCCTGTCTCTCCCCGGCCAGCAGATCCAATGACTTCCAAACACACTGCAGGGATTCACTGCTCAGGCCTCTACAGTTCCCACTCCAGCACAGAACCTACCACTCTCTTACCGCCAGCATCATCTCTTTCTGCTGCTCTGGTCCCGTCCTCACGGGGATGAAGTGGGCAGCCAGACCAAAGGTCTTGCATTTCAGCCTGGCCCTCCTTCCTTGACTGGTTGCCTTTAGAGCCCCCGGGCTCTTCTGTCCTGGCTCTAGCTGAAGCTCTGCCACTTCTGGGACAGCTTCAGTTGAGGGCCTTGCAAGCTCAGGACCTCCTTAGGATCCCATCCTGCTCACCCCCAGCGCTCTGGGCTCGACGACTCTTCCACACATCAACTCTAGATCTTGCCAGGCGGGCGCAGTCTGGGCCTGTTCAGTTTACTGCAGGGCCTGGGGGACAGCCACCTTTGGATGCCTGCCAGCCTTTCAAGGGGTGAGGGATGAGGTGCATCCCTTGGCCCTTGAGAGGTGGCCTGTCCTCCTGCGTGTGGCTTCCTCTGGGAATGCCAATGCAGCAAAGTTGGCAAAGAGCAGCGGGACCACAACAGTCATATCAGTCTGTCTCGATCTGGGTGTGAATTTTTAAAGACAGTTTGCATGCAGGCTGGCTGATAGAGCTGCCTGGTAAGGCCCTGGGCCGCAGTGACCACCCCAGACCGCTGCCTTGGCAGGGCCGAAGCATCTCCATCCCAGCCCCGTAGCTGCTCTTCTCTTCCATTTCTTGCACCATTCTCTCGATCCACAGAAGTCGGCAGAAGGACACTGCCAGGCTCTCCTTTTGTCTTCCTCACCTGACTGGCACAGAGCAGGTTTCTGGAGCAGGTTGTAGGGTGGGGAGTGGAGGTAAGTCGGCAGGTGGCTTGTCCTGAGGAATTGCAGCCTAGATGCTGCACGGCTTCCTTTCTGTCCTGTGTTCCTGGGCTCGGGCACTTGCTGCTTCGGGGGGTGGGGATGGGGTGCCGCTGCATCTTCCGGGGTTTGTAGTGCAGCTGGATGGGTCCCAGCTGCTTATACTGTTAACACTAGCTGCAAAAATCACATTACTGACAAGTCCCCTTCCTCTTCTCCCCGGACGAGACCGGGGCCTGCTATGAATTCAGGAGTCCCAGTGGCCCCAGTCCCTTTACATGTGTGTGTCTGTGCGTAGGGGTGTGTGCACACGTGTGTGTCCACATTAAGAGTGAGAGACACTACCCTTCCTGTCTAGTCCTTCCCATATAAAAGATCACCTCGCCCCTATCCCCACCCTACTCCTAACCTGCTTTACGGTGCCAGGGAATAGAGCCCTGGTGCTTTCCGTAGCTGCCACAGGCTCTCGGGGCAAGTATAGATGAAGGAAGCTCAGAGACTGACCGGCTTGGCAAAATCTAGCTCTTTTTAATTGCTCCTTGTTAAGCTTTGTGTTTTGTGGTTCCCTTCCTCCCCTTCCTCCCTCGGACCAAATTTTTTTTGTACTGTATCCTTTTAGATGTTGCCCCATTTTAATAAAAGCTTCCTCTGAAAGAAGGTCTTCTCCATCATTTCGTACTGGGCTGCACTGCCAACTTTCCTTTATATGCCAGGGCGAAAGGTAGCATGTGCAAACACGTGTGGGTAGCCATGCCCAAAGTTGTTTCTGCAGAACGCTGAAACGCCTCTTCAAGGCCTCCCTTAGGCTTCCTGCAAGACTTCTTTGCACAGACAAGGAAAACCCTCTTTTCAGTAGGTTGTTTGAAGGGAAAGAATATGCCCGGCAGACCTGGAAAACCCTTAGGTTGATTTATGCATGTTTAAGTATTATTCAAGCTAACATTCGAGTTGGTTTCCTGGTCTGTCACATTTATGTTCCATCTTCCTTCCAAGGAGCCCGAGGCAACCATCATGTGAGGCGGGTTAGAATGAGAGTCAGTCACCAGCCCAAAATCAGGCAGATTCAATGCCAGGCAGTGCATTCCTGCTTAGCTGTGCCACCTCCCTCTTCTTGAGGCACTTAGCCTTTTAAAGGCAACAACTTGGAAGTTTTCCATTTGGGTCAGGGCATCCCTTGAAAAGCCAAATCTTGCATCTGTATTTGGATTATTTCAACATTCTGCCACCCATGGGATTGGAAAGCATTTAGATTGCTGGAGGTGATAAAGCTACAAGAACACAATTCACAGGCAGGAGTAAATCAGGCTAGGTGAGCAGAGATGAAGCAATGTGAATTGTTGGAAGTTTGAAGAAGGAATCTGCTGGATCCATAAGCCAGTGTGGTATAGCGGTTAGAGTGTTGGGTTGGAAGATCAAGGTTCCAGTCTTGGCTCAGCCATGTAGCGCACTGGGCGACTGCGGGCCAGTCACTCACAGCTAACCTACCTTGTAGGGTAGTTGTGAAGATAAAAAGGAGAGGAGACTCTTGTAAGCTGCCTTGGGTTCCTTGCAAGACAAAGAAAGGTGGGCCATAAATGTAATTCAATAATAAGGAAGACAGCGTGGACTGAATGAAGGACATCACATTTAAGCCTAGAAATGTCCTCAACTGGGCCTGATGGTCATCTGATCTAACCCTTTGCAGTCAGGCAAGACGTAGGCCTGTATCACCTACAGTAGAAATACCTTGTCTACATAAAGGTTCACCAAATGGAATGTACCACTCCAGCCTGCTATTGCCAAAATTTGCATTATTGATTGCCCCTTCCTTGGTATTAAAAAAGCATGCAAACAGAAAGTGACTGCCACGAACAAAAAGGTATAGAACTTTCTCCCTGATGTGTAAGCCCAGCTTTCGCCCCTGCATGTAAGTCCAGCCTGTGTGCCACTGGCAGATGGGGGCGGAAGGAACTGAGGGGCTAGAATGAGGTTTCTTGAAGTAACAGAGCAGTGCAGCAAAGCCAACAGTGGTCGGTCATGTGATTTAAAAGTCCCATAGGTATAAACTGCTGATTTTGGACCAGATGTGTATTTTGTGAAGAAAGGCATGGACAGAAGCAGGTCTCTGTTCTATATGACACTGTACAAGGAATCCCTCTTACAGGTCCAGTCCCCCATGTAGCTACTTGCCTGGCCTAACCTAGTCCACATGACCACTGAGAACATAATACAAGGGCACACCTCATGATCACCTGGGCTAGATGAGGCTGAGAGATAAGTGACTGACCTGAAGGTCACCTAGCGAGCGTCATCCCTGTGCAGTAATTTGAATCCAAACAAGCACAGCACCCTCTTTAAAATTGTTGGCAGAGTTAGCAAGAACAGGCCCCAGCCATTGGGGTTGGGAGTTCTGGATCCAGTTTATCATTGTCAAAGGTGCCTACCCAGAAGGTCACCCTCTCTCAACTTGGTATGTTACTGACTGAGGATGATGTGAGTTGTAGTGAATGTCCCTGAGCAGAAAGCATCTGGTTTGGGAAGGCTACATTGGGCAGACAAGCAGAATGATGGACTGGGGCCAGTTGTGTTTGGAGATCAGCAACCCTGAGCAGTAACAGTTAATCTTTGATCAAGGTCAAGGCCATCCATCTCTTTAAAATGTGCATTAACTTTCAACTGCAGTTGCTGTGGGGGAGAGAGCTGAGATGAAACCCTCCCTATGCCTCATGATTTTTCCTACAAGAAGTTGCTTTATACCAGGGGTCTCAAACTCAACTTACCTGGGGGCCACTGGAAGTAGAGTCTGGGTGAGGCTGGGCCGCATCAAGTATTCCAACACCGCGGTGGTGGTGGGCCGCTCATCCCACGGCCGGCCCAGGCGCCGCCGGCACTTTGAAGGCCGCAGGGCCCCTCCCCCGTGCCCCGGCAATGGGCCCGCGGGCCGCGAGTTTGAGACCCCTGCTTTACACCATATTAACTGGCATTTTTATTCACTAAGCAGGCTGAGCTCTTTAGTCCATCAGGGGATGTTTCCTAGCCAGTGTAGCTTCTGTATGTTTTACCCATTTGGGTCCCATTCTCTGTCAACTCAAGCCTGAGCAAAATGCCTCTCCTTTCTGCAAAGCAGATAACTGACTCATTTCTGGCCAAAGCATGTCCACCGGCAGTACAGCATACAAATTAAGTGGTTGCAACACATGATGTCTTTTTACATAGCAAATTAGCTTAGAATGAATCACAAAAGCCAGGTCTGATGTGAAATTTTGCAGGCTGTCCCATGCAACACACCTAGGCAGGGTCATCTGCTTCTCTTCCTGCACCCCTTTCAGTGCAAGGCAGCTAAAGGTTGGGATTTCAGTAGCAGACAAACGCCTAGCCCTGAACCTCTTCTAGAAGAGTGTGTCACCCACATACCACAACATTTGCTGAAGTATTAATGTATGAATAAATTTGTGGGAGTAGGGGACTCTAACCCTTTTTACTATAATGTGGATGCACTTTAATGGAAGTGAGGAGGTTATCAATCCTGACAAACAATATAGGGTGCAATCCTATGCATGTTTAGATAGGAAAAAGTCCTACAATACCCAGCATTCCATAGCCAGCATGTCAGGAGGAGTCTTTTCTTCCCAAATAGGCATAGGACTGTGTCTTTAAAGGACCAGCCAACTTCTTTGTCCACAGTGTCAAAGTCAAATTTACCATTTTAAGAGTGGCTGCATTGCAAAGTCCAGCTCTTTCCCCCTCTCTGGCTTTTGCAGACTCTGAACAGCAGCAGCCCAACAGCCCTGCACATCTGCAAAACATTCTTCACACAGCCCAGTGTCTGGACTCCTGGTTTGGAGCAGAAATTCCAGGGCTGAGCCCTAGCTCAGAGTAGGCCTTGACTTTTGATTCATATGCCTGCAATGTTGGGTGGCAGCACCCTTTTGCTGTGACCCTCCCGCCTAGAGCTGGCATGAGCTCCTGCCAGATGTCCTCCAGCTGCCATGGACTGTTTACTTGGGATTACATCAAGCCTGTTTCCCAATTGTGCAAATTCCTTTTTCAAAGTGCTTCTCCCTCAAAGGTAACTAATATGGCTTGGCTCCCTCACACTCTGATTATGAAGACACAAAGGGTTCTGTTGATTTATCAGAGTGTTTTCTCTGGGATTATGAACTCCTTTTGGTGCTCCAGATGCTCACTTCTTTGCAAAAGCTCTGCCTGCTGCTCTCACCCTGAGCGGACAGCTGTGACCCATGTCCCATTGACTTCCTATCTTGTGGAGAGCAAGAGAAGCCCTTTGCTTCTCTTCTCTTTCCACCCTGCACTTTGCTATCTGAGCCCGCAATAACCTGTGTGGGAGATTCACTGTGGTAATAATTGTGCAAAGACCCTAATGGTTGTCTAGGAATGGGTTGAGCCGTGGAGATGGGATTTATACAAGGGCATACAATGCAACCTTGGACAGTCACTGAATTTTAAGACTCCAGTACAATCACTGTCACTGAGTATGTAGGAAGGTCATTTAATCCTGGGGAAATTCCTAAATGGTGCAATCTGGGAATCAGTTAAAATCGGAATATTTAAGCCCAGCTGCAGCTCAACTTTGTGTCTGAGAAGATGTTCAGTGTGGCTTTCTCTCAGGTAATTGTTCTTATGAACATAATGAGAAAAACAAGAAAAATAGCTTCATCAGCATTTGCATCCTAAATTCCCATTGTCTGAAACAGAATTTCCAAACAAAGGTGCATGAAGCCCCATCCTGAAAACCCATCCTTGATTGCAAGTTTCCATTTAAAAACTTCCAAGCTTTTTGGCCTAAATTTGCCGAATATACTACAAGTAAGCTCTTACTCCATAAAGAAAACAGCAGTCTGGAATTTACAAGGGCTGCACAGGGCTGTCACAGGCAGGATATCTGGAGTCTTTAATTCACAGGGTCGCAGTTAGTCGGGGGCGACTTGACGGCACATAGCAACAGTGGGGTTGATCATGATAAAGAAGTTTTTGGTTCGATTACCGGTCGCTCGCTCATGAAAGTGGCGCTGCTTTTGCAACAGCAGGTGCCATGAAAGGGGTGGGCTTCCGCAGCTCCGTCCCGGTCCCGGTTCAGTTCGAGCTTTAGCGGCGCAGCCCGCCCCCCTACCCCAGGCCCGTCGTATCGTTCCTCTCTGATCGCAGCAGTCGCCCCCTGTCTTTGCTCTCCCGGAGGCGCTTTGGCGAGGAAGGGGTGGAAGGGAGGCGTGGCCGGGCCGAGGCGAGGAGTTTATAACGCCTCTCCGGTGGGGAGCGAGCGAGCGAGTGGGCGCCTGCCAGGCAGTCAGTCCAGATGGGTGGAAAGAAAGTTTGTATCGTGGGCTCCGGCAACTGGTGCGTGCGCACGGGATGGAGCTGGAGCTCCAGCGGGCAGGGCGGCTCTGGCTCGCCGGGGGAGCGGAGAGGGAAGGAGCCGGGACGGGGAAGGCTGTCGCCGTGTTGCAGCTTCTCCAGGGGTGGTTTCGGGCAAAAGGAGCGAAAGAGGCTGGTGGCGCCCTGAAAGTCGCCGTGCGTCTTCTGGCGCAGCGTCAGCTTTCGGGGCTGCGTCCCGTTCGACTCGGGGCAGCGTGCGTCTCCTGCAGATACAGCGGGCCCTCTCCAGAACGACCCGTGCACCCGTCGAGGCGGGCAGCGCTGCCGCCAGGATCAGGGCGCCGGGCTTGAAGCCGCCCCGGGCTCTTGCTCGCTTTTGCTGCCCCCTCGGGAAGGCGCGCGCGCCGCTCTGCCCGCTCGCCCCGCTGCGGGGGCGCTTCGAAGGGGCCCGGGGGGGGGGGCGGAATGTGCGGGAGCCCCTCGCTGTGAGCGGGGTGGGGGCGATCTCGGGCCTCGGTGCGGTCGCAGGTGGGTTGCTGGGACGGACATTGTCGCATTTCTATCCTGCCTCTTTTTCTCTTGCCGAAGGCAGCTTAGAGGATCCTCTTCCTCCTCCTCTCCATGTTCGTCCTCACAACAACCCTGCGTAGCAGGTCAGCTCACCCACAGACACCCAGTGAGTTGCAAGGCTGTGTGGGAACCAGAACCAGGCCCACTCCAGCCTCCGAGCTGCCACATCGCCCTGGTGGGCTACCGTTAGCCACCCTTGAGTGGCAGAAAGGATGCCCCAGAGGCAAACGTGGCCACACTGACTCTCTTGCTACGAGGGGGTGTGGGGTCAGCATCTTCTGCTTTCCAGCCCTCCTAGGTAGAGGCACTTAGACTTTGCATTGGGTCATGCGAGCCTTTCCGCTGCAGGGTGGTGACAGATGCCCTGGGAAAGGAGCACCCAGCACGCGAAGCTAGAATGATGGCGCTCGGCCAGCCCATTTCTGGCACGGCTTTTAGCAGCGACCCCTTGACAGGGAAGGCCGTGTGCATATGCAAGCCTGCACCTCCCCGCTTGCACCACAAATCCCCTTGATACTTTCTAATGCTTTCCATTGCAGCTCTGTTTTATCCAGGTGTGCGTCTTCCTAGCTCCAGTTGTGTTTGTCTGCAACTCCCAAGCATCCCATGATCACTGGGCATGCTGGTGGAGGATGGTGGGGTCTGTATTCCAACACATCTGGTGCACCCCAAGCTGGCTGAGGCTGCAGGCTTAAGAACTGACTTTCCGAGCCAAAGCTCAGCTGCAGGAACACCTGCTTCAGCAGGTGCAGAGTAGCTCCCCCAACCACCAAGAAACTGCAGAGAAGCTCCTCAACTTCCACCTTTCAGGGTTAGAGCTCCAGTGCCTCCCATTCTGGGATATCTACCTCTGGAATAACTGTTGGTATTTCCAAACACTTGGATTTTTCTGGGCCGTTTCCAGAGGGATCGCTGTGCTCGTCCGTTGCGGCTGATACAGTATGTCATCATGTGGCATATTAAAGACTCACAGTTACGATGGTGTTTGAGGACCAGAGCCCGCTTCATCAGAGGCATGCCTGCCAACTTAGTGGAAGGCACCAGGCAATGGACTCTAGTCCACCAAGTTTGTACCAGAATGAATCTGTTTATTGGCCTTTGAGGTGTCATGAGTTGTGCAATGTTATCACATGCCTCCTTGAAAGGATGGAGGGGCAGAGGATAAAATATCTTTACACTGGATCCTAAGAATGTAGCACTTTGATTTGGGGAAGTCTATTTCATGCAATGCATAACTAACTTATGGAAGTTGCTGCAGCGTCACGATGGCTAGCAGCTTAGATGACTTTAAAGGGGGATCAGAGAAGGGCATGGACAGAGAGGCCTACAAATGGTTACATGGGAGCTTCACATTCAGATCTAGTATAGCACTTCTAGGGAGATGGCACAAGGAAGGCAACTGTCAGCACACCCGGCCTGGGGGCTCCCCAGAGGCCAAACCACTGCATGAAAGAGGGTGTGGGAATGGATAGACCTGTGATTTGATCCAGCAGGGCGCGTTTTCTCAACACAGTCTGATCCTGAAAGCAAATTCTGCCTTTCCCACTCTAGCTAGAGTTCTGGATCTCCACTGAAAGCAACAAAATGTCGGGCCTGCACATGCTGTACCCAGCACAGAGGTAAGACCTTGACATTCTGGTCTAATTGCTGTCCTCCTCCTCTTCTCCTCTTGCAGGGGTTCGGCTATTGCCAAGATCGTAGGCAGCAATGCAGCCAAACTGGACAAGTTTGATACCACTGTGAACATGTGGGTGTTCGAGGAAGAGGTCAGTGGCAAGAAACTCACTGAGATCATCAACACGCAGCATGAGAACGTCAAGTACTTGCCGGGCCACAAGCTGCCAGCCAATGTGGTATGTCTGGGAGCTGGGAAGGGAAGCAAAGCTTTGTGTGGGCAGGTGCACATGGTATTCCAGATGGAAGCCACACGTCACTGTCCTTCTCCATGCCTGATCTTCAGCTTCTACCGCGTAGCACAGAATCAAGGATTGGATTCCGCTTGCTCAGGGCTAGAAAAATTCCTTGAGGGTTTTGGAGTATATGGATAATGGGAAGCCCCCCCTGGTCCAGTCAATTCCATCTAGGCAAGTGATGGGTCCGTGCAGTGCTGTGGTCCAGCGTGAATTATTTGGGTGCCTGAGGGAGAATATTTAGAGCTTGCCAACTGCAGTGCTGACTTATTTATTTATTTATTTAATTTATTTATTAAAACATTTCTATGCTGCCCCTTGCCGAAGCCTCGGGGCAGCTCACAACATCGAATAAAATACACTAATGTAAGCGACCAAAGAGCAAACTATTCCCCACCTTTTAACGGTCTCTCAGTATCTGCTTCAGCTTTTCATCCATCCATCCTTCCTCTTGCGAGGAATCCAGCATGGCTAACGTTGACTTCCTCCTCCCCATGTTAACCTCACGGGCATCTGCTAAGTGACTTCGGGCGAAGGCCCCGGCTGGCTCACGGTCACTCGGCACATCTTATGGCTGAGCGGGGCAGCACCTGCAGTGGAGGCAGGCCACCTCGCCCGCACACCCACAGGAGCCACTGGCCTGGCACGATTTCAGAGGGCCTGCAGCCCTCTGTCCAGGGCGTGCCTTCGGGCAGAAGTGGTACCTCATCAGTTGCCAATTGCTTGCAGCCCCACTTTCCTCCTCCTGTTGCTTTTCTTCAGCAAGCAGAGAAGCCGAGGTGGTTGCCGCATGCCCAGAATCTTAGGCACGTGCCCCATGGCCTGTTTGTGCCGACCTTGTTCCCACAGGTGCATTGGACTGCATCACCCATCATCCCAACCAGCACAGCTTTGGGGAGTCGTAGTCCAACATACCAGGTGGGCACCAGGATGGAGGAGGTTGGTTTGCTGGGACCATCTGCCGCTCTGCAGGGTCTCAGGCGAAGAGACGGTCTGCCCCTTTACCTGCTTCCCAGGTTTTTAAGCTAGGGGTACGCAGTATTTCAGCCCCAAGGTCTCGGTTGTGGGGCAGCCACCCTAACACAGCTGCACATGTGCGCACACTTCTCTCCACATCCGCATTTAAAGTGTCCCTCCTCCTGCAGAATTCAGGGGATGAGATGCTGTAGGGATCAACACCACTGTCTTCCTTTTCCCCTCTACACTGGGATTGCGCCGGGTGAGGGAGGGGAGCCTACAGTTTCCCAGTTGCTTTTGGCAGTAAGGAAACTGCTCCCTGTTCTGTCCCGCCCACATGTTGGCTGATTAGCCAAGCCGTGGGGAAGAGTGGGTTGGGTCCCTCGGGAGACCCAGAGAGTAGCGAGACCCCGTGGGACCCCAGGATGCTGGCAGCGCATCCGTCCTGCAAAATATGCTCCATCACTCAACTCTGGGATCATCCTCTTTTGGCTGAGAATGCTAAGCTTGAAGCTGTGATCTCAGATCTCCACTTCCCCAGATCAGTTGTTTATCCGGTACCCAAATACTGGCAACTTCTCTTGAGTTAAGGAATATTACAGCAGTTTCTTTAAAGCTGAAACGAGCCCTGCAGCCATCTGTGGGGCATGGCATGATCAGACCCCAATAGGAGCTGCACTTCTGCATAGCGCTATGACAACTGGAAGACCTTTTCAGCCTGTCTTTGGCTGAGCCAGGATCAATTCTGGGATCCAGTTACTGAAGTGGTCTTCTTTTTGGGAGGGGGTTTCTGGGCCTAACGGGAACACATGAGATGAACCCTCCCCATATGCTTCAAGCAGCTTATATTTGGCTAAAACAGGCTGAATGCTGGGAATCTAACTTAGTTCCCTCCCACATAACAGCAAACAAATGACTTTTTGTTGGAATCTTTCATGTTCTGGTGACTTTTTGAAAACGTGAATCAGTTCCAGCACCTGAAAATGTACAGCAAGGCGAACACACAAAATTTTCAGGCAGAATTAGGAGAAGGACAGAACAAAGAGTGGATAAAATAAGGAACAGAAATTATACACACACACACAGTATCTGTAGCATTCAACATGGTACACACATAGCTCAAAAAGCTATAAGCCTAATACATTGGTATATGGAGTGTGTGTGTGTGTGTGCGCAAAAGTGGGAGAATATGATAGCAGAAACAGAACAGTTTTAGGAGAGATGACATTCTGCCTGAAAAAGGAATATTTCTCTCACTAAGGTTGCAAGTGCTGCAGAGAGGGGCTGATCCATTCACTGGAGCTCCCCACAAAGGCATCAGCACTAGGCTTTCTGCAGGGCTCCTTAGCAGTCTCTCGGGGGCTTGGACAGCTGCCCTGAGAGTATAGTGGTGTCCTTGGGATGTGTGTGTGGGGCGAGAGAAAGAAATAGACAGTGGAAACAACATGGAGGGGGGCAGTGGTGGTAGCTGAACAGAGCCAGGAAGCACCATGCACCAGGGGCAGTGATGCACAGTGGTGAGAGCAGCCTTCCTAACCATGATGCCCTCTAGATGTGCTGCAGTGCAGTGCCCTCACTTCCATGGGGCTGTGCTGGCTGAGGATGCTGAGAGTCACCACTCAGCACCCACCTCTGGAGGGCAGCAGGCGGAGGAGGCTGGGCGAGGAGGCCTCCCTAGAAGTCACCGAAGCCGGGTGCAGATCGGTGCTCAGCCACAACGGGGCAAATGCGGCCTGCTTGCCGCCTCGCCTACTTACTGGGGTTGACCTGAGGAGAAGAGTCGTGCATAGGAGCCTGACTGCCATCAAGGAAGAGGGAGATCGAGCTGTGGGAACAAAGTGATGCCTCCTAGAAGCCCTGCAGATCTCCTCAGCCTCCGTGTGAGTGCTAAAGTATCCACTCAGTGCTTGCAAGCGTGCCCTTTCACCTGCTTACTCTGCTCTTGCACTTCTGCCCCAGCTTCCCTCCAAGGACCTCAGCACGGCCTCTCATGTTTTGTCTTGTTTTTGTTTAGCTTCGCAGCATGAGTGCCCAAGGCCACGCTGAGCGTGTCCTGGTGTGGAACAAAAACCGAGTCCGGCGTCTGCACTGCTAAGTGTGGTGCAGTGCTCAGAGTGCTGGCCTAGGGCTTGGGGGGTCTGGCTGCAGCTCTGCTTGGCCGTGGAGCTCACCGGGTGACTGTGGGCCAGCTACAGACTCTTACTGTAACCTACCTCAAAGGGTTGTCGTGAGGCTAAAATGGAGAAGAGCCCAACTTTGTAAAAGCCACTTTGTGTCCCTTGTGAGAGGAAGGCAATGCAATAATAATAATGGTCATAATAATGAGCCCAGGGTTCTAGTCATCCTCTGCAATGGGCCAGTTTTTGTCATGGAGGTGGAAAAAGAATTCACCGAATTCTTTCCATTGGAAATGTGCAAAATTCTCTGTCAGCAGCCGTTCCCCACTTGTAGTTTAAAATATTTGGAGGACACCAACTCCCAGGATTCCTGAGCACTGTCCATGCTGACTGGAGTTGATGGGCATGTATTTCCTTTGGGGAGAAGCCAGAGGGAAAGAGAGAGTTGGGGGAGGGGGGGATGGGAAGAGCCAGGTGCAAAGGGAGATGGGACTCCCGTATCATTAAGGGCAGTGTAGGAAAAGGGGCACTGCAGCAGATGGAGCTTCTATCAGTGCTACGATGTGAAAGCTAGTCTGCCAAAACCGCTCCTCCTTCCTCTCCAGGAAAGGCACCGAGGTCCTTCCTCCTTCCCCTGCTGCTGGTCCCCTGCTTAGAGGTGGGAGAAAGTTGGACATGCAATATCAGTGGCTCACAAGCATGGTCCAGCGTTGGGGGTTTCCGAGTCTGAAAAAGTTGATGACAGCAGGGCTGGGCCTCTTGCTCGTGTGTGACATTCTGGGTGGATTTTCTCCCTCCTGTCTCCTTCCTGAAGAAAACCTGTTAAGGAAGGAAAAGATGCCGTTGCTGCTATACAAAGGCTTCGGATTAGTACTGGTTGGATCTCTCCATCTGGAGCGACTCCTGCTTTGCTGAAAATAAAGCTGAACTATTCAGAATGCCAAACACTGTGCCATGTCTTCAGGTGCTCTGCTCCAGTGGGCCAGCCTCCCCCAGCCTAGCTGCTCCCGTGTTTTAGACTATAGCTCCCAGCATCCCTGTCCTCTAAGTGGGTTAGATCTTCTGGAATTCATCGCAAGGGCATGAGCTTGAGGGAAGCTGCAATACACCAACTGCTCATCACTCTGGCTGTTGGGATCAAAGGCTGATGTTTAGACTGACAGCCTCCTACCTTGGTGTTGCAGGTTACTCCTGCAATGCGTATTGGAAGAGTGCACAGCAAGGAGACCGGTGGCTGGCGGAAAGGAAATTAAGCCATCTCTCCAGGCTTGTTGCAAACTCACTTGCCAGTTAAGATCCATGCTGGCTAAGTGGGATTGGCCTTCCCTGGGAGCATGTCCTTTGCGGTAGCAGCCCCAGCGTTGCTCTCCCATTGAATCAAGAGCGATCTGCAGAACACCCTCATTTTGCTGCAAGACATTTTACACAGATTTCTGCGGCCACTGTCCTCCCGTGCCACAACTTCTACTCAGATGGTTTTTGACTGATTGCCATTCTCTCGTACACAAAAGATAAAAATCAAACATTTTGTGCATTTGTGTTGTGCCATAAATTGCTGTGGCATCTTTGATCAACCATCTTTTACAAATACTTTAAAATAAAGTTTTAAGATGCTTTGAGTTGAGCTGGCAGGATTGCAAGTCCCCCCCGGAGCAGATGTCCCTCCGCACCCTCCTTCCTGCTCCCCAGAACGCAGCAGGGCCTGCTTGTGCAGCTTCCAGCAGAGTGAAGATCAAGAAACCAGTCGCCTTGGTAACAAAGCAATAAATAACCTTCACGCTGCCTGAGAACAGCTCTTGTTTCCAGGTGCTTGGAGAGTGGCAGGAAGCCCATGCAGTGAATGCATGCTGGGTGAATGCAAGGAGCTGGGACAGTGCAGGGGTCCGTCTTGTTTGCTGAGGGAGCGTGGCACATGGGCTCCATGCAAGCGCCGGGATCCTGCTTTCTGCCTGCACCCCCCGCACTTGTCTGAAGGGCACCCTCTTAGCCCCCAGAGATGGATGCGCCACCAAGCCGGCTGGGCTTTACAAACTCTGGGCTTGGCCCTTTGTGCGGCCTCCGTGTCTCCCCTCTGTATATCAGCCAGAGAACACCGGTTATGGGGTGTTCTAAAAGCGTTCTGGACTAATGTCACCACTGGCGTATCGCTGCAGAGGTCAGTTTCTTGCTGGATACATGAGCTGAAATAAGAGCATGGCAAGCAGGAGAGGGGGAAAAAGGGCGAAACCTGATAGGATCGCTGGGGTAATATAATGGGGCTTGGATGCCTGTCCAAGGGAGGGCAGCCGCCTGCCTTTGCTGGGTGGTTGTGTTGCTGTGGGATACCCCTTAGGTGGGACGACGGCCAGAGGGTCTTGCTCAGAGGCGGAATACTCTGGCCAGAGGGCTGGCCCTCCTCTTACTGGCCTTCCTTGGGCACAGTAATGGGAATCAGACAAGTCACGTGGAGCGGTCGGGCTGGGAGGAGGACGCTTCCCTTGCTTTGGTTCCCTGCATTAGAGTGGCTGGAGTGTGTCCCGCAGCAATAGCGTCAACTCGACTACTTACATGATTGTTGCTACTGCTGAAGCAACATAAGCCTGCTTGCCATGCCCAAAACTATCTTGAAACAGTCAAACTGAATGGATGGTGAGAGTGTTAGACTGGGGTCCAGTCCCCACTTGGCCACTTTGGGCCGGACACTCACGCTCAGCCCAACCTACTCACAGGGTTGTTTTGTGAGGAGAAAGACGAAGATTGTGTAAACCAGCTTGGATTCCTTGCAACAGCAAGAGTATTCATACTTAAAGGAGAATTAACATGGCTCCCCTGCCTCCCATGCTGGACTCTTGGGGTATCTCTGTCCTTAGGATACTGGTCCAGGGCCCGGGTCAGAGCAACCTCCTTGCAGCTTGTCAGCCCATATATAATATGGTTGCTGCTGCTGCGTCACAGTAAAGGTTTCACAGATACGGAGCATGTGTGCTCGGAAGAGCTCATCAGGTTAGAGAGAGAAGGGCAGGTGCTGAGAACAAATGCAGCTACTAAAGATCAATTTGCCTTTCCAGCAAGTTTCCAGTATTCATTTTCCAGACTTGTGCCTTGCGCATGAACAGCTGGAGTCTTCATGGCTTCGTTTCCCTGAAAGTGGCAGTGCATGCAAAAGCTGTGGGTTGGCAGCAGGGGAGCGAAAGCTCTTTCAGAGGCAGAGTCGTTGGCCTAGGCTACACTCACGCAGTTCCTTTCGTCTGATGACTAAGTGGCACTTGTTTTCCAGACCATTTCATCTCCTTGAAACCTCCTTGAAACAGTCCTCTGAAACCTCTCAGCTCCCTTCCTGACCTGCAGTAGTCAGAAATGGATAGGACAGAAACGATGACGTGGCTGTCGGCATCACACCCCGACCACCATAAGGCTGCCACTTCCAGGATCTGGAACAAGTTGCAGGAAAGGGAAGGCGCTGAGTGAGCAGCTTGCAGAACAGCCTGTTCTCTCCACTGGATCCAGCGCCCTATGTGAATATGTGACTCTTTGGTTGCCCTGTGCTCAAAACCTCACTGGGAAGCACCCACAGTCAAGTCTTCTGAGGAGGCATACAAAAGGGTGGCATTTGGCACAGAGTACAGGATTTGGCACCTGATGATCCTTGCTGTTTTTCAAAAGCGGGGGAGGAAGGAAAATGAAAATTGAAAAAGGAAACACAAGCTTCTAGTACATATGGCATTTATTTTAAACCCTGCCTTTTTATCAAAAAATGGCACTTGGGGCAGTTTGCAAAACAATTTGAAATAGATTAAACAATAAAACACTTTAATTACAATTGAACAGTTACAGAATAAAAGCAGCACCTAAATAATGGACCCACTTGCAGTCCAAGGGCCACCTTCTCTAAAAGCAGTCAGAAAGACACAGAGAGGGAGCGAACCAAGCCTCCCTCAGGAAGGCGTTCCACAGCTTTGGACTAGCCACCAAAAAGGGTTGCTTCTGCTTCTTAGGGCTGCACTTTTGAAAAGAAAGGCTTCTCTGTAAGATCTTAGTCCTGAGCAAGCTCATGGGCAAGAAGGTGACCTTCCAGGTAGCCTGGTCCCAAGCCATACAGGTCAATCAGTGCACTCTTGAAAGGTCAGAATGACCCTCAAAGGTCACTGAAAGGCTTCAGTACCTTTCAGAGCCACTTGCCATGGAAAGCAAAACCAAAATAATATACATCATAATGTACACATTAGAAAAAACGTACCTATTACGAGATCTCCCTTCACTTCAGTGTAGGACTGAGCCCCTGCCAGGGTTCATCAGAGCAAGGGTCCATTTTCCCACCTCTTCTCACAGTCCTGAGGCAAAGCAGCTCCTTCGTGGTCTGCCAAAGGCTACGGGTACCATGTGTGGGTGCTTTTTTACCTTCTGCTTTGCTTGCTGCAGGTGGCAGTGCCAGATGTGCTGAAAGCTTCAGCCGATGCGGACATTCTCCTCTTCGTAGTGCCACACCAGTTCATCGGGAAGCTTTGTGACCAGCTGAAAAGCCACATCAAGAAGGACGCAATCGGGGTCTCGCTCATCAAGGTATGATGCCCTTGGCCGTGGCTTCAAGGTGGGGCTTGGCTGCGCTTGCAGCTGTGTAGGAACTGCATGGAAGAGGTCTGAAGGCACGTGCTTGGGTCTGCTGGAAGGCACTGCAGTGTCACAAGATAAAAAGGAGGACAGGGTCTGAAAACAGGCTGGAGAAGAGTGGGGAGAACCCACGATTGCCTATGATTAAACAATGTCGATCATTTATTGAGAGAGAGCTTATCAAGCAGTCATGAGGAACCTCAGGACACGTGGCCAAATCTGGCCCTCTGAAGCTCTCCAGAAGGCCGCAACCCTTCCCTCAGTCTCAGCCTCTTTCTACAAACCGTTGATCATTTGGTGGTTTCTTGGCGTTTAGTCAGTCTTTTAAAAAAAGTTGCCAAGGCTTAGCTACTGGCCGTAAGAGCTTTAAGCGAAGGCATGTTGGCACTTTGACGCCACCCTTTTGCCTTTGGTCCCGTCCACCTCTGGAAGGCCATGTTCAAGAACTTCTCTAGAATGGAATTCAGCCCTTGTCCTGAAGTAAGTTCTCCATACCTTGCACAAGGCTTATGGTGGCCTTGCTCAACCAGATGCCCCCTCCAGAAGCGCTGAAGCACAACCCATCATCCACAACCTACCTCTCCAATGGCTGGCTGAAGAAGGGTTATGGATGACAGTGCAGCTGGCTGAGACTTCCCCATTAGAAGCCTCTTGACTCTCATGCCTTTTTCAAAGCATCAGAGAAAAAGAAAGCTCTGTTAATTGAACCCCTATAATTTAATACCATCATAGGAACTCGTCCCTGGCCTCTTTGTACTGTCCCCCAAAACAGCCACGAACAGCTTAATAAAGAAGGGTTTCATGCCCTGTCTGCAGGTGTTATGTTTCCCTTACTCTCCAGGTGTGGTGTTTGCCATGCCATGAAAAAATGGCAAATATTTTGCAGGGACAGAGTTCAGTGATGGCTTGGATATATTTGTCATTATCTTCCTGTTACCAGACAACTGGCTGTAGCATCTACCAAATGCTGTTCTATCGCTGGGATAATGGATTCTTTTCACGAACTGGCCCCTTTCGCCAGAAATGCTTGAAGCTGATTCAAGCTCTGGCAAGCAGACTGATGGGGCCAGCAAACTAGAGTCGTGTTCCAGAGATCAGCTGATGCACATGATTTGCCTCTTGAGATGCTTTCACCATGCCAGCATCACACTTTAGATTTCCCCACCTTTTCAGAGCACGCTTGTAAGGCAGACAAGGAAAGTCTATTCAGGGACGGGGAGCATGGAAGCCGAGGGCGATGTCCACTCTAAATCAGTTTGCCCAAAATACAAAAGCATGATCCCAAAAATGCGTCAGAGGTATTGAGGGAAGAAGGGACGAGGCAGATCAGATATTAGTGGTTTAGAAGGAGAGATGGTCAAGGGAGAAAAACATTAGAGAGGAGTTAGAAAAAGTCTCGTGGCAATTAAACTGTGAAGGGCTTTTGGTGAAAAACGGTTGTGAGGATTCACACACCCACACGAGCTGTACAGCTTGATATTCCTTTACAGACTGCCCCTTGATTTGTTGGTTAATACTTAGCCTTCCCCAACCTAGTGTCCTCCAGATGTGTTGAGACTACAACTCCTAGCATAGTCGGGCATCATAGTCATGGGTACCTTAAAAGACTTACAGGTTTATTATGGCATAAACTTCAGTCTCCTTCATAAGATGCATGATATGTTAGCTTCATTTGCCAGGTTTGCACACAGAGGTGTAAAGCAGGGCAGAGGGTCAGAAAATGTCCAGAAAATGCAAATACTGTAGACTATGACAATTCTCCATAAAGCTTAAACGTATACAAGAGAAGCAGAGATACCACTGACTTATTCAGCTTAGCCATGTTCCTAAACACCTGTAGTGGGACAAGAGTCCACTGCAGCTGGGAAATATACATATGTTGTGTGCCTGTGGCATATTACCAGAGGAAGGAATGGATCTGAGGGGTCTGAAGTGGTCCTCTTGAGTCGCAGCTTGGCTTAGCAGAGTCGGGCACTGCATGAAAGACTAAGGGTACTGCAGGGTTCTTGGCTCAAGATTTTCTACTGATTCCATATGGTTTGTGCATTTAATTGGATCCCAGGGTGTGGATGAAGGCCCCGACGGACTGAAACTGATATCAGATATCATCCGTGAGAAGCTTGGCATCGAAATGAGTGTACTAATGGGGGCCAATATTGCCAATGAAGTGGCAGAGGGGAAGTTCTGCGAGACCACCATAGGTAACGAGTTTGAACTTCCTATTGTGGGAAGCTGGGAATGTGGCTGTGGGTGAAACTCCCTGATCGCTCTCTCTGAGTGATCCATGTGCCAAGTTCTTGCAGCCAAGATGTTATCTGTCCCTCCTTCTCTTACAAGTGGCGCGGAATCTCTTGCAGCTGTTTTTGGGCTGCTGCTGCCCTAGCAAAGAGCAGTTTCACACGGGCACACCCCTGCCCGCTGTCAGTATAGGCTGCGTTGGTGGTCCTGGCTGGCGTCTCACTTGCGCTGCGTGGGTTGCCCCCAGCGAGAGGAGCTGTTGCAAGCAAGCAACAAGCGCATGTCCTTGGAGACCTGCATAGCCATCCCTTGGAGTAAGTCTGGAATCAACAGGGAGGAAGCAGCACAGCAAACACAATTGGAGCCAGGCTCCTGGGCGGCAGAGATGCGTTTGCTGGACTCAGCCTCCCCTAGCCTGGTGCTGCCCAGGTGTCTTGGACCTTGGCTTCCATCATCCTTTACTCTTTGATAGGTAGGATTCCAGGTGGGGGAAGTCTAGCCAAACTGGAAGGACCACCGGCCAAATACTCTTGCTTTAATCCAGTAGAGGGAGCGGTGGGAAGACACAGCAAACTGGTGAAGAATGTTTTATGGTGAAAAGGAAAGAAACCCTGGATGCTCCAGGTCAGAGCACCGGTCCAGCTAGCCCAGTAATGCCTACTCTAACTGGTAGCAGCTCTCCTGCGTCCAGGGGCATAGTCTTCCAGCAAATGTGCTACAAGAATCTTTTAACTGGCATTGCCAGCAATTGAACCTGAGAGTTTCTGAATGCAAAACATGGATCCTACTATGAAACTACAGCCTCTCCCTGTAAGGGAGAGAAGAAAAGGAGGGGAATGTTGCTAGTTAAGTCCTAGGATTTTCGCAGAAAAGAAGGATCCCCCCTCTTCATTGTCCCTCTATTATATCTCCAGCTTAATTCATCTCCATGAACCTTCACACATGCCTCCAGAGTTTCCAAGCTTTTTCAGGTGTTCAGTACACTTATTATTCCAAGTTTTAGAACTGTTGTCATGTTAGTTTGTTGCAACTAAACAACAAATAATCTTGAAGCACCTTCAAGACTAGCAAAATGTTAATGAAGTCTGCTAGCTGTTGCTTTCTGCTGGTTTTTTTATGTTTATGACAACTGCTCCAAATACTCTTTCATTAAACCACAGCAACATCAGCAAGCAAATGCTAACTCTCTGCATAAAATTCCCCTTTTTGGAAACCTCTTCCTTTTTATACATAATCTTGTTAATTGTACCTCTGATTCTAACAACATCTGCCTGTGGTGGAATAGGGGAAATCAGTAAAGAGATGCAGTGGTTAACCTTATAACTGTGACTTCAGGAACAGAACAGGGGTTGCAACAACCAAGTGGAGGGTTTTAAAAGGTGGGACTCCTACTGAGAAAGCCATTACTTCTTTTGTTGCTCCCACCCTGTTCGATAAGTGTCCCATATTCTTTTCTGAATTTGGTATCATGCTTTGTCCAAGATGTCCTGGTCTCTGCAGGAGTCTCCTCATCCCTCTTTCCTATATCCCAGAGATCCCATAACACCCCATCCTACCCTCTACAGCTCTTCTGCTGAATAGATCTCCAGGTCAGTCAGGAGATGGGACAGGTGGACAATTTCCAAAGGGTGGGTCCCGTGCTCAGAAATGGAGCACATACCCTGCTTGCACAAGCCTACAACTTCAATCAACCTTCCTCCACCTGGTGCCCTGTAGATGGGGTGGCCTATAGCTCCCATCATCCATGGATATGTTGTTCAGTGCATCTGGAGGGCACTGGGCTGGGTGGAGCTGTCAAATTATTTCAGCTAACAGAGCTGGGAGCTTGTAAAGACCTCCATCTGAGGTCTTGGAGAGCCACTACCGCTCAAGCTAGGCAGTCCCGGTCAGTCGACACGGACAGGCGCAATGCAAGGCATGTTTGCATGTCACGTCACTTTGGCTTACGCCTGCATTTTCTTGTCTCTGCAGGCTGCAAGAACCTAGAGCACGGGCAGATCCTGAAGGAGCTGATGCAAACACCCAACTTCCGGATCACTGTGGTTCAAGAAGCTGACACAGTAGAGATCTGCGGTGCCCTCAAGGTGTGGGAATAGTCAGGAATCTGGCAGCTTGACACCTCCTTGCTTGGGCTGTGGCCTGTTGCTGTGGAAAGCCCCATGCAACTTTGCACAGAAGAGTTTGGCCTAAGTCCCCATTCACTCCATCCATACACGTACACGGACACACAGTGGAGGCACAAAGATAAGGCTGTGGGGGAAAACACGCTGTCTTGCTGGAGACTGGAGCAGATCTGATGGCTTCCCATGCAAAAGGTGCTCCAGGTTGTGTCTGCCGGGCACAGCTAGATCCCAGCTGCTGCTGCTCCGCAGGTGCAAGTCTTTGCAAGCACACTGAGGACACCAAAGGCTGGGCTGCCCGTGCCTGCTTAACAGTGAAGTTCACTGGGGGTAGGCACACTGTCTCCCTCTTTCCCCGCAGAATGTGGTGGCCGTTGGGGCTGGCTTCTGCGATGGGCTGGGCTTTGGAGACAACACCAAGGCTGCCGTGATCCGCCTGGGCCTCATGGAGATGATTGCCTTTGCCAAGATCTTCTGCAAGGGCAGCGTCACTTCTGCCACTTTCCTGGAGAGCTGTGGGGTGGCTGACCTCATCACCACCTGCTACGGAGGCCGTAATCGCAAAGTGGCGGAGGCTTTTGCCAAGACTGGCAAGGTAAGTCAGTCACCGTCCGGTTTGGTATTTTGTAGGGCTGCCCAAGAATATCCCTCAAAATACAGTGCTCCTGGAATAAATCAATCCATGCTGGAATTGTTTTGGTGCTCTAAATATGAGTAATCCGTACAATTCTAATCCAATTTGAAATCTAATTCTAATATGAGTAATCCTCCAAAGTTCTACCTTATATTTTCGACAAAAGCTGGCTGAAGCTCCCTAGTACGTTCGTGGCAGAGCCAAGATGGAAACTAGCAACCCTCCGATGCTGCATTTCTCCTACACAACAGTCATACACAGACCTGCCTGGGAGTCAGCATCAGAGTGGGGCTCATTTCTGAGTGCGCATGCACAGGAGCACCACTCTCCCCTCCTTCTACAACCTGGTGCCCTCCACACCTGTTGGACCGCAACTAGCTGGCTGGGGGCTTATGGGAGCTGCAGTGGCACCTGGAGGGTGCCAGGCTGGAAAAGGCTGTGTTATGCTCTGATGTAAGAGCTGGAATTATGGAGAGGCTGTAACACACCCTGGGAAAGGCAAAAGGTGCTTGGGGAAGGCACCTGGAATTGAGGAATATTTAATTCAGGGAAACAGGGAAGACATAAAGCATCAAGTTTATACTTACATGCAACTTCTATCCTCCAAATGTTTGTATTGCTGAAATTGCAATGCTTGTCTTGATTGCAACACTGGGGATTTATCAAAACGTGGAGTATTTTGGCAAGGACTGGGCTGGCAGAGTTAGTCAAGGACTAGAATAGGACCACAGGCCCAGCAAACATGGCTGAAGGTCCAATCCTAAGAGAGAGGAGGAGAACTCTGTAAGCTGCCTTGGGTTTCTTGAGAGAGCAAGAAAGAGATATGATATAACAATGAGGATGAGATAGCAGAAGTCCTAAACCACTAAGCATGCTTCAGCCAGGTACACTGGGAGCTAGATTTCTTTTCTGTGTAAATTTATTTATTTTATTTATTTGGAACACATCTATGCCGCCCCATTCACAAAAGCCTCGGGGCAGCTTCCAATGCAAATAAATAACTGTACAATTACATTAAATGGGCACAGGATTGCCCCTGAAAAGAGTCGGACTCCAGGGCTGGCCTGCGATCCAAGGAGCAGCATCAGCAGCAATTTTAGGGGCACAACGAAGCAGCATGTCACCAGGAGGCATGTGACAGGATTCCTGCACAGTTGCTGAAGATGCTGGAAAGGGCCCCTGTGCAGTGGCCTCTGCGGCTCTAGGAGGAGAGGGTGCAGACTGCCTGGTGTGCGTAGGATGCAGCAATGACCACCTCTCGCTACCTTCCAGAATCCCAGCTAAGCAGGTCTAGTACCTGGCCAGTAGGCCTTCCAGTAGCCTTGCGAGTGCCATAGTCATCTTCAGGGTCAAAGTGGAACACTTTCTTACAGACTATCCTTGGCACACTTCTAGGCCGGTTTCGTACCTCTCCACTGCCGTGGCTTCCCCCAGAGACTCATGGGAACTGTAACTGGCGAGGGTGTTGGGGGTTCTGTTTGAGATCCCTGGCACCCTCCCTCCCAAAGGCAGTTTACAGCAGCCTTCTCCAAACTGATGCCCTCCAGCTGTGGTGGATTACAACTCCCATGCTCACTGGGAATGATTGGAGTTGTAGACCACCACATCCAGGAGGAGTTGGGATGGGGAAGACCAGTTTATAGCACTTCCTGGAGAGAGGGGAAGAATGTTTTATCAACTTACCTCAGCAGTGTCCATAAGTCCAAAAGCTGATGGAATCCATTGTGAAAAAGCCCTACCTTGGATCATCCTTATGTGCAGGAGTGGGGACTGTCTGGCCCTCCAGATAATGGTGGACTGCAATTCCCATCAGCCTTGGTGAGCACAGCTGATGGTGAGGGGTGGTGGCAGCTGCAGTCCAATCGGGAGGGCCGTATGTTCCCCACCTCCACATCAGGGATTCACCAAACCAGGGGCCACGTGTCATCATGCAATCACTCTCGCTTGGGGCTTTTGTCTTATGCTTTGCAGTCTATTGAACAACTGGAGAAGGAGATGCTGAACGGGCAGAAGCTGCAGGGCCCTCAGACCTCAGCAGAGCTGCACCACATTCTGTCACACAAGAACTTGGCAGACAAGTGAGTGCCGTGACCTTCTCCCATTTGGGTTTGCACCCGTATCTGTGCTAGATCGGCATGCTGCAGATTTGTGTGGTAGTGAGCAACAGCCAAAGGCATATCTGCAAGGCTATCAGACACATCTGCCTTTTAACTGTTCAGTTAATCAACCAGTTCGACACATTAACATCTCAATACAGGGTACTTTTTAAAATACTGAAGCAAGCATGGGTTAACTCTCCATTTAATTAATACATAAAATAAAAAATAAAAGCCACTTCTTTTAGCCAGAAGGAAATGCCAACTTTAATATTTTCTCATTCACAATCAAAACAGCTCCAATAAACAGACAAGTGTGTCCTTAACTCTCAAAAATATAGTGTAGCCAATTAAAATCGTTCTTCAGCCAATCAATCAGCTAAAACTTTGAAACATGGATTTTAAAGCAGGGATAGGCAGAAAGTAGATCATCATACATTTCAGATCTCACTTCCCAGCATTCCTGACCATTGGGCCTTGCTGGCACATCCTTCTGCCTGCTGAAGTCAAAAACATCTGGAGCCCACCCTTTTGGTCACCTCTGCTTTTAACCCACACAAACTTGCGGTCTTCCTTGTTAGGAATTCCAGAAGTGCAGGGTAAGAGTACATCCACAGCTCTTCTAAAGCTGCTGCAATGTGATTCCTCTGTAGCCTATTTCTCCGCCTGCCCCACATCCCCAGCACCATCGTAGAATAATAGAATTGGAAGGGGCCAAGAGGGCCATTCGGTCCAACCGTCTGCTCAGTGCTCCGGCTAGTGTCACAGTAGGCCCCACATTTCCATCACCCTGCAAATCTCCCTATGCCTAGCAAGCTCTGCTAATGGAATGGAAGCTACTCCAATTCTTGTGTGTTTTTCTACCCCTGCAGGTTCCCACTGTTCGTTGCTGTCTATGAGATCTGCTACAAAGGAAAACCCGTCTCTGAATTTATCAAGTGCCTGCAAAACCATCCTGAACATTTGTGATTGGCCTGGAGACTTGCTCCTGCTATAGGCAGTTGGGAGGCTCTTCCCATCTGCCTCAGCTCTGCCACCCCCAGCAGGAGAAGAGGAACCCACCACAAGGCATGGGTAACCAACCAGGGATACCCCATGCTCTCCAGCCACGGAGTTCAGGGGTCAACTCTTTGACCAGGAAGTCTCTGCCATTTATCAATCAGATGTCCACCGAGTTCCCTGGGCTGGTCCAGTCTCCTGCTTGGCACTTGCTAGATTAGAACATCCTCGTTGTCAGTACGCACAGCACAAAAAGCATTAACTTCGATGAGCAAAGAAAAAAACGTCCTTGACCAGGCGCCTCACTGCTCCATTTCTCTGCCTTGGTTTTAACTGGTCTGATTGAAGGTTCGAGTGTTTTACCTGCCAGTCTTACCTGCCTTGAAAGGCCTGTTATAGCCAATATCTGGTGGAGTGAGGGTGAGAAGAAGAGCAAATTCTAATTTATTACTCTAGGCTAGGAGTATAAGAAGAATCAGCCATGATTAAAATTGGCGTCGAGTGTTAGGTTCTCTCTCTCTCCCTCTCTCCCCAAGGCTTGGGCCTCAGCATCCCTGGTATCCATGGGAATGGGAACCCTAGCCATGAATGTGAATACTGTACTGCAGAAGAATAAATACTAACATGACAAACTAGTCCCTTCCTACCAGGAATTTTCATTTGGGGCCATCAGGCTACACACAAGATAAGAGGGAGATAATGAAATTGTGGCAGCCAGGATATAGAGTGGAAAGACTGTAAGAGCCCATAGAGGAAGTGAACTGCAGCGCATAAGATGTAACATTGTCATGCAGAAAACTTAAAGTGCCTTTCACCTGTAGGAAACAGAGAAAGTGAAAGGGGAGTATTTGCTACATGGGAAGATTCTGTTAAGTGGATTGCTATTAAATTCTCTGGGCCTTCCATTCCTACATATAAAAAAGGATGAGATCCCCCCCAACACATCCTTTTGGGAAGAAGCCTCTGTGAACTCAGTGAGACTTATTCATGAATGATAAATATGCACAGGAGCTGGGCTAAAAATAACACAGATCTGGTATTATTGAAGTCACTTTTGACACTTTGCTTGGCCTTTCACGTGATGGAGAACTGCAAATATCCGTGACTGCAAGGAAAGCAGGAGGAGGCTGTGAATGTCCTGAGTGTGTGCTGTTGGGGTAGCTTGTGCTTGTAGGCAGGGGCCCCGAGCCCCTACCCTGTGTGGGACTGGCAGGGAGGAATCTGCTCATTTCATAAGGCCTTCTACTTCTCCCTATTGTCACTAAGTGGCCTCCCCTTTCTGAAGTGACCTTTCCAGCCCTTCCTGGCCTGCTGCAGCAATTTAATCTGCTGCAAGGGCAGGTGTCCTCATGCCTTTTATTAGACACCCAGCTGCTACACACCAGTGACCTTTCTCTTCAGCTGATTAAATAAATACAAAAAATGTGGAAGGCCGTGAAAAGAGATGTCCCCTATTTCCCAGTCAGGACCTTCTGACTTCTGCTGTTGGGAAGATTGGAGAGGTATGAATGGGAGCAATTCACTTTCATGACTGGGAGACTTCTCTAAACTCCAGCCTCACTTGGAAACCATATCCAACCTATCACATCAGCTCCTTTTTTTCTATGAAGTTCTCCTGTGCAGGAAAATGCCAGCATCACACCTGCTTCTTGTGAATCCACAGTCAAGTTCTTTTAACTCAAGGAGCACCAACAAGCAGGCTGATGTCAGCTATCTGGCCTTATACACTGGTGTGCTGAGTGGGAGAATAAGCCTTTTAATTTTTGCCTGGCTGTTGCCTCTATTGCAAAAAAACTTTCAGAAACAGGAAAACTACACATGGACACTAGATGGCAGCTCACAAAGGACAAATAGAGGTTTTAGATCATTTTCAGTAAACATTTAAAATGAGGTGCACTTTTCCATTTTAACTATTTATACAGCACCACCAATGTATGCAGTGCTTTACATAAATTAGATTTCCCAAAAGAGCCTATAATGCAAACTTCACATATTTCAAAGAGAAAATCTGGGTTGGACACTAACTTAGCCTTAGTTAGAGACAATCCATTGAAAGAACTCAGATTGGATTAATTAATGTAATTCCCATTGATTCCAAGGTGTCAACTCTACCCCATGTATCTAGTGCCACCTATAAAGAGGTGAATTATATATTTTAAAAAATATTCATCACAGCATGCCAGCTTTTGGTGTACAATGAAGTTAGAGGATGTTCTGGAGACTACCAGCACCAGCCAACCTGTGAATTTGACTGATAGGATGCCAGCTTCCTTCTATTTATGCCAATTCTAACAATTAGGTTATCAAACCCAGTTTGTGTGAGGGGATTTCAGCAGGTACAGTGTGATGTGCTGCCCTGCCAAAATTCCCTCTTCTGCACAACTGTTAAAGCTGCAGGAGTCCTGTCTTCCCTTGTTCCTGGTCCCTTCATTTGTTCCCCTGCCCCTTTAATGATTCTCAATTTCACCAGCAACTGGGAAGAAGTCATCTTGATGCAGATAAGCTGAAAAGTAGGATTCATTTGGGAAATTCTGTACAGCTGAAACTGGGAGAAGGGTTCTCTGAAATGCTCCTAAGTCTACAACAAGCTTCCTGCCCTTTGCAGTTTCTATAAAAAGGTCTTCCCCTTTGCCATTTGGAGTTATGTTCTGCCTACACAGCACACTCTGAAGGGATGTTCTTTATCTTAAGAAGGGGCAACCCCAGCATAAGCAAGAGAGCTCATCTTTGCTGGGAAGTCCTGGGATAGGGCCTAGCATAGCTGAGAATTTTTCCTGTTCTGCAGAAAAAAGTCTCTCCTCCCAAGAGCCTATAAATCTCAAAATCCTGTGGGTTGCTACTTACCATTGTAATGACTGTGCAACTTACAACTATTGCAAAGAACAGGACCATAAAGTTGCTACATTTAGTTGGCAGGTATGGAAGGCAATACTCAGAAGATTTTTTTTAAAAAAAACCTAGCTCTAGCCAGACTCTCCAAGATGGAGAACAAATAAAAGATTTTTCTGATGAATTGGAGCTATGCTAACTCAGAAGAGATGGAAACAAACATTCAATAGATAAAAGTTCTTAAAGCAAAAAAACACAGCTCAGAATTCCAAGCAAAGGAATTCTGACACTCCCAGAGCAGATTTCTAGTTAACTGTGGGGATGGGAGATTTAATATTTACGCACACAAGTCAAACCAACTACTCCTGATTACTAGTATGAATTTCATGTTTCCATGCCTTAATTAAGAGCTCCTATGGACATAATGCCCTCCACATTTATCTTAGAATAAATTGAAAGCAACAGGACTGGACAATGGCAGGTTTGGGTAGCTGAAGCAAAGCAGAGAAGTCTTTTGTGTCCTGTCCCATTCTGCCGCCACCCCCAGTCCTTTCCCAACAGCCTGACACTTCTGCATGTCCTGGCCAATCCAACGGCTATCCTTGGTTAACTGCCAGGGCAGCCTTCCTTTGGGCTGGCTAGAGACCTTGCAATGTATCAAGTAGCCCTGTGCTGGCAGAGTCAGCAACTTTTTAGGGTAACTAAAAATAGCAGCTAGAGAACTTGCAGCTCAGTCTAAGTATTGCTCCCCTTCACTTCCTGAGTCATAACAAAAATTCTAATTACTCTAAGAGCAAATTATACCCCATTCTTATATTGGGGTCACTGTCTTGCCCCAGAGAAGGATGTGGTCAGCCCTGGTGGGGAGTAACTGCACCTGCTTTCCTAGAGCACTCAGCAAGAACTGCTAATCTTCCACTTACTAGTACTTTTGTATAAGGCAGTCTGGTTCCAAAATTCAAGAGAAAATACTAATGTATACTGAATAACTCCCTGCCTTTCTCTTTAAACATTTCAAGGCATCAGCTAAGAGAACCAAATCAGAAAAGGATAATAAGAGGCAGCAGAAGACAGAAGCATTTTGTCATTCCTACTTGCAGAGGAGAGAGGATTTTAGCAGCTGTAGCATCTCTCAGTCCCAGAGCACTCTGGCAGGACAAGCAGCACCTCTTGAAGTTCTGTTTTGCAGCGCTGGCAGCCCAAAACATTTTACAATCAGGAGCAGAGCAGCAAGAGGCAACTATCCACACAGCAAGGTACATCATAGCGAAGGCCAAGCAGGTTCTTCTGGCACCGGAAGCAGAAAATCCTTCAAGCATCTCTCCCTCTCCCTGGCAGCCAGATCACATATCACAGTGGCAAACCTTGGGCTGATTAACCCACAACCTGTTCAGATGCATATTGCACATCTCTGCTTTCTGTAAACAGCATTGGATTGGGCTGATTATGACCATAACATGTGAACTTGGACTACAAGGTTGTTTTAGGGCTAAGGAGTGGATCTAAGTGGAGTTCCTCTTACATTGGAGGAAGAGGGTAGGAAGATGATCTCTCCAATTTCTCCTCCCTGCAGCTGCCTCTGTCTCCTGAAAAGAAATCTGGAAGGTTGGGGACAGCATGAGAGGCAATGCAGAGGGCCATAGGGGGAAAATGGATGAAGATTGCTTCCTTCCCCATTTTTCCAATGGGAAACCTCTGCTGGATCATGGGACTGGCAATCTGGATCCAACCCAGTAATAATAAAGTAAATATCTAACAGATGTGGTGATCTTTCACTAAACCTAAAAATCAGTTGCCTGAGGCAGCCTTCTCTCTCTTTTAATGGTAAGGTTGAGCCTCTTCAGTAAGATACAAACTATGCCACAGAATCTAAACAAAAAATGTATTCAGGCAAATTCCATTACAGTTGCAGACTCTGTACTGTTTTTACAAGGATAACAATAAGTTTGCTGAATTATAATTGGTCTTTTTTCCTATTCCAGCAATTTACCAACATATTCTCCTTCTTTTAATATGCTATAATATGCAACAGAAACAACCAAGGGCTTTGTTGCACCTCAACAACTACCACATTCATTCCGGTAGGGAATGAAGGGAACAGTGACCATGAAATCTAATGCCAGAATAAATTTGTTAGTCATTAAAGAGCCATAGGACTCTTTATTATGCTACTTTTGTCATTATGGCAATGTCCTAAATATTTTAGCCAATCTCTACTTAAAAGTCTCTTGTAATCTATTTCTGCTATTTATCCTTTACAGATTAGAACATTTGGGCTACCCCTGCTAACTTTCATTATGACAAATGTACATTAATAATATTCAACACACGCAGTGCTTTCCATAGGTGCTCAAACTGTCTCACATATCTTACCTTATTCTTACAACAGCTCTGTAGGATTACATTCAAGGCATGGTCTGAGAGAACATGATTCAGCTCTGGTCAATGTCTAGATGGAAGAGGGGCCTATGTAGGCCTACTCTGAGTTCCCAGATGGAAGAAAGGAGGAATATAAATCTCTTACAGAGATGTTGAACCTCTTCCAGCCTGAGGGCCAAATTCCACCATCCTTC
This sequence comes from Varanus komodoensis, assembly GCF_004798865.1. Classification (NCBI taxonomy): domain Eukaryota; kingdom Metazoa; phylum Chordata; class Lepidosauria; order Squamata; family Varanidae; genus Varanus; species Varanus komodoensis. The sequence continues at coordinate 26,572,196 of NW_025335349.1, forward strand.
TGTGGAGCGAGCGGGCGGGCAGTGAAATACCAAAATTACCAGTATAGTGTAGTTTAAAGCTTTTACTCTGGGGGAGTCTCAAGAGAAACCCTACAACTGTTTGGAACGGGAAACACTGTAATGATTGGTGGTCTGAGATGAAGAGGACATGCAATCTGGCATTTAGCACCTGGCATGTCACTTCTAGACTCTTTTGGGAACAGGCTGACGCTTGTTTAAATGGCAGAGGAAATACTGTTGCCACCACCAAAAAAACTGCAAAATCTACAGTAGGGTAATCTATCATTGATTTGATAATCAAAATTATGAATGATTTTGCATACCTTGGCTCAAATGCAAAGGGGGCTGTAGCCAAGAAATGTGTAGAAGACCAAGACAGGAAAGGGCAGCAATGCAGAAACTAGAAAATATTGAATGTAAGGATGTTTCACTGGAGACCAAGGGCAAGATTATTCACACCGTTGTGTTCCTGATCACTATGCATGGGTGTGAAAGCTGACAGGAAGCAAATGGATGTGTTCAAAACATAGCGCTGGAGGAGAGCTTTGCAAATGCCCTGAACCAGCAGAAAGATGAACAAGTGGGTCCTAGACCAGATCAAGCCAGAACTTTCCCTGGAAGGAAAAATGAAAAAAACAGAGGCTGTCATACTTCAGACACATCATGAGAAGGCAAGACTCCCTGGAGAAGCCCATTCCGGAAAGGCAAAGGCAGAAGAATAAAAGGAAGACCAAACACGACATAGACCAGACCCATAAAGGAAGCCACAGCCTCGAATTTAGAACAGCTAAGCAGGGCAGCTGTCACGAATAGGGCAATTTGGGGGGGGGGGGTCATTCGTTGGGTTGCCGTAAGTCGGAGTCGGCTTGGCGTCGCACAACAAACAACTACAGGATAATACCAGAAATCTACTATTCCTTTAATGCGACGCCGAGCATCGCCCACACAAGTTGTTTCCACCAGGGCATAGTTCCTCCCGGTTAATTCGTTGGTTTCCCAGTTCTTGATACAGGTAAGTGAGAAGGGTGGCCTCACCCTGCAATCCTAACCTAGGACTTGAACTATAGCCTGCCCCGATGACCTTCCATCCCTTAGCCCCCCCCCCCCTTCTCTAGAGCGCAAACGGATCCCGAAGAATTAGGAGATTCATGAAAACTACACATCCCAAAACGCATTGTGGTGTCGCGGTAGACAGGAGTGCGGAGGGGGCGACGGGAAAGCTCTCCCTGGCCTTAAGCAGAATGGTACAGCCCTCTATGACGCCAGGCTGACAGACCACGTGTCGAGAAGACACCGGGTGAACATAGCTTGATGAGACTTAGACATAGAATCGTTCGGTTTAGAAGCCACTTTCTGGACTCCCTCGGGACGGAAGTGGGAGCTGCCCATAGAAAGCAAGGGTGAAATCCGAGATTGTAGCGTAAGAGTTACCTAGCAACAGTGTGCTCCGTCCACCCGCGCTTCTCTAAAGGGAAAACTATTAAGAATTAGTACTCAAGGCAAGAATTCAAGCTGTAACTCTGGATTTGGCCTGTTTGCAAAAGGTTGCTTAAATATGTTTAAAGTCACTTATGTACGTCTATTGTATATAAATCAGTCTCTCCAAACATGTCGGATTGCAACCTCTAGGAAGGTCATAGCCAATTTCTCAACCAAAGAACCCGCAACACGGAGGTAAGTAGGCGATATTTACATTGTAATGTATGGCTCAGTTTAGAAATTGCAAACAGTTTGCACCCGAAATTAGACCGCACGGAGAAGCTCAGAAACCCTACCTGTGCTGCTACCTTTCAGGCAAGACACAGTTATTTCCAAATATTGTTTCAAGTGGGTAGTTTTCTTTTCTGCTCCCGGAGGAGGAGGAAAAGGAACTAGGAAAGTTCCACTTTCAGACTCCTAAATGGCGACTCTTCCCTTTTCTTCTCTCTATGCAAGTCTCGGGCCGGGACATTCTTACTGGACGGAGGGGAAGGAGAAAGAGGCGTTACCACGAGGCGCTCTATTAAAGGGTAGAACCCGGAAGTGAAAACTACCTGCAGCGCGCGCAGCACGATAACAGGACGAGGCGAACCTCGCTGATTAGAGTGAGTGTTTGGCAATGGCGTGCTTTTGATAAGGGTGATGATGTCGTCGGGACTCCACGCAAGCCTTAGGGTAACTGCCTAAGGCTGGCTCTAGACCAGTCTTCCCCAACGTAGTGCTCTCTGGAATTTGAGACTGCAGTGCCTATCATCTCTTACCATCAGCCATGATAGTTGGGGCCGATGAGATCTGTAGTTTAAACTGTCTGGAGTGGAGTGCACCGTGCTAGGGAAAGCTGCTATCTACCTGCATCAGAATGAGACGCAGTGTTCTGCGCCGCTTCGGATTATTGGGCGCTAGGAGATCCGTTCTCTTGTATTAATAAAAATTGGAGGAGGGAGCTTCTAAACGGGATAGCGGTTTAAAGGGTTGTACGGAAATTGGGAGACTTCGATTGAAATCCCTACTCAGCTACGAAACTCCCTGAGTGACCTTGGGCCACTTAACCTATCACAGGATTGCTGTAAAGAAAAGGGCGGGGAGTGGGGCCGCGGGTCTTGTTTGCCACTTTTGAGTTCCTTAAAGGGAAGATAAAATGTCATTTAAAAACGATGACCGAATGTCTCTACGGTATGTAGAAAACCAGAAGTGCACAAAGGTTGCACTAGAACATTTTCTCCGTGTTAGATTAGTTTTCTATTGGAAGATAATTTTTAAGGGGAGCGAGGCACCGTGAGGTCTAGGTTGACATAGGTCACTTCCACGGAGAGGCCTTGAATGCAAGTATGCCCCCCACATGCCTGATTCTGGAGCTGTCTGTAAACGGTCGACCTTGCCTTGAAGGCCCAGAGGCAACCATTCCCTCCTACGAGCAGGTGGGGCACTTCTGCTCATCCCCCCCAGCCAGCTGTTTCATTTTCGCAGCGCACTCTAAGCCCCACTAAAATCAATGAATCTAACTTGCAAATAAACATGGCTACGATTAAGCATAACCTCATTTTTATACTGATGCTGTGCAAGCATTTATCTTGCTATGCAGACCTTAACTAGCTGTTAGGCACCATTCACCCAAAAGATAACAAATTGATTTAAATGGGGAAATTTAAAATATTCAGAAAGTAATGGGAAAAATTCCATGAGAGGTGCCAGAAGAGGGAAGTAATTGAAATAAATAGTCTTGCTCCAGCAAAGCTAACTTAGTTTTGTGCATGTACTTTTAAGTGTATCCATATATTTTTAAAATGTTGCTTGTTGATTTGAGGAATGAACTTGAAAAGTAAGATCCAATCAGGCAGCAAAACCTTGGAGTAAACTTATTAAACTCAGTCTTACTAATGAGTAGAAATTTAGGATTGCATTGTTAGCCTATTTAAGTGCTATTAAGTTACTGCACCACAAAAGACAGTTGGAGAAAGAGGAGCTGCCAACCTGGAATCACTATCAAATCTTGATTTGCCTTCAGCAATAGCTCAGTACTTGTATGTATTGCTATCAAGAGTGTTGGTATTTTAATGTAGCCACATTAAACCACAACATTCATGCATAAAGAGGATATAAAAGTAGGCATTGACACAGGTGAGTTGGGCTGAGGCCTAAAACAGTTTAGTGAGGACTGGATACACTTAGTGGGCACAGAATGGTGAGTATCTTTGGAGAAGGGGGAATGAAATGGACTGTTGTGGAAAAGGACGCAGCTAGCTAGTTGGGATTCCAAACAATACTATCACACAGCGAATCATTTTATTGCAGGCCCTACTTGTGCACTAGAATAGTTTTTATATTTACTTAAAATTATTTTTGCTGTATTAAAACTGGTGTATTCAGGAGTGCACATTAATATGCATGTATATAGAAGGAAAAATTCACCTCCTTCAGTATGTCTATTATAATGTGGCCTACAAGAATTCACACTATAATGTAAGCAGGTAGATGCTTCAAATTACCACCAAAGGTTTAATATCTTCCTTGCTTCACCTCTTTTAAAACTGCTCAGCAGTATAGAGCTGGGAGAACATGTAAACTCACAAGAGGTTTATATGAAGGTGGGGAAGGGAAGACAAGGAAGAGGGAATAAATGTAAATTCAAAAGCCCTTATAATTGCGTAAGATGCTTTTAGTTAATGCAAACAGTGAATTTAGAATGTTTGAACTCTAGTCAGGGAAGCATTAACTGCTAAAAAGAATTCATTTGCAAATAGGCAATGAAACTAACATTAACATTCACACTCTTCTAGTCTTCTACTTTTGCCTGGTCTTTTGAACATCCACAAGGCCCAAAACCCTCCCCATCAATTTGCCCATTTGCCTTTCCAGCCCTAGTAATTATTCACCCCAATTCTCTGAAAAAGTATCGACCTCTTATTTATTAGCATCAGAATCCTTCTCCACCAGAGAAATGAATGTTCATGCTAGGCAGTGTAAAGTTGGGGCAAGTTAATGTGCAATTGAAAATTCCCAAGGTAGAAGATGAGAACTGGAATTGCTTCTGAGGATAGATTCAAGCTTCAACTATTTTTCTAAAATGTGATTTTCTAATAGAACAGGGATTCTCCCAAGAGCAGAGCTTGCTCTTTTTCTGATCCATTCCTTTAATGTACTTTCTTGGGGAGGAACCTCTTGTCCTGTGAGTATTTACTGTAATAGAAATCCTGTGATCAGTTCTTTTGAGTGCTAGCATATGATCAATCATGTGATAAGCATCAAGGTGGCTGGAGTTTTTTTCTTACAGAAATACAGAGACTCAACACACTAAATAAAGATGGGTTGGAAAACCACTGACATTTCTTGCCTATGTAAGCAGGTCAAAGGGCCACTGCACATTTGTGTGGTTTATGATTTCTGAGGATGTTCATAATAGCAAGCACTTCATTGCCAGTGCACATCCTGATATTTTTTGTACATGTATTTTCCTACTTAAAATGGGAAACTGCCTGCATCTTGACCATGTCACTAAATTATTCTGAATGGGGGGCCCCATCTGGAAAGAGACAGCAAACATCTCTTCCTTTTCTCTAAACCAGTTTTAAACCATTGAGAAAGTAAAAAGATCTTATACTACATCAAACATATGCTGGTGTAAGGTAGTGTGGAAAAGATAAGTTTTGAAGGAGCAAGCTAGTAGAAGGAAAAAAACTACAATTCCAAACATGCCTCAGCCAGCATGGGGCATGCTGGGAATCATGGAATAGTAGAGTTGGAAGGAGCCATGAAGGCCATCAGGTCCAACCCCCTGCTGTTGCAGGACACCAGTTTACATCATCCCATTCAGGTGATGGTCTAGTTTCCCCTTGAATGTCTCCAGTGTGGGAGAGCCCACAGCCTCTATAGGCAACTGGTTTCACTGTCATATTCCTCTGACAGAAAACCAGAGGATTACAATTAGTGGGGAATCATTGGGATGGCAATGAGCAGGGTCCCCCAGGGCTCAGTTCTGGGACCAATCCTGTTCAATCTTTTCATCAATGACCTGGAGGAGGGAATGACCAGTCTGATCAAATTCAGACAATACTAAAATGCGGGGGGTGTGGGGTGTGGCTACACCTGAGGAACAGGTACTCCAGATCCAAAAGGATCCGGACAGACTATGGAAGTGGGCTGGGGACAACAGGATGGCGTTCAATGCAGATAAATGCACTTGAGGCATAGGAATGGGCGTCATAAGTACAGGTTAGGGGACAAGTAGCTGGAGAGTAGCACTTGTGAAAAGGATCTCAGGGTGCTAGTCGACTGCAGGCTAAACATGAGCCAGCAGTGTGACGCCGCAGTCAAGAGGGTGAACACCACCCTTGGATGCATAGCCAGAAGCGTAGATTCTAGATTGAGAGAGGTATTACTGCCACTTGTCCCCTAACCCGTACAACTCTGGTGCACTCGCAGCTGGAGTTTTGTGTTCATTTCTGGGCTCCTCAATACAAGAGGGATATAGCAAGGTTGGAATCAGTGCAGCGAAGGGCCACTAGGATGGTGGCTGGTTTGCAGGGTAAGCCATATAAGGAGAGACTGAGGGAGCTGTGTCTTTCCAGCCTTGAGAGGAGGAGACTTAGAGGGGACCTGTTAGCAACATACAGGTATGTGAGGGGGTGCCACGCAGAGGTGGGCATGACCTTTTTTCCCCTGCAGTGGAGGGCAGGACGCATTCCAATGGAGCAAAGCTCAGGGAACCAAGATTTAGCGTGGATGCCAGGAAGCACTTCCTGACAGGAACCCTAGGGTATGGAATGGGCTTCCTTGGGAGGTGGTTGAAGCCCCATTGGTGAGGGTGTTCAAGGATAGGCTGGACATGCACATGGTAGGCATGTCATGAGTGGAGCTGGCTGGAGCCGGGGATCAGACTAGATGGCCAGGGAAACCCTAACCCTCTTCTTACTCACGCTGTTTCTAAGATAAAGATGCTGAAGAGCACTGAGCCTAGGACTGAACCCTGCAGCATCCCACTAGTTACCTCCCTCCAGTGTGAGAAGGGGCTATTGATGAGCATTCTTTGTGTCTGATTTAGCAGCCATTTTTGTACCCACCTAATAGTTTTTCTATCTAGTTTACTTTTTGCTAGTTTGCTTATCAAAATGTTATGGGGGCACTATGTTGAAAGCTTTGCTAAAGTTGGGGTAGAATACGTCCACATTGTTCCCTCTGTCTGGGAGGTAACCTGGTCAAAATATTAAATTAGTCTGACAGGATTTATTTTTGATGTATCTATGTTGGCTTTTATTAATTACTGCATTTTTTTCAGCTGCTTGCAGACTGATTTTTTAGTAAATTTCTCCAGAATTTTTCCAGAGATTGATGTCAGACTAATTGGTCTGTAGTTCCCAGGTTCATTTTTGAAGATGGGGACAACTTTTCCAGTCATCTGGCACTTCTGTTTTCCAAGTTTTATCTAAGATAATAGCCAGTAGTTCTGAGAGTTCCTCCACTAGCCCTTTTATGACTCTGGGATGGGCCCTGGAGATTTGAAAGTGTTTATTCAGTCTAGGAATTCCTTAACCTTTTGTCTGTCAATCTTGGGCTGCCATCTCTCACATTCAGCTTGTACTTCCTCATTGTTGTAGATTTTCTTGCCATGTGTTTCTAGTCTTTCTTTGTGGCCTGGACCTGCTTCCATCTCCTGTACATGTTTTTTCTTTCAGGTTGTCACTTTTCGTGGAGCCATGCGAGCTTCCTCTTCTACACTTTTTTCTTGTTGGAATTGTTTGTAGTTGTGCTTGAAGAATCTTTTTCAAGCTTTCCTGCTCCTCTTGGACTCCCTTTTCTCTGAAGAGTTGAGTTGCCATGGCACCTCGCTTATAATTTTTTCTAAGTTTGTTAAGTTTTCTAAGTTGGATTTATTGAAGTCCAGAGTATGTATGCTACAGGTAACCTTTGTCTCCTTTATAGCTGAGAAGGTCACTTGAATTTTCAACTATATTCACAAGGTCACTTTCCTCCAGAAGTTCCGTGGCTGCTACTTTGTCCACTAGGTCATCCCTGTTAGTATTAAGTTGAGGATGGCTGATCCTCTTGTTCCTTCCTTCTTCCCTCTACCTTCTGCTGGAGGAAGCTGTCAGCAGATGAGTGTTTTCAAGAATGACGTAGTCAAGTTTCTTTTCAAAGGTTACATTCTTGTCCTCTTTTTGACTGGGTGGTCAGTAATAGAGGCCAATCATTTTTTAATTTGTTTGCTCCTTTTAAATTAAGCCATTTGCTTTCCACGGGATTACTAAGTTCCTCTTCTTGTATTTCTGTGACTTTGCAGGGACTTTGCACTTTTTTTCTATCTTAACATGCACAGGGTCATGTCTTAGCTGGGTTTCAAGTTGGATCAGCCTCAGCTGATGCATCTGTGATGCTGTCAGACAATACTCCCTTCACTATTGCATGGTAGTCTTTCCCTTCTTGGTGCCTTCTAGGTATGCTTAGTTACAGTAGCCATCATAGCTGAGAAGATGGGAGTTACACTCCAGCATATCTGAAGAGCACTAAATTGGGGAAGGCTAAATGGTTATTGTACGGGTATACACATGTTGTTTTTATAATTGCCGTGAGGTGTTGTTAGTTATTGGCTTTTGTAGACTTAAATAGTGATTCAGTTTTTTGCCTTCTCCACAGCAGTAATGGTTTCTGCAAAGCAGTTGGCTGATTTTGGCTACAAGGCATTTTCAAGCTCCATGATACTCCTTACACTATATGGTGGCTACCTCTGTAGTGTCAGAGGATATAGGCATTTTCTGAACAAGCAAGCACTGAAGCAACTTGAACAGCAAGAGATGAACACAGCAGCTGTTAAGGACTGAACAGAATCCCAATCTCCCTCCATAGGATGTTTAATGAACATGGCACCAATACACTGCAGCAGATACTCCTATCAAAAGTGCAGCTCTGCAGATCTCACCACAAAGCGAGGGCATTGTGAACTGTGATGTTTAAAAAGATGGAAACACCTGTGGAATTCTGTAGCCATTAAATATCTTGCTTGCAGCTTCTCTCCTGGTTTCTGTAAATAGGAACTGATAATGGTATATACCCCTAAAAGATGTGTTCACAAAATGCTTTATATTTTTATGTCCTCCTGACCATTTAAAGGAGAAAAAAACTAAGTAGGATGAATACTTATTGCTTCAGAGATCAGCAGGACTGGAAGGGGCAAAATGGCTGCAAGAGTTGTGCAGTTAGTTTACTATTAGTAGTGTCCATATCTAAACTGCTACTGCTTTTAGCTGCCTGACCCTCAGATAAAAGGGAGTGACAGCAAGAGGTAAGCAAGAGGAAAGAAGAACTATATTCAAGGTTGCTTCCTGACTCTCCTGCCCTCCAGCTAAAAAGGACATGTCAAGTGATCGAAGGAGAATGCTTGAGGACAGTAAAAGAAAAGCATTTGTGGCTGGCTTATTTAGAGTCTAGCACATGTCCTGTTGCCTGGGCATAAGGCAGGGCTGATCTAGGAGAATGGAAAGTGAGGTTGGCCCTGCCTTCTTCAGGTGGGAAGGGTAATCCTAAAGGATCTAGAATGCCATCCTTACTTTTCCAAGGAATGCCATCAATACTTTTAGTATTTTTGAAGCACTGTTACCTACGTAGCAAGCAATATTTATGCAATGATTAAACTTTGTTGAAGAAATTGGAGCATTATGTTGGAAAGCTAGCCATTCCTGTATTATGACCTTGAGGAAGACAGTACAGTGGTACCTCGGCTCACGAACGCCTCAGTTCACAACCAAATCAGGTTGCGAACAAAAATTCCATAAAATTTTTTACTCAGGTCGTGAAGTCCACATTGAGTGGCAAGCGCGATTGCAGCCATCTCCCCACTCGGGGGGGGGGGGGAGATGGCCGAGTTTTTGCCCGTCTTTCCTGCATGAGCGTGTCCGTGACTGCGCCTGTCTTTCCTGTAGGAGCACAACCATGATCCCAGCCATCCCCCCCCTCCCCAAGTGCGCCCGCGATCGCACCCCTCTCCCTTCCCCGAGTGCACCAGGATGACGGCCCCATGCAGGGATGACAGGTGAGATCGTGGTTGTGCTGGGGGGCGGGAAGATGGCCGCACTCATGCTCAGGGTGAGGGGGGGAGATGGCCATGATCTTTGTTGTTCTTTGTCACTTTGCTTTACATTTTTCTGATTTAAAAACAGTTACAGAACAGATTAACCTTATTTACACTGAACCTTATGGGGAAATTTAACTTGGCTCACAACCAATTTGGATCATGATCAGAGTCCTGGAACGGATTAAGTTAATGAGCCAAGGTACCACTGTATTTTCCCTTCTGGATTCTGCCTGGAAGCAGGCAGAAGTGGGGGCACCCAAACTGACAACCAACTAGATGTTATGTTAAATACAAAGTTGCTTGGTATTTGATAGAATCTGCCCCATTGTCATGACAATGTTCCTCCATTTGCCAATAGTGGCGCACAGGTGGGGAAACAATGCTGTAACAGGAGAAGTGTTTGCATTAGATGTTACAGAGTTGGTAGGAATTAGATGCATGTGGCTTGGTCCTAAGGCTTACCAGCATCTATATTTCAATCTACTAACCTTAAGTGGGTCACATCTTATTCTTATTTCTTTGGCATGAATCAAGGAAAGGCTGTGAAAATTTTGCATCTATCTCTTAACTGCCATGTTAAAATTCCACTATACTCATACTTCTGTTCTAAATGCCAAAGCATCGAAATATGTAAATTACTGTTAGATATCCTTTGCTATCTAGCTGTATTTCCAATTTGGGCATTTTGAGTAATAAATAAAAAGATGCCTGAAATGATTGGCTGTAGATAAATTTTTTCATCAAAGAACTATGAATAGAAAAGACTAAAATTTTGCATGCATTTTGATCAAAAAAAGTACAACACTCAGTTGACTATTCAGAGATGGAGAGCCATTTCTTCTGAATAAGGGTTGTGATCCAAGAACAGTTGGAACCACTGTAACAATATTATAAAAGGGTAAGTAACAGTTTGAGTCAATTTCTCAAAAAACTACACATTCAAGTCCAAAAGTCATGCTTTGAAACATGAAATGTGACATTGAGAGCCATCACATATTTCAGTGGCCCCATGTGTTCCTTGGGAGTATACCAGGCTATTGAAGTCCTACAGAAGCTCAATTTATGAAAGTCAGCACCTCTATGTGAATGCTGAATATAGTTCATATTAATATAAGACCTTCAATAGGATCAGATCAACAGCAATGCCTACTGAACTAATGTCATTAATAGACACCCATTTTATGCCATGTTCAAATTGCCAGTTCATCATCTCAATCCTGTACTACTGGCAATGGTTAACACATTAGCATAATATAAGCCCCAAATTCAGATGATTGTCCTCAGTAAAGCATAATTCACAGAGTCTATTCTTCAAGCAGTGTTTTTAATCACAGAGTAAACAATAGTATAAAATGATAATAATTCAGGGAATTTTCAAAGTCCTGGTCATGACAACACTTGGCTGTCTTCCATCTACCCTGAAGTACCATTGAGTAAAAAGGGGAGGAGGAGAGAACCAGAAAGTACGTGCAGAAACCTCTCCATCCCAGGGGTATCGCACCACGAGACTCTAAATCAGATGCAGCACTCTTGCTTCTTTCTGAAAATACAGAGTTGTCAACTTGCCTCTATTGGATCATCCATGTCTGTCATCTTAGTTCACAAATCTATCCACCTCTTTCTGTAATTCCTATATAACTTCAATCCATAGAATTTGTAAGAAAAGTGGATGGTTTTAGGATCACAATGACGACTCTGGAGATGCTACTCCACTTAAAAAAACAAAAAACAAAAAGAAATGAATGCCAGCTTTGTTTCTCACTCTGATCCCCCCCTAAAAAAAAAAGGCATAAAATTTTATTTACTATTGCAATGCCATGTGCTAATAAACACATCCTTCAGTCAGAACATTTCGGTAACAACCACCAGGTTGCTACATCACTCATGGCACAGCCCAGGACATCATTTTGGACCTTTCTGAGAAGAGCATGGAATCTCTCAAAGCAGACAAGACCATGTTGTCCAAAAATCCCAGAGAGCAGTTAGAACCTGTTTGAAACCAGGGCCTCAGCCCAAATGTGCTTCCTCTTAAGCTTCAACCAATTAAAATACAACAAACCATGACCCACCCCCGCCCGCCCGCCCGCCTGCCCGCCCACACACACACACACACACACACGCACGCACGCAGATTCAGTCAAACACTCTATGAAATACAAAATGCTTATCTTTAAGGGTGAAACTGGAAACAGCATTTGCACTAGTAAGCTTGATCCCTTCTGTACAAAATTGCACTCTGCCAGTTTCAGATTTGCTGGAGAATTTGGGGCCAAAGGGGCAGTTCGATTAAAGGTTTCTTGGGACTGAGGAGTGGACAAATCTAAACACTTGAATACAAGTCTGTATTTGCTGAAGACTGCCCTGCTCCCGATTCTTACTCCTCTTCTGCCCACTGCTCACTAGTTACATGACCATTAATTCGATTGGCATCACTGCTTGAAGAGCTAAGAATTCCTTTTCTATTGTTTGAAGTCACATCTTCCTCTTCAGAGCTACTTTCCACATCACTGCGCTCATCTTTTGCTACCTGAAAGAAGCAAATTAAGTTGATCACAAATAGACATTTTTCTGAGAGGTAGTTAAGCACCTATTTATTATAGTATCCATTTCTATATCTCATTCATTTAAACAGTATAGCTTATATAATTAAGTTCTGCGAATGCTTCTGTAGAAAGGCAAGTTTGCACCGAGATGTGAAAACATGTAGTGGGAGACTCCATATGAGATGATGTTGCTACTTTTAAAATTCTTTTTGGATCACCCTAATATCTTGAAGTGAAAAGGGAAAATAATATTCATTATACATTTCCATTCTCCACAGAAATCTATAAAAGGATCATTTCCCAGCCTTTTCATTTTTGAAAAATGTCAACGATGACCAGAAATCAAGATTAAGGCATTACAAACAATGAAAACCAACCTTCAAAGAAGAAAAGTGATTGTTAAAAAATGAACACTCCAACATGCTAAAATGACTACTTGAATAAAAATATGATAAGGATACTTTTAAGTTGCTTAAGGAGGTAGCAAAATAACAATAAAGTAGAGCAGACAGATGGATTTCCCAAGGCAGGCAGTTCCACAACCTGTTTGCTAAGAGCACCCCAGACAAAGCCAGCACAGAGAAGCACCTGTCCAACAGATCTCAAAGGACTGGCAGTGTTGTTTGGGAGGAAATGGTCTCAATGTAGTACCCTGCAGTAGCCCTGTTTGCTACCCTTCTGGTCTACCCAGAAATTCTGAGTGGAAAGAAGTAATCATGAACAAGGAAGGAAGACTGCCAGGAGGCTCAGTTCCAGTTTTGAAAGTTGCCCTTTTCTGGTTCCAATGAATCACGACTAGAACAAGCCCCCCATCTCAATGTGTGAGAGCTGCACTTGATTGGCAAGGGCCTTACCACTGACACTGGCATGCTGTTTCTCCCCACTTCACTTTCCTGGTTGCACAATGGAGTCCCTGGCTCCTATAGTAGCACAACTCATGAAATATCTCTCCCTTTGAAAACATGAGTGCAATCAAGTTTGGCATGGTCAAGGGTGCCCTCTGTCTTCTCCATATTACAGTGGTACCTTGGCTCATGAACTTAATCCGTTCCACGACTCTGGCTGCGACCCATAAGGTTCAATGTAAATAAGGTTAATCTGTTTTGACCCCTACAAACGTGGTCGCGAGATGATTTTGGTCATAAGCCAAGTCAAATTTCCCCATAAGGTTTAGTGTAAATTAAGGTTAATCTGTTCTGTAAATATCTTTTTAATCTCAAAAATTTAAAACAAAGTAACAACAAAGTAACACAATACAGTAGAGAACACTAACCTAGGTGGGGGGGGGGGTTATTGTTTGGAGGGAGAGTCCAAATGATAATTGTGCGATTGTGGTGGGGGGGCTGAGGGAGATGGCCGCGAGCGTGCTCGTGCAGGGAAGACAGGCACAATCATGGTCGTCACCTGATGTGGAGTTTGCAACCTGAGGCAATTTTTTTCTGAAATTTCTGTTCATGATCCGATTTGGTCATGAACTGAGGTGTTTGTGAGCCGAGGTACCACTGTACACCCACTCCACCCTAAGATACTCAGTATCAAGAACAGAAAGAAGCAGGCAGCCTGCCATTTTTCTCCTTTATGTCTTTCTCCTCTCCTGTATTAAATAACGGCCACAGAAGCAGGATGGTATTGCAGGCCATCTTTGCATGCAAGGTGGCAGGACATAAAGCAGGCAGAGAGGGATTCATTCACCGAACGTCTCTCAGCTCCTCAAATAAAATGCAGGTAGCTTTAGAATGCAACTCACTCTAAGGAGTAATCATTAAAACTTAAGAATATCTGATGCAACTTTACTACAGCCAACTCTCACATGACAAAAAAAATGCACATTTAAGCATGCATTGCATGTACATGGACAAATCAGAACTAATGTGCATTATGTGGAACATGGAAAAGGAACTGCACATTTACACACACACACAAACTGGGATGGAGAGGTTAAACATTTAAGAGAATCAAATTAAGTGAAGTTCTTCTACAAGTAGCAAGTTTGTAGGTTTAAGAAGACCTTACATTTAAGGAGATCTGGAAGGACAGGATGAATGAAATGTTAGTTTAATTGACTCCTTACTCATCCTTATTGGTGAAAAAGAAGTTGTTTCTACCTCAAAAGTTTCTACACTGTCCTTTTACTGATTAACTGAACTTGGTTTAAAAAAAGCCAAAAACTGCTTAACAATTTTATTTGATGGGGCAAAAATACTCAGGGAAGCTAGAACATTGCAGTTATTTCAAATCGGAAAATACATTATGAGTCTGCCAAAAACCGCTAGTTGGTAGCTAGGTTCCATCATGATGATAGATGGAATAAGCAACTGTATAGATGATATCTTGCCTCACATGAAGTAAACAGAATTGATGGTATCAGTCATATCAATTTTGAAAAAGACTGGCTTTAAACACCAACTTTAAGCATATATGGAGGGAAAGTCGCTCAATATATGATTTGCAAAAGTGCTGAATGATTGTATTAGGCTATTAAATTACCTCACCTTCATAACCTATAAAGTGCGGTTTGGAAATTTGTTATTAGTAGCAAAAGCAGGTAGTGCAAAGTAATTGAAATTTTAGTTTCTAGTATGAGTATGGATGAGAAATGCCTTGAGGGAAGCTGAAATGGACAAGCCAAATGGTTTGATATCTGTGAGAAGAAATAATAATAGCTGAGCCTTTAGTTTGATTCTGGAATTACCTCTGTACTCATCCTTCTACAGAAAACTATTTCTTCTGTTTGGTGATTAAGAGTATGGCCCACAGAAGACTGCTTTATTTATAATTAATTGTATTTATTTACATTTTCATGTATTTAGAACAAAAAAATAAAATACGGACATGGGCATTTATTTCATTGCCAGAGGCGGTTCCTGATCAATTTGACACCATGCTGTTCTTGATTTAGTACTCCCAAAGACATAATGCAAAAAGGCACAGTGATATTTATTGGACCAAGCCCTGCCAGATTATGTGAATTTTTGAGTTATACAGAAGATTTTTAGCAGATTAAAGAAACTATAAAATTCAAAATTTTCCAGTTAAGAAAATTAGGTCCAATCAAGTTTACATTCCATGTTTTAATTACTGTTTACCTCACTTGCCACAGGGCGGCAATCTATTACCCCTGACAGTTTAAGACATTGAGTGTTATTGGCGAACAATGTTGAACTGCTCATGCTATAAAAAATTGTCTACTGGTTGTATATTACCATTATAACACCTATGAAGGACAGACCCTGCGTTCATGAACCTGCAGCTCTGATTTACTTGGCACAAAAGAATCTCCTCCGTGGCTAGCTTGTGCAGGGTGTGCTTAGGTTAGTCTCACCCCTGGTGACTCCGTGCCAGTCCCGTGGACTTTGAACAATCCTTACAAGCCATACAGAAGGAATGGCAGGGCCACTGCTAGTGACAAGTTAATAATTGCTAGGGCCAACTACAGGAGCGCACACCTCAGAGCAACAAATATCTTGCTCTAGCCTAAAATCTCTTGCATCAGAACTGCCACATTCTATTAAAGATCCTTGCACAAAAGGGAGGCGAAGCAAGAGAAAAAAAAATAACGAAGAACATCTGTGACACCACTCTTCCTGGGAACAGCATCTGGCAGATCTAACCCTCCATGTGCCAGATTCCACAGCATTTCCAGACACAGGTGGTACTGATTTTAAGTTTTAATACTCCATTTCTTCAGAAATGCCCGTAGCGATAATCCTATTCTCTTATATAAGCAAGAAGAGAACTGGCCTGATGATTTTTAACTTTGTGAACACCCTCATGCATGGGTAGCCCAGATGGACCTTATGAAAAAAATGCCAACCATCATCCTCATAATACTCCAACATTAGACTAAACATACTGCTTTGGGGAATGATTAATTCATTGTTCTGAAGTTTTATGTGCTGCTTTATTCAGTATTAATACATTAATTAATGAGTTATCTGACTCTGGAACAAAATTTTAGCATTTAGGTATATCCTGACATACTTAATTTTACATACAGCCTCTACTTTACTTCTGAAGAAAATGTAAAAATAAAAACACCAAGTCACATCATAGCATACAGAAACAGCAGTCAGACTCAATGTTTATAACCAATGTTTATATCATTAAAAATCTCAGGATAGTTTACAAAATTTTAGAATAATAATTTAGAGCAGCCTTTCTCAACCTTTTCACCTTGGAGGAACCCCCGAAATAATTTCCATGTTTCAGGAAACCACTGTATTAAAATTAATATAAACAACAACCACAATCACAGCCTCTCAGTTCAGCCTATGCACATGCACTCAGAAGTACCGCAACATTTAATTTTATATTAATTTGCTATTATTTATTAATATGGCATATTAATAATATGCCATATTAATAATAACCACCCTTCCTATAAAAACTGCTTTGCAGGTACAGAGAGAAAAGGCCCTTCTAGCCTAGTCTGATCTGCCTATGGAAAGGGTCCACCAGCCATGTATGAAGGCAGCAGTTGCCTCTTCTTTGTCCCAGCACTGTGCCCCAGAGACTGGCCACCTCTGCCTCTTGAGGCTCCACCGGTGGCCCACCACTTCCTCCTCTTGCAGCTCACTGACCAGGGTCAGTTTCTCACCCCTTCACTTCAGTGGCCAGTGCCCATTTAAATCATGGATGGAGTATGTGATAAAAGGAGGGTGCAAGACTAGGGCCATCACCGGTTGTTTAACGCCAGGCATGTGGAATCACTACTGTGCTGCTCCCCATGAGCCTGAGGCAGGCTTACTTCCTGCTCCAGACCCTTCTCTCATGGGCAAGGATCTCCTTGGCCTGCCCTCCCATCTCCTAAGCAACCACAGCTGGCAGAAGCACTCCTCAGGCAATAAGTTGTGTATGTTTATATTATAAACACAAACACACATGAATGTGAAAACACAATGCTGGCTGGCTGGCTGGCTGGCTGGCTGGCTGGCTGGCTGGCTCGCTCTCTCTCTCTCTCTCTCTCTCTCCCTCCCTCCCTCCCTCCCTCCCTCCCTCCCCCTCTCCCTCTCCCTCTCTCTCGGATTCTGATTGAGAAAGGCCAGTTTAGAGTTTAAAGTACAGTTTTTCAGCACACCTCAGTATTACAGCATTCAAACTCAGAAAGACACAAGCAGTCCCTCTTCCCCCTAAAGCAGGAGTAGCAGATATTGCACTTACATACAAGTAGAAGAAGAAATTCAGCTTCAGTGTGGCACAGAGAAAAGGAGTAAGAGAAAATGCAGAACATAGAAGAGAGTCCTTCCCTGACTAGGTCACCTGATCAGGAGAGAAAAGCAAGGAAAGAAGAGGTGCAGACCTTTGGCATCATACACCAACTCAGGAAGCTAAAGCCATTCAGCAGATAAACCAAACACATACTATTCTAAGTTACAAGTATGAGAAAAAAAGTAGGTAAAGGCGAAGAAGCAGGTACACAAACAGCTAAACAGAGAGGAAACAACTACAGTTACTGAAGCATGTGATAAGTATGTGACCAGCCGAAAAATGAATGGCCTACTGAAAGATAGATGCATAATATCATAAAAGAACCTTTTGTTTTGACAAATACATTATTTTCTCCCAAATTATTAATGAATCTAAATAATTTGGATTTATGTTTATATTCTTCAAATCCATGTTTTCTCAATCAGTTCTTTAAGAAAAGTAAGCCCTCACTTTCTTCCTACTTTAGATTACAGCATTTCTTCCCAGCCCCAAATCCCTCTACACAGCAGCATGTTCTGACAGCCTAAACACAAAATCTACTCTAAGTCAAATTGGGGACTTAATGACTGGGTTCACACAACATGCTGTGAAACCATGGTGTCAACATCTGTTGGCTGAACCGAGGATAGTTTTGTCATGGTGGATTAAGCTTGGTTTATAAACCACCACAAGCCATGGTTTGCCATAAGGCTTGTGTGCTACATGGTGGCTTGCAGGATGACACAACCCACCAGGAGGCAAACAAACCTCTTTAGAGCTGCTTGATAAAAGCAACAACAACAAACCTTGTTGCTCTGCCCAAGCAATCAAGCTCCAATGACAGCCACCACAAAGTGCCCAGGAGGTACTTCAAGATGGCTGTCAGAGGCTACCCATGTTGCCATAGCTGCCAGCCAAAAGGGCTGGCACCCATAGGGCAAGTTGTGCTCTAAGTAGCCTTCTCTGGAGGAGGATGGGTAAAGTATGCTTTCTGTTCCATCCCATGCACAGTAGAGGTGCATGTTGCTCCAATTCTGGTAGACTGAGGTTGCCCAGAACCTCTCTCTGCCAGGATCTGCACTGGCTGTTCACATTCTTGCCTACCATTTTGGGCTCAAGGCACCAGTGGGGAAAAGGGTGCTTCATTTTCCCCATCCCTAGAGCTGCTTAAAAACAGTGACAGGGAATAGGGGAAGTTCAATGCTCTTGCAATGTCCCCGGGAGGACCAAGACAAGGAGGAAGTTCTGAAGCCATGATATGCCCAGTTCTCTGTTGGCCACAGTGCAGGGTCTGGGACAAACAAATCACATTGCATGGCTTGTTCCATGGTGTGGCTTGTGACATTTGAACTTGTCTGATATGTAAAACACAGTTATTTTTTTCTCTCTCACCCTACTGTCTTTCAGGGGGAAAAAGCTCAGAGAAAAGGGCTCTCAATGGAATGGCATCCAATGCTTCTTAAAGGAGCAGCTTTCATGTGTTCTATGGAAGATTCCAAGAGCCCGGCTTCTGCCAATATCTCAGATACAGGCCTGAAATATTGACTGCTACAAAGTGAACAGGAATTCAGTAGCAAGGTCCTTGGAACCTCTTATCAGAATCTTTTCCCCAGTCTGGTGCTTGGAGAAAAGATATAAAACAGGAGTGTGCTGCTGGACTTCTCTTTTCTCACTCAAGAAACGCCCTTCGGCAAACAAAAGAAAAAATCCACTGGTGAAGGAAGTATCCAATCCAATTCACACTAGCAGAGTTTCAGCCAGGCGCTAACAGACTCATTCAGATCAGCTCTTAGAATTAAATGTTTCAATTTCTGGTAATTAGCCGTGTGAAATGGAATAAATGAAGTCTGAAAAACTCCATCTGAATTTCATTGTGGAATGCAGAGCCCATACAAAGATATAAATACATTCTGTCTCATGTGAGATAGGGTGCATCAACAGCATCATCAATTTCTATGCAACCACCAAGTATTTTTTTCAAAATGTCTAAGCCACTCAGCAAGGTCTCCCAATAGAACTGCATATGGCTCTGTGATAACATTGGATTCAGCAGCTCGAAGGATCTCAACCTTTACTACTGAATTCTTTTAAAGCACCACTGAGAAGGCCAGTTTGAAAGTGCTTGGGAAGAAAAAGATGAGAGTGCCAAGGATGATTATCAATCAGGGGAAAGAGTATTATCCAATGACCTGTGTAGCTCTGGATAGCTTACTGTCTTCCTGTGACTACTATGGTGCATTTTCACTACAGTTTCTTTGATGCAAATATCTATTACTTTAGCACAACCCTCCAAATAAATAGCTTAGCCTGGCATTATTAGGTAAGAATTATCTGGCAGCTATGTTAAAATATGGAAGTGTAAGAATCCAGAGTTACTTTCTGCTTCAGTCAAACATGAACCTCTGCTCTTGTCCAGCAGAGAGAGCATAGGTGGCATGCTAAAGTACAGCTTTGTACCTTTGTAAGGGTGGAACCTTACGGTCCTTAGACATTGTTTCAAGGACCACAGGAGACTAGAGATGTCCAAAACAGAAACCCTTGGAAGGATGAATCAAAGATCTGAACCTCGTTTTTCCACCCATACGCTGCCAGCACAGAAAGAACTACACTGGCTGCGATTAAAATTATTCCTGAAGGGGAGGAAAGTGGACAGGGAATGTCAGAGATCATGCAGGCCAAGTTATGAGTTATATTGGGCCTCTTCCAGCCTCCTCCCATCCCACTTTGAGGTGCCATCACTAGATCAGCAACAAAGCCTGCCTAGTGAAAAATGCAGGATGGGAAGATGGGGAGGTTAGGATCACCTTCGGTATTCCTTCCTCCCTGGATCTGGATAGTTGGAAGCTGCAGAGCTTGGGGGTTTCAGCCCTCAAGAGCACAATATGATAGGATTGTGCCATTCGTTTCTTATATTTATCAATATGAGAAAAGTGCTTGAATAATATGTAGAGTACATAGATAGTTTAAGGGAAAAGCAAGTGGATGAGATGGGCCCATTAGTCAATGGTTGCCCTTACTCTGAAGGAATCTTTCTTGCTCTAGATGTCACCTATCGATTCTGTATCCATCTTTCTCTCCTTTTCTGTCCAAAGCCTTGCAAGAAATCCTAAAATTTTGATAACTTTAATTTTGGAAGCCACAGAAATTACACAAAGCATATGTGCACATTAACTTGCTTTGTACCATGCATTCTGGGACCTGAATTGTATTGACGTAAAAGGCACACAGCATTATATTATAACTGAACTCTGAGTTATTGTAACAGACAGAAGCCCTCCTTCATCAGAGTCATTGGCAATTATGCCACTACAAAACAAAAAGAAAATAAAAAACAAAACTAAAGCTGAGTCAAAAGAAATTGAACAAGCCATTCATACCTTTCCTCGTGCCAAGGCCTTATAGGCAACACGGATGATGTAACAGGACCAAATAATATTTAGCAACTGTAATGTTAAAAGAAGACCATTGAACAGCCACCATGATGGATAAGGGCCAATTAGTTCCCAGCTTTCAAAGAGGGTTGTATTCAGTATCCTGCAAGACAAAGAAGGGAACTTGTTATAATGCTTTACTGATCTCCCAACAAGCCCCAGCTCCTAATTGGAACCAAGTTGTCTGGATCATAAGGAAAAGTTTTACTGGGACAGATGTTTCTTCTCAGAATGTTGATGCCTCTGCTCTCTGAGAGCATAACATGTGCACAGACATTTCTAAGGAGCACAGGTTTCTTTTCCTTTCCCCAATTCACCATTCAGTTTTTAAATGATCTGGTTAAGTCAAAAGCTGAAATGCTCACCAATTCATCAAATTCTCAGACAGCTGAAAATGGTCTGTTATGATTTTTATCTCTCTCTCTCTCTCTCTCTTAGTGGCTATTGGAAGGCTCACTTTGACAAAGTTATAAAACATATGATCTACTCCACTGTACCTTGCTACAGCAGGAAAATATTTAAAACGGATTAGGAGAGACTTTAAAGAGAGGTGGGGGTTGAAGAGAAGGCTAATGAAGGCAGAAAGCTTTTTAAACTGAAGCCTTCTAAGACTTGCAATGCTCCTGTGGCTGGACTTCAGCCTGAGTCTCCAAAGACCTTTCCACTTTTAAGGGGAAATGGGTTCATGCGTAAGCCAACAGTTTGCAATCTGAGGAGTACAGTATGCCATTACTGTATGCATCTGGTGAAATAGCAAAGTCCCAGTGCAATCAGGCTAGTGGAAACTGCATTAAAGATTCACTGGTTCCGTTACCACACAATAAGGGCTTATTGAATGCTATAGTGACAATATGTGCAGATTACTGTGGTCTAATCACAAGAAATGGGCCCAGCAGTAAGAAGATTTATGTGCAAATACCAGTGCTCAAGTGAACAAAGCAAGATAGCATCTCAAAGCTTTTGTAACTCTGAAATTCCTCCCTGGTTGAGGGAGAAACCTATAATCATAGCTGGAAATAGAAGGATTAAATGAGCAAACCACTCTGAGATGTATCTTCCAAAACTAAAATGTAGATATGCTTGGCAGTCTAATTTCAAAGAATTGTTCAACAGTATTTAGTGAGTCTTTTCAATTGTTTTAGGAACTACCAAAAAGGAAACCTAAAACCAAAGAAAATACAGAACATAAAGGTGGCAGTGAATATAGTCCCTCTATTCTCATCAGTAAAAGGTATACCAAGGACTTGAACATATGAAGATACCTAATACCAAGTCAGACCATAAATCCATCACATTCCATACTATTTCCTGTTCACTACTGACAGTGACTCTCCAGTGTTTCAAGAAAGGTTCTTTTCCAATCCCTCCTGGAGATACAGAAACTGGACCTGGAATCTTTAAATGCATGTAACCTACAACTGGAGTATTGCTACATGAGCACAACTGTTGAGTGGTGAACCTCATGGTGCAGTTGAGACTACTAGTAAGACTAGAGTAACTCAATTGGATAAAAACACAAACTCACCTTCTAGAATTTGAGATAGGGTATATGTGCTTCACAGTGCAAATATTCTAGATGCAAAATTAAGTGATCCTCTCAATTCCTACCTTAAATCCATGAAACAAAACTACTGGATCATCAAAATGGCTCTCTAGAGTCCAGAACAACAGCAATCAAACTGCATCATGAGTGCCTAGCTGGATTTTATAACGATTATGAACATCTGTTTTCTTCATTATAGTATGGTGATACTTATTTGCTATATTGGAGGAAAGACATTGGCTCCCTCTTCAGTGAGAAGTATGAGTACTGAGGTCAGTTTTAATTACGAGGAAATGAATGTTCTTCTCCCGACTCATTGTTCAGTGACTCTCAGTTGTCCTTTGCAACTCCTGCTCATGGTGGCTGCTAGCATACCAGCAAGCTACACAAATACATCTTAATAGCCAGAACTAAGGCACCAGTTAATGGTGGAATACTGAACAGGCACAACAGAGATGTGAAGGCTCATCAGGCTTCTTAGAGAACTTCTGTAAACCTGAGATTCCAGTCCTCCAAAACCCCTGAGAAAAATGGCCTGACTTTTCTTTCCCACTTCAACCATTTATCAAGATCATAGTAAGAGTGCTCTAATGAGAATGAATGAAGAATGCTGCAGTTCTCAGAACAAAAAAGCAAAGCAAGCTAGGAAAAAATGGGAGGGGGGAGTTCACTGGTTGTAAAATATTAAAGTGTAGCTGATCAATCAACATGTGGACAAATACAGGTGGAATTTTCTGCTGAAGTAAGTATTTGGAATGTCCATGTGCATATTTTTTTCACTGTGGAATTGGATAAAGAGATGTTAACCTAAAAGTTGGAACCGTGCCCTTCTTATCCACCACACATTTAAAAGTATTCCAACACAAGAGAAAGTTAATTTTGACAAGTAGTATCAAAATACCCCAAATTCTGGGAAGGTGCCAAGGAAAACCTGGGGGATTAATGAGATCATTACCATTACCCTTGATATACTAAGAGACTGTGATGAACATTAACATCTGGAACACCAGCAGCACAGATTACCACGAGGGTGCATAAGAACAGGTTGCTTACCTGTAACTGGTGTTCTTCGAGTGGCCATCTGTGCAGTCACACATATGGGTTCTGCGCCTGCACAGTGCCTTTGGCCGGAAGATTAACAGCTAACGGTTTTTGGCGGGAACTCCGCTCCCCCTCCCCCCTAGCATTATATAAGGAGCGGAGTGTCCGCCATTTTCCAGTCTTTGAAAGACCAGCGTTTGTTGTATACTAAAAGGGTTTGTCAGAATGACAAGAAATCCAAATTCAGTAGTGGTACGACACATAGGAAAAAAGATATCATAGTATCGCAGAAAATAGTCAGACCACCCATGACACCAAGCGGGGTCAGAGGGTGGGTTGTGTGACTGCACAGATGGCCACTCAAAGAACACCAGTTACAGGTAAGCAACCTGTTCTTCTTCGTCATGGCCTCTGTGCATCACACATATGGGTAGAATAGCAAGCTTACCCGAAATGGAGGAGGGAGGTGTCATCAACGAAGGACAGAAGAAAGAACAGCTCTGCCAAAGAGCAATCCTGTCTGGCACGGACATCGATTCTATAATGTCTGGCGAAGGTACACGGAGTAGCCCAAATGGCCGCTCTGCACATGTCTTCTATCGGGGCTCCTGATGCAAAGGCCGAAGAAGCAGCGACAGCTCTTGTAGAATGGCCTCTTGGAGTACATGGTAAGTCCAACTTAGCCAACTGATAAGATAGGACAATTGTATTTACTATCCATTTCGAAAGACATTGTGAGGTGACTGGGCAACCCCGATCATGTTCCGAATATTTCACAAAAAGTCTATTGGAACACCGAACAGGCTCAGTCCTGGACCTATAAAAGGCTAAGCAACGACGAATGTCCAGCATATGTAGAGATCGTTCTATCGGATTCGAAGGGGTTGGAAAGAATGCCGGTAAAACAATCTCCTGTTGCATGTGAAACGAAGTAGCGACCTTCGGAAGGAAAGACGGATCCATTCGAAGAACCACCTTTTCCTTATGAAAATTTAGGAAGGGGGGGTCTACCCGAAGGGCGCAGAGTTCAGATGATCTACAGGCTGAAGTTACTGCAACAAGGAAGGCCGTCTTCCATGAAGCAAGGCGTAGATCAATCGTCGCCATGGGTTCGAAAGGTGGTTGAGTCAGTGCTTGTAAAACCACCAAAAGACTCCAGGTGGGCATTAGAGGTCTTATAGTTGGATGTAGATTACTCAATCCTCTTAAAAATCTTTTAATCAGAGGTTGAGCAAAGCTGGAGAGGCCATGTATAGTTCCCCGATAATGCGAAATCGCTGCTGTATAAACCTTTATGGACGAGGGTTTGAGTCCAGACTGATGCAATTCAAAGAGAAACTGAAGTATCTGTGAAACAGAAGCTGAAGGGGCCAGAAAATTGGCAAATGTAAATTGGCAAAGTTAGAGAATCTCTGCCATTTTGCCGCGTACGACTTGCTAGTAGATGGTCGTAGCGCAGATTCGAGGATATACTGTAGGTCTGGGTGTAGACTCTGCTGAGCAGGAATAGTTGGAACAGTTTGTGGTGTCAATACCGTTGTATCAGAGGTGATCATTGTATCCTCCATGCAGTCAGTTTCAGCAATAGCAAATCTGGGTGACGGATTGCGCCCTCCCTCTGGGTAATGAGATAAGGAAGAAGAGGGAGTTGGAGAAACTCTTCTCTGGAGACGTGAAGGAGAGTTGAGAACCATGGTTGGCGTGGCCACCAGGGGGTGATCAGTACCCCTGTGGCCCCGTCGTGAATGATCTTTGCCAACACTCTCATGATGAGTGCGATCGGAGGGAAAGCGTAAAAAGTCATGTTTGTCTAGGGAATCATGAAAGTGTCCCCGAGGGAGTCCTGATCCACTCCCGCTCTGGAACAGTATGTCGTGCATGCCCTGTTCCGTTGTGTGGCAAACAGATCGATGTCTGGCTGGCCCCATCGGTGAAACAGCATGTCGCGAACCCGATGGTCTAGCTCCAATTCGTGGGACCGCGACTTATGTCTGCTCAAGAGATCGGCGTCTGTATTTTCCGTGCCCACAAGGTGAACTGCTACAAGAGTGATACCTCTCGGTATGCACCAGTCCCAAATCTGCATGACCAGGCAGGCTAGTTTTCGGGATCAGGTTCCCCCTTGTTTGTTTAAATAAAAGACTGTCGCCATGTTGTCCGAGGTCACCTGGATGACCTGCTGCAGAAGCACATCCTCGAATGATTGAAGGGCTTTGAAAATGGCAAGAAGTTCCAGAAAATTGATATGGTTCCTGCAATCCCGATGACTCCATATCCCTTGGGTACGTAGATCGGAACAGATTGCTCCCCATCCCAGTAGAGACATATCGGTACCGAGGGTTATTGTAGGGTACCGGGGTCGGAATGGAACGCCTATGGTTAGATTGGCTGGGTCTATCCACCATAACAGAGACTGAAGAACAGAAGCCGGGAGTCGAATCCTTTTAGTAGGGGGGTCTATCTGTGGTCGAAACACCCCGTTGAAGAACAGCTGAAGGGGACGTAGCCTGAGTTTGGCGTTTGGAACCACAGCAATGGAAGCAGACGTGACCCAACAGACTCTGAATAGACTGGGCGGGAGCAGTTCTTGCTTGTCGAATCCGAGCGATGCAATGAGCAATCCCATGTCGTCTGTCCCGAAGAAGGAAGGCTCTTGTCAACGTCGAATCCAGTCGGGCTCCGATGAAGTTGATCACCTGCGTAGGGAGAAGGGAAGATTTCTGTCGATTAATACAGAGTCTGAGATCGTGCAATAGAGCACATGTAAACTCAACAGCAGACGAAAGTCCTGCTTCTGTGTTGGCGACCAGCAACCAATCATCAAGGTACGGGTATATCTGAATTCCACGTAATCGAAGGTGTGCACAGACAGGGGCCATACACTTCGTAAAAACTCTTGGTGCAGTGGCCAATCCAAATGGTAGCACATTGAATTCATAGATTCCAGAGTCCACCGCAAAATGAAGGAAACGCCTATAACTTGGATGTATTGAAATATGAAAATAGGCATCCTTCAGATCCAATGAGGCGAACCAATCCCCTCTTCCCAGCAACGGAAGAATACTTTGAAATGTGGTCATCCGAAACTTCTTTGGTGTTATAAATCTATTGAGAGCTCTCAAGTCCAATGTTGGTCTTAGACCCCCATCTCGTTTCGGAACCATAAAGTATCTGGAATAGAATCCGTGGAATCCTTCCGATAACGACAGGCGACGAATAGCTCCTTTAGCGAGGAGTTGATGAATCTCGTCTAACAGTACCAAAGAAGTTGGAGTATATTGAATAGGATTCGCTGATGGTACAACGTCGAATTCGATTCCATATCCGTGCTGGATGATAGATAACACCCATCCATCAGATGTGATGGACTCCCAAATGGAGATTCGACTCTTCAGTTGATCCCCAAATGAGAGGGGGGAGTTGGAATGAGAGGAGAGGTTCACTCGTCACATCAGCGCTATCGCCTGTCCGTATCGAAAAGGCGGCAGCCCTGTTGGAAGCGCTGTGGCGGTTGTTGCCTGCAACGCTGCTGACGTTGATGCAGTTGCTGCTGCCGAGGCGGAAACTGTTGAGGGTACTGTGGACGTGACCATGACCACATGGGGTAGAGATTGCAATTCCATACGAAGGGCGGTCATCCTTGATTCATGGATTTTCTTCAATTTGCTGTCCGTCCTTGCATGGAAGAGACCGGAACCGTCGAACGGCATCTCTTCAATTCTCTGCTTCATCTCATCCAGAAAATTGCAATTACGCAACCAGGCGTGCCTGCGGAGGGAAACTGCACCGGCCAGCGACCTTGAATCAGAGTCCATGTGGTGCCTCGCGGTAGAAAGCTGTTGCACCGCCACTTGCATAGCTTCCTTAACAAAATCTTAGCAAGTTCGCCCTGGTTTCCCGGAAGAGTATCGATGATGGCGTCCAGGCATTGCATCAGGAAATACTGGTAATGTGCCAGGGTTGCCTCATAATTGGAGATTCTTAAACCAAGGCCCAAAGCTGCGTATACCCGGCGGGCGAGAGAATCAACCTTTCTACCCTCTTTGTCACGAGGTGAGTTGTGTCCATGGACTTCCCGACCCTGCGAGGATTCTACAACAACCGAATTCAGCTTGGGGTGGCAGAGAAGAAATGGGATGTCCTCTTCCCGCACCTGATACATGGACTCGTATTTACGAGAGGTCAGTTGTGGATTAGCTGGGAGGTCCCACGGCTGGGTCATTGCCTGCCGTAAGGTCGTAATAAACGGCAAGGCAATAGATGTGGATCGTTCACCTCTAACCACATCATAAAAATGATCAGTGCTCGGTCCCGGCTATTGGTGGGCTTCTATATTGAGCGATCTCACTAGTCTGGCCACAGATCGTTAAACGATATGTACGGTTCCTCAGGCGACCCCGGACCCTGGGAAGCAACTAGAGCATCCGGCGAGGTTGAGTCAGCCTCAGACTCTTCGGATTCCATCCAGTAGGGGGGTGGTACACTGGAAGAAGACTCTCCTGGAGACTCCAATCTGCCACTCTCTCTAGATGGTGCCCTTGGGGCGTCTCTGGGCGTTGAACGGAAACGCTGCCGAGGCGCTGATGGTGAAGATTGTCCCCTAGAGGTTGGATAGTAGGCTGTAGAGTGGTACTCTTCCTTGTCTCAGAGCAGAGGAGTACCTGGAGTGGTACCAATCATCAGACCTCACATCCGAGGAACGGCTCCTACGGCTTCTTGGAGGGGAGATGGTGATCTCAGTATCCATCGGGATCGGAGGCATCGGGGTTGGTGATTGAGCCCTAGGTGGGGAGTCTCGTATTTCCCCATCAGAGATGGAACCCCTCCTCGAATCCATAATGGGTTCGGCTACCGGCCAGCGTGGTGAGCCCGGTGGGGTGACCCTCATAGCCGCCTGGATGGTCGGGACCGAGGGGGTCGTTTCCGAAGTAGGTATCAGAATCAAGGAAGAGGCCGAGCCCAAGTGACGGTGTTTTGCCTGCTCGGGGTTCTTCGGCTTCTTAACCGGCTTGCCCGTCTTATCCTTCTTGGCCTTCTTATGCACAGGATATTTATCTGAGTCGCTGTGTTTTCTTTTTTCCTTTTGCTTCTTCGGCAAGGAAACAGACTGATTGGCCATAGCATGAGCGCCTTCTTCAGAAGGGCGTGAGGGTGGAGCAATGGAGGAAGAGGCCGGACGTTGCGGCAGGTCAGCCAAAGTTGGACGGCCTTCGGGTGGGGCCACAACAGTGGAAGGCTTAGCCACCAGCCAATCAGATTGGAGGAGAGCCTGATCCCAAAGGAGTTTGCGGAGGCGGTTCTCCCTGTTCTTCCTCGCCTGTTTAGAGAAGGCCAAACAATGGCCGCACTTATTGGTTCTGTGCCCCTCCCCCAAACAAAGGAGGCACAGATCATGCAGGTCTGCGGCGGGCATTTTGGAACCGCATTTTCCGCACTTGCGGAACGCCGCCCGTTGCACCATCGTAGAATGAAGAAAAAAGGAGATACTAAAGCAGGAAAGTAATATTTTTGGGGGGTTTTTTATAGGAACGATAAAGAAGAAAAAATGGTGCAAAGTTAAAAAAATATAAGTGAAATACTAACAACAAGAACAAGGGATATAAACTTGGTAAGAGAAAGAGAGAGATTTTCGGACGAGCAAGAAGGTAACAAGTTGAGCGAGAGCGAAGCGGCACGAGGCACAACGAACTACGGTCGCAAAGACTGGAAAATGGCGGACACTCCGCTCCTTATATAATGCTAGGGGGGAGGGGGAGCGGAGTTCCCGCCAAAAACCGTTAGCTGTTAATCTTCCGGCCGCAGGCACAGAACCCATACGTGTGATGCACAGAGGACACGACAAAGAAGTGCTACCATCTATTATCTTCACTAAGGCACATAAAACTTATACAGCAGAGGGAACCTGAAAACAGTCTTACTTGTTTTGTCTATCACAGAGAAAGATGTACTTGTGCATGCTATTATTTTTAATTTATTCATTCAGAATATATGTATAACTCTTCATTTCAAGGCAGATTCTGGAGTGGTGAACAGTAGCAAGATAGAACAGATAAAAGAATAAAGACAGTAGATAAAAAAGGTGAAATTAAAACTGTGCCTTGTCAGCTAGAAAGGTTTTCCGGAACAAAGATGTCTTCAGCAGTTATTCAAAACAACATAGCATTAGTGCCTGCCTGATTTCCAGAGGCAGAGTTCCAAAGAATTGGGGCTGCCATTCCCTAATCTGTGGTCAAGAGATAGTGAACCACACCTCAAATCCCTTCTCTTAAGCGTAAGCTGTAGCAGACAGAATCTGAAGAGATGAAACACCCAACTCAGGCCCAGTCTTAAACAGCTTGCTGCTGTAAACATTATATTAAAATAGACTGCCAGAGCTTGGGACTCCTGATATTTGCTCGCTCATATTGCTCACTCTTCTGACTTATGGAGCCCCATAATCAGAAAACTTAGTCTTTTATAGGGGACTGTACTTACAACACACCTATGACGACTCCTGCCACTGAAGGGGGCAAGGCTTATTTGCTTTTAAAATTTGGCCATACTGAATTCTGGGAACCTAAGAATCTTTTGCTCAGTCCTTCAGCTTTTGCTCAGTCCTTTGCTCAGTATATCACCAATAGCTGTGACCATCCCTGCCAATACTTACCAGACAGGAAAAATCCCCAAACGGATAACAATAAACACCACACAAAACAGTATGAAGGTGGCATCACACAGTCGTTGATATTTGGCATAGTTGGCCATTTTTGCCACCTAGGAAAAATGGGAAAGGATTAAAGAAACACCAACTGCCAATGCAATGACCCATTGTTTACAAAACTTCTTCCAATTACTCTAGGTGTACTAGGAAAAAAAGTCAATGTAAGTAGGCACTTTACATAAAAGAACATGGAAGACACAAATCCTGCCTATAAGAATGACAGATTGCTTATTTGTAGCAGTGGTCCTTTAAGTATGAAGTCCCACATATGGGTTAAGCAACTATGTAAAAGATAACCACAGGTAACCATTCAGAACATTTTAGAGCTTAACAGAGCTTGAGGTGGAAGCCTTGCCCACTGCCTGTGTATGCTCCAGCCATGGTTCCTGTTTGCATCTCAGTTCCCAATCTGCCACAGTGGTGGAAAGTAAAAGGTGAGGCATCAAAGTGGGGATGAAGCTGGGTTGTGAGTTCACACACAACCAGTTCTGAAGAACCATGGTTACAGGTAAGCAATCTTTTCTTCTTCATATTCTCTGTGACTCATACAGATAGGTGACTAGAAAGGTACTAGATAGGTACTGGAGAAAGGAGATGACATGCAAGGATGTTCTGGTCAGCAGTAATGCCTGATTAATGTAGATGGCTGAGCCAGGTGGAATTGTGGTAGAGTAACCCACTTGAAAAAAGTGGTTGAAGATGTTGTGGCTCTGGTCAAATGGCTCTTTACTTGAACAGAGACTGGGAAATGAATCAAATGGTAGGCGAGGAGTATGGCTGAGAATAACCATTTGGTTTGATGCTGTGGGGATACCAGTTGGCCCTTTCTGGGACTGGAGAAACAGATGACGAAGCAAGATGATTTTCTGAAGGATGGCATCCTAGACATGTGGAATGCTCAAGCCCTCTACATGCTTCATTTTTAAGGGAAAATGAAGAAGCACAATTGGTACTACTATGCCTTGTTTTTAGTGAAATTGAGAAACAACTTTTGGAAAAGAAGAGCAGCCTGAGGGGAAGAACTTCATTATTATGAAAAAATAAGGAATGGTTGGTTGTGACATATAGCACAGAGCTGACTCACTCTGTAAGCAGACATAATGCTAAGACTGTACTTTCAAGGTGAAGAGTCAAATGCTGACTGTGGCAAGGGGTTCAAATGACTTAGACATTAGTAAAGTTAGTGCTATGGAAACGTTCCAAGAAAGAACTGGAAGAGATGTTAGTGGACAGAGGTTAGAAAGTCCTCAAGAAAGCTTTGTACCATAAGCATGTGAGAAAGCAGATCTTTCCATGTTGGCATGACTCAGTGAAATTTCTGCCAGGTACATTTTAATGGAAGAGAAGGCTACATTCTTGGGTTTTACTGAAAAAAAGAAGTCCAATGTGAATTGATGCCCTGAATGCTTTCCCCCACAACTGCCAGTGTAAAAAGTTCAAATGGATTATTTGTGTGAGACTATCAAGACCTCTAAGTACTTGGTTTGAGAATTTAAAGGGCTGGTTATTTTCCAGGCTGTAATGGGAAAGAACTGTAAATCCAGGTGCCTCAATCGTTCACTGAGATGAACAATCCAGCCCTACTTGAATAATATGTAGCAAGCATTTCTACTAAAACCAAAGTCCTCTGATCAAGATGGAGCAGCAATGGTTACACAACCAGAGAGATGGTTGGGGTTGCATCACACTGGTTGGGGTTGCAGAAGCTGAAGTCTTAGACAAGAGAACCTAGTTGAATCCACCAGTTCAGGGAATTTCTGACTGAATTTTGGATGGAGAGGTTAAGAATTTGGCATCTCTTTCTAGACTG
Source organism: Varanus komodoensis (assembly GCF_004798865.1). Classification (NCBI taxonomy): domain Eukaryota; kingdom Metazoa; phylum Chordata; class Lepidosauria; order Squamata; family Varanidae; genus Varanus; species Varanus komodoensis. The sequence goes on from NW_025335349.1 coordinate 26,603,992, forward strand.
GAAGTTCTCAAGGGCCGGGACTGCAGGGGCCTCAGATGGAGACAGACTAATGGGATGACCACTGTAGTCATGACCAGGAGTCCAAGAAGGGATCAGATTATGACATTAGAGAGTGGTGAAAAGCTCCCTTGCTATGAAACAAAGGTTGTCTCTTAGTATATATGCTCAGGTTTGAGTACAATCAAGAAATAATCTTGAGATGAGTGAAGTAGGATTTTTCCTCACAGACCTGAAGGCCAAGAGATTTTAGAAGGATAGGGCAGGTATAATGTCACTGGAGAGTTGATAATGGGAGTAAGAAAAAACCAAATATCAATGCAGGGGAATACTATGAACCCTTTTTGCCTTACGCAAGTGGCAACCATTGTCATACAATTTGTAAGTGCCACACTAGAGGAGGAAAAAGTTTGTTGCACAAGAACCTGAGGAATGGCTGAGAAGTGAGGGTATGGCAATATGGAAGTAGGCATCTCTAAAAGGTCTATTGTTGTGAACTACTTGTTCCATTGTAGAACAGGGCTGTAAGCACAGTCATCTTGAAATTTTGGGGTGTTATGTAGCTGTTGATACCCCAGAAGTCTAATATGGGGTGTATACCTCCACCCGTTTTGCAGATGGTGAAATATCTCAGGAAGAGTCCAGGTATTCCTTGAGCAGAGGGGAGCTTCTGTATTCAGAAGGATGGCAATTTCTTCTTGGAGCCAGGGCAGGATGGGTAGAATGGGAGACCCCTGAGGGAGGGGGCTCTTTGAACTCAATGAGCTAGCTCCAGCTGACAATGGAGAGTATCCACTTTGTTATGGCAGTATTCTTCCACACTGACAGGGACTGATGAGGAACCCTGAACTAGCTCTGTAATAATAATTAAAAATACCATTTGGTCAGGGCTCTTAACATGAATAGGTTGTATTTATTTTGGAAGGGTTCTTTTGATTTGAGAGGAGATAGGATGTCTATTTAACACCCTGGTTTTGATCCTGAGTCAACACAGCAATAAGACAGGCACTAATGTTGCCAATATTGGAATGAATGATTAGAGGAGGAAGCTGTTCTCATTTTATGGGCAGACACCTTCATTTTCTGTACCTGATCTAGGGTATTACCCATGAACACACTGAATAGTTCCTCACTGTTAAGCAGGCAGGTCTTCTAATGTTAACTTTGATTCTTGCTGAAGTTCTGAGGTGCAAAACCAAGCATGTCTCCTAACAGAAATTATGTCTGCCACGGATTTTGAACCACAGTCAGCCATGTGGCAGAACACATTAGTTTCCTGTGTTGCCAGCCTCTGCACTTTGATTCGCAATGACATTTCTGAAATCAGATAGAGCGGGGAAGAGACGCTGACCTGTCTCTTGTGATCCCTGGAGTCCCCCAGAGGTAAGAGCTCAAACCATGCTCTGGGAGAACGGACTCAGTGATAGGTCACATGGCGAGGCAGAGAAGTGGTGGCTGGGCGACACGGACAGCATGGGAGAAGGGTTGCGTGCAAGAAGTGAGCTGCACACAGGAAGCGAGCTGTGCACAGGTGAGGAAGCTCTGTCTGAAAATCGGTTGTGTTTATCCAGAGTATATGGCTTTGGGACTGCGGGAGTTCCATCGAGGGGGACCCGGGGTCTAGAGTGCATGGGCAGCCATCACACTGCAAAGCAGCTGGTGCAAAGGCAGCCAACTGGGTGGCGTGGCACTTCTTGTGTTTGGGGGCAGCCACAGTCTCTGCTGGTCCCTCTGGGGCAATAGCCCTTTTCTTCAATCACTTGGCTGCCTGTGTGTTTTCTTCAGCAGAGGATAGTTTTTCAGCCTCTGATCTGGAGGAGTCAGCCATGTTCAAGGCGTGCTGCCACAGAGCAAACTTCAGGCAACCTGTCTGCTGCTGGAGTGTCTGCTTTTTACACACCTGGCAGTGAAGGCAGGTTTCCACAACGTGCTCCTCACCAAGGCAGAGGAGAGAGGCAGCAGGAGCGGCCATCCACGGCAGGCAGGCGAGCAGTGCAGGAAGCACAATAGTGGAAGGTTGAGAAAAAAGGAGGAGAGGAGTCTTTGTTCTCCTTCCCACAGGTAGGAGAGAGCATGGCAAGGAGCGGCCTTGGAGTGAGGATTACAATGGAAAGTTGTTGTAGAGATTAATCGAGAAAGGTAGGAAGAAATGTTTAAAAAATATATTGAGAAAACAGCAGATGGAGAGTTCTAGCTAATAAGAAGAGCAGTGGAAGTTCCCATCAGCAATGCTACTGCATGTGCAGTCGAAAATGAACTGAGGGGCTGGGCAAGAGACCCCCCAGATCCCCAGAGGGGGCAGGGCAGGGCTCCCATCCACTCTGTCATGCTGAGCTGTGTAAGTTTTTCTCCGATCCAGATCTTGCACTGCGTGGCAAAGCCCATATATGTGTGACACACAGAGACCATGAAGAACCAAGGTTCATCACAAAAAGCCCAGAAAAGCAAGCAACTGCAGAGCAGGTGTAGTCAAGTAAGAGCTTGCATATCTAACTAGTAATTATGCATATGATAAGAAAGCCCCCAGTCATGCTGACCACCCAGGCTGCTAGCACTGTTTAGATTTGAGGTATCCTGTATCAGAACATACTGTAAGTCAAATCAAATGATGCTATAGCTCATGAGCAGTTTCTAAAGGATCCTGGTTTTGGGGGGGAGGGCAAACATTTGTTGCCAGAGATGTCCTCAAACCTGAAATATTTCTGATTGCCACAATGTATTGTTTAAACCCTTCATTTTTCTTTCCTTGTGGATAAAAGATCTCACATTAAATTTTCTTCAAAACTCAAGTATTATTCTTTATGTAAAGAAGATCAGTAGTGAAAACTGAATAGGAGTGATAGTGTGTGGACACAAATCCTAGAGTCAAAGTAAATGTACTCACTTCTAGTAAAGGATCTGATGCATCATGGAGAAGCATGATCAAGGTTCCTACACGCACCATTTTGTTCATGTAAGAGAAGGTAATGAGTACTATTGTAGCGAAATGATGGATTAACATAATCTGGAAGTCCTGAAAGGAGAAGAAGTGTGCAAATCATAATGGAAACCAAGGAATTCATATACCAATAGAGTACACAACATAATTTAAATTAAAGAAAAACGTTCAGGTATGCCTTAGCACAAATGTTGGTACACCTTCAAGACAAGGGTGATTTATTTACAGAAAGGTAGTCTAGATGCCCAACCATCTATTCATTGTAAACCAAACCAGTGGGTTATTAACATTCTTAAGAACCTATCATTTTTGCCTTCCCAATTATTTGTCTCTTTTAATCTTCAAAACCTGACATAGATTCCCAACCTGATAAACATCCGGAGACCAAGTGCAGAGTCAATTCTTTACTGCATAAAGTGGGTGGACAGAGGTGGAAAACAACAAAATCAAAATCACTTAAGATGTAAGGGATTATCCTATATTCCAAGAAACTTCAGGAATTTCATCAAAAGACTGTATTTCCTTCATCAAAAGCTATCAGAAGAATGTTATGGTCACAGAACAGAATGATTTGTTGTGTAACAGCAACTCTCTATGTGGTTAGTTTGAATATAACAGTTCAGATTACCAAAGGAAGGGAGAGAGAAAATGAAAGAAAAAATCTTATCTGTAAAGATATTGCTCTGAGAGAAATTTCTGATGGCATTTTAAGATACTGGACCTTTTTTCCCTTCAGCAGCTTTTCAGTCTTGTATCTTGGTAGTCTTTTCTTGTAGACTCATGATAAGCAACCTATCCTTGTCTGCCTGAGGCAGTGTAGCAAATGGTGTCCCCTCCCGCACAAGGCAAGTACCCAGAGCAAGCCAAATTATTTTGGCATATGAGGCAGAAAATCCCACAAGCACTACTCTCCATCTCTGGCCGTTTTTTTTAATTTTGTTTTGTTCTAAGAATAACTACCATGCTACAGAATGATGAAACCCCAATGCTTAAGCCGCAATCAGGAACTCAAGTCTTAAAAAGCATACATGAAACAAAGCAATTAAAATAATTGCTGGCCCATTTTCAAAGCTTTTCCTTTAATTTTCCAATTGACTACGTCAACATATTGACGCATGTGATCCCCAGCCTTCCAATAGACTACCAGGTAAGATTTTATTAGAGCTTCCTTAGCAAAATAAAGTATGTACGCCCACATATAGAGGAGCCAACAATCCCAACAGTCAGCAAAAGGAGAGAAATTACACTAGCCAGAGTGCCTAAATGAAAGGTCGGCTCCTATAACCATATGTATAAGAGCACTTTCGGAGCAGTTTCCATTGAGACATCTCTCTGAAAATGTTTTACTGAAAGGGGTAATGCACAGTAACTTTTCAGGGAGGATTCACAATCAGAATATTAAACTTCTGAAGCTTAGAAATTAACTGAAAATAAAAAGACCACATACAGGAGGTGGAAGGAAGGCCAGGCTACAATGGAAGAATACAGGCAGATAGTACAGAATTGCAGGGATGGAGTCAGGAAGGCTAAAGCTAGGAATGAATTGATAGCAAGGGATGCTAAGAGCAACAAAAAAGTGTTCTTCAGGCATTTTCAAAGTAAAAACCAGAGGAAAGAAATGGGGGTACAGTTAGTCAATGTGGGCGGCAAAAAAATAACAGATGACAAAGAAAAGGCAGAAATGCATAATTCCTACTTTGGCTTAGTCCTCTTCCAAAAGATCTATGACCTTCCTGATGAAGAGAAAGTACAAGCTAAAGGAGCAGGATGGCAGCTCAAGATTAAGGATCAAAGGTCCCAGTGTGGGGGTGCACTTTTTTATTATCAAATAAACAAAATATTCATTTTTCTGACCAATTTATATGATGCAATTTATTTGTATTGTAAGGTTTTTTTCTAAGTTTTTGTTGCTATGGATTTCATTTTCTACTGCACTGTTATTACTTAATAATTAACTATTAAAATTTTAAAAAATAATGAATTCAAATCTCTGTGACCCAATGAACTCCATTCTAGATTGATAAAGAAGTTGGCAGAAGAACTCTTAGCGCCACTCTCTATTATCTCTGAGAAATCATGGAGGAAAGAGCCAGTACCAGATGGCCGAAGAAGGGCTAATATTGTCCCCGTCTTCAAGAAAGGAAAAGAAAAACCTGGGAACTCCTACAGACCAGTCAGTCTGACATCAATGCTTGGGAAAATTCTGGAGCAGATTATAAAGCATTCAGTTTCTAAACACCTTGAAAACATTAGAGTGATTGATGGAAGTCAACATATATTTCTCAAGAACAAATCCTGCCAGGCCAGTCTGATTTCATATTTTGACCAGATAATCTCACTGATGGACTGTAGGAATGCTGTGGGCATGATATTATCTTGGTTTTAGCAAAGCTTTTGACAAACTGCCCCATGATAATCTGATTAGCAAAGAAGAAAAAAGTAGGCTAGATGGAACAACTATCAGGTGGATCCACAGTTGGCTACTGAATTGGACTCAAAGAGTGCTCATTAATGGCACCTTCTCAAGCTGGGGAGAGGTAACAACTTGGGCACCCCAGGGTTCAGCCCCGGGCCCAGTGGTCTTCAACACTTTAGTTAGATTTTGATGAGGAAGTACAGGGAATTTTTATCAAATTCACAGATGATACAAAATTGATAATACCCTGGAAGACAGGCAAAAGATTCATGGTGCTCTCAATAGGCTGGAATGCTGAGCTGAAAACAATAGAATGAAATTCAATAGGGACAAACACCAAGTTCTCCACCTGGGGCAAAGAAACCAAGTACATCATTTCAAGATAGGAATACTTGACACAGCAATACTGCACATGAGAAAGATCTTAGAATTGTTGCAGATTACAAGCTAAACGTGAATCAGCAAGGTGATGTGGATGTAAAAAGGGAAAATGCTCTTTTAAGCTGCACTAATAAAAGTATCACTTTCAAATCATGTGAAGTACTAGTTCCCCTTTGGTTAGGCCTCGTCTGAAGTACTGTGTCTGGAGTACTGTGTCTCCAGATGAGCAGCACATATTAAGAAAAATGCAGACAAGCTGGAAAGGGTTCAGAGGAGGGCAACAAGGATGGTCCAGGGACTGAAAACAAAGCCCTATGAAGAGAGATTGAAAGAAGCGGGCATGTTTAGCCTTGAGAAGAGAAGACTGAGGGGAGATATGAAAGCACTCTACAAGTACTTGAAAGGCTGTCAAGAAAGAGGAAGGGTAGGAACTTCTTTCGATCATTCCAGAGTGAAGGACACAGAATAACGGGTTCAAAGTATAGAAGTCATATTCCAGCTAGATGGCAGGAAAAAAATCCTGACTGCTAGAACAGTACAACAATGAAACCGATTACCAAGTGAGGTTGTGGGCTCTCCCACACTGGAGGCATTTAAGATGCAACTGGACAGCCATATGGGAGGGGCAGTTTAACTTGGGTGTCCTGCAGTCAGCTGGGGGTTGGACCTGCTGGCCTTCTGGGCCCATTCAACTCTACTATTCTGTGATTCTATGACAGACTGGTTTTGTCAGAGCAATGAACTGTTCACAGACTGAGGGCTTCTGATATTAGGCCAAGGGCCACACACAGGTTGCCCAGTCCTACACAAAGAGAATGGTCAAACCAGATGTCATGTTTCTCATGTGTACATCTGTAGAAATCATTCTGGAATAACATCTTCTTTTCCATCCAAAATTGAATATGTTGGGTTGTCGCTCAAAAACTCCTTTTCTGGTGCACCTCTGGCATCATCTAAACTATTTATATCAATGCATAAGTTCTTAATTATGTTAATGTATGTTTTATTTTTATTTAACTGTTTTATTGTGATTTTATTCTGTTAATTTATTATATTTTAATTGTATTATTTTATTAATTTTATTTGTTGATTTTATATTGTAATGGCTGCCCAGAGATCAAAATGCTAACAGGTGGCTTTTGAACAAATCTAATAAATAAATGTGGGTCTGCTTTCAATGTTCCCATCCAGTGCCTTACAAACAGCAAATAATGGCATCAAACAAATATTAATTTGCGTTGAAAAGAACATGTTTACTGGTGATTATATATAAAATATAATTTAGTAGTACCTCTTCAGACCACAAAATATTTCAAAAATAAATTTAATTGAATGGCAGGCTGTCCCATAGCTCTATAGATTAATTAAAAATTCAGAACAGTAGTAATTGCATTAAAGATCATCTGAATCTTTGCTGTTGTTATTTCTCCCCTACTGTCCTTCATTTAGGGAAGTAAATATTCCAGAAAGTTTGATGCTATGGAAAAAATACTATTTCTTCCATTTTTCTGAAAAATAAACAATACTTTTTCAGTGCTCTTTACACATCTACACTCACTTTGTTGATTTAGGATAGCCTTCCCTAAACTGGTGCTCTATAGATACTTCGGACTCCCATCAGTCTCACAGGCACTAGTCTAGTCTACAGAGATATGTGAAGGGCTGATGGAGGAACATAAAGCAGGCTTTATACTCCTAAAGCTATGTTATGTTTAATTGGGTTTGCTTACAACATTGTAATTAAAACTTTAAAGGCAAACTCAAGTTAATAAATTTGTAATTATCTAAATATGCTATACTTTTAAATTTAATATACTAAATGTGAAGATTGTGAGCATCCTAAAATATATGTAACATTAAATTTTAGTTTTTTAATGACCGACTAGAGCAAAAATCAACAAGTAGTCTCTAAAACATCTGAATCCTCTAAAAAGCAGGAAGAACTGGAGACAGAGTAAGACTGATGTTCAGCATCTGTTCCTATTTACAAGGAAGTTTAGGGAAATTCCTCACCTGTTCTTGTTTGTGGAGTAAAGAGTAGGGATATCTGGTCTGACAGAAAACCTATTGAGATTTTAATCCACTGGGAAAGAAACCTTAAGTTAAAAAAAAATGTGGGTTTTAGATCAGAAGTACATTAAATTGATTGCTACAGCATCTGATGAGAAGAAGCCAAGAAACACAGAACTCTGTAGAACTAATCCCAAACTGCACATTTCCTTCCAATGACTGTATTATATGGTCATTTTACTCACATGTTGAAAAACTGAGAGTAACTTGGAGCATCCCTGAATGTCTATCATTAAATGATATATTAGATCTTTAATTTTAGTAAGGAATGGAATAAATAATTACAGTGTGCACCTTACACAGATTTTTTTTTCAAAATTTCCAGATGGTTTCATTATATCCAGACATGTTGTATCTCTAGTCTTTCTATAAAACTGTGATTACATAGTTGTTAGCAATTGTGGGGGAGGATAGTAAAAGCTGGATAACTATATATTAACATTCTTAAATACTAAAAGGAAATAATCCATTTGTCCAATTTGTCAGGAAAAAAATAGTCTGAAAAAAACTGGTAGGTTTCTCTCTTATTTGTTGGGCTTCATGTACATAACTATCACCATGTTCTAGAAGCGTTATCCTTTCCCACTCAAATATCAAGGCCATTTCCTCTGTTTTGCAACAGTGCTTATCTTAGCTGATATTGCTCCTTACAAATCTGATGATGATGTCACCACTGTCTGAGTTTAACCTCAGCTGTTCATCCTCATCCAGCCCATTATCTAACTCAGACAAGTTCAAGAACACCAACTGTTTCCTTTCTGTTAAGAGATGAGCAACAGAGCTGGGCATCACCAATCTATTGGTAGCACTTTGCTCTCAAAGTGCCAAATTACTATCAGAGGTTTCTCACATGCACATATCTATATACATATGTACATGCGCGCACACACACAGAGATGGAAGATAAGGTTCAGCTGGGTGGGGCGCTATAGACTAGTGATGGAAATACTCTTTGAGCCAGAGGACTAAATTAAATGTTGGGGAATCAAATAACTTGGAGGAGATACATTCCAGTAATGCGCAGGGCCTAAGACAAAGAAAGCACAAAATACAAAACAACCAGCATACTGTAGCTTAAGGCCCTCACTACCAGTAAGGAGTCCCATACCAACTTTTTAGAATGGAGGAAAATTTCACAAAAGTCAGGAAGCCAGTGCACAATTGGTGGTTAGCACATTTGAGATTAGTCCTATAGTTAGATCTCCTGGGCCAAGAGGAGGTTTCTTAAACAAAGGTGTTATTACTGCCTCTTTTAGGCAAGATAAAAACTCTTTCCACAAGGAGACATCAATCACTCTCACAGCATCAGTTTCACCTTTGTGAATTTAATTAGGCAGGTAGGCCTAATCAAGTGCTTGCCCTCACCACTCCATACTCCATTCATATCCACGTGGAAAAGCTGGATAAGCAGTAGGCAAGGTTACATCAGTCTGACTTTCCCTAATACTGTGGTTGAAGTCAAGGAATAGTGCACCTTGTTTTTGCCATGTGCATTTCTCCACTGAGCAACTCAACTCTCTTGATGCAACAATTTATCATGACCAGCATTCTTGACTAGATTAAGCCATATGAGTGGCTCAAATGTAGTGTTTTTGCTGAAGTAGAGCAGGTTCTATATTCTCCACAGCCAAGGATAAAGTGACTGGAAATTTCTGTGGTTGCTTTTAGTTAACTGCAATTTGCCATGTTGTTTGAACCAGAAATTATGTTAAGCTTCATTAAGCAAACATCAGAAATCAAGGTTTGAGGTTGGCTTATTTAAAACTAACCATGGTTAGGGTTGATCATAGCTTGTTGCTGCAGATGATGGGATAAGGTATAGATAACAAAAAAACAAAAGTTTCTGAATGTTTCCCCACAGACACAAGAGAGAAGGAGAGAGAAGGGAATTCATTCTAGTTTGCACTAAACCATGTTGCACTAAACCATGGAAATGCTGCCAATGGCTGGGTTCACACAACACTACAACTTAAGGTTCAATAATAGCCCCACATTCAACCTATATTCAATACTGCATGTGGGTTGGCTTTGTTGTGTGAACCTAGTCAGTGTTTGCAGTTTGGGGCTTCAATCTTTCTTTTTAATGTTTCTTTAAATTTCAAATTTCTTTGTTTTCTTTGTTAAACACAGCATCATACAGAAGGTATAACGATTCTTTTTGCATCTAGGATTTTTTACTGGAGATATGTTTTTCTCTACATATCTAGTCTACATGTTTTTATTTAATCAGTTAATTTTCAGTTGCTTTTTATTTTTGCTGTTTCCTCTATCACCATGGCCTCCTTGAACTTACACAGGGAAACAGCCTGTATGATTTTAAGAACTCTGCTTTTAACAATCAGAGAAGTATTAAATTTCTTCTATAATCAAAGATTTCAAAAACTCTTGAACAGTACTGAAAATATAATCAATTGGCATGATCAAACTATCAAAGCATCTAAATCACAACTAATATCTGTCTCATTGAAGATGATCAAAACGCAGAAGCCTATCAATTCTGAAATGAGAACAGACAGAAGAAACAGGTTTGAAGAATGCGGAATGCTAGAGGATCACGTTGGAGCTGGCTGAGGGATGCAGGTCTTTTTTCTATCAAAACATGAATTTGACTTTGTCCTGAAAGAATTAACAGTATGCCCATAGAAAAGGACAGTGTGGAGCGAGAATGAATCATATGACTGAGTAATGTGACCAGAAGACTACTGACACTCACCTGGACAGTTTTGAAAAGTCTAGACACATGCCTGGCCCTCACAGTATATGCTGTACACATACCACATCCACAGTCACACTGGACCTCCAAAAGCAATGTCCTGTAGATAGAGGTAGCTGTTTGCTGCAGGACACTCAAGAAGGTCCAGACATACTCAATATAATGTTTCCAGATGAAGAAAAGCTTTTTTAAGCTCTCCTAAAACCACCTCCCAGGTTTCCAAGTTAACTTTGAAGTGCCAAATCAAGAATATAAAAAACCATGCAGAGGGATTCTTCTATTAAAAGGTAAAGGTTTCCCATGACATTAAAGTTCAGTCATGTCTGACTCCAGGGGGCAGTGCTCATCTCCATTTCCTAGCCAAGGGAGCCAGCATTTGTCCCCGGACAGTTTCCGTGGTCATGTGGCCAGCATGATTAAACACCGAGGTGCACAGAATGCTGTTACCTTCCCACCAAAGTGGTACCTTTTTATCTACGAGCTCACCCCATTTGCAGATTTGAACTGTCAACCTTTCAATCAACCAGCCCAGCAGCTAGAAAATGATAAAATGCTTATCCAGCCTCACAGGAGCAATCTTAACACACACACACACATATGCATACAATTATAACAAGTTTGCATTTTGATGAAAGTCCTATCATCAAAGTATGTTTTATTCATAGATATAACTGGTCATTCTATTGCTAGGTATGGACTGATTCTTTTCATTGAGAAAGAGTGAAGGGATGGTCACATGGCTTCTGGAAACAGGCTTATTTCTTACCTTTCGCTTTATATCTGTAAACTGCGAAAACATAAGAGCCCAGTAAAAGGCAAGCTGTGTGATATAATAGTAGTAAAGACCAGGTGTTATGGACTGAAAAATCAAAAGAAAGGTTTGTTTAAAAGAGTCATCAGACATCTGCATAAAAAACTATTTAAAGACTGAACTAATAGGAACTGATCTCCTTCCACTCTGTACATGAGACAAGTCTGAACGTAAGCTTCCATTATTTTAATAACAAAGAAGCTATTCTGTCTTACCACTCCCACCCTGACTTCCTTGCATACAGTTGCTGTTACATTTTTAAGACTGTAAGGGATTTGACCACAAATCGTCCAACATGTTTAGCTGTGCCCTTAACATAAACGAAGCAACTATCATTTCCACTTAAGCCAAATGCTGAGACAACAGCAAAAACTTGCACTATGCCTGACATCTGACTGCCTGACCACCACCATCAAGGATGCCTGAGAGAAAGAACTGCATCTCCTCCACTTCCAGACTACAGCTCTTTCACTACTGGGAGGTGATGGTATTTCTAATGTCCCCTAAAATCAGGAAGAGAGATGAGAGAAAGGGCTAACACAGAGAACTGCCTCCTGCATTCCATCTTTATCATAAATGCAGCTACTGGGTGCTAGGAACAGCATTAGGCTTCCTCATATCCTAAATGCCTGGTTTAGTTTCAAGGAACAGAGAGCAAATTAAGATCTCGGGGGGGGGGGGGGGGGGGAACAAGCCAAACCATCTCTGAGGCAGTGGCTTCAACAGTGGATGGGAAGTTAAAAAGCAGCTGCAGCCTGCGGTAAGAAAAGCAGAAAGAACTCAAGTCTCTTTGTCCCATCTTGTCAAATATGACAGGCCTTTAGTAATTGATAATTGCCTCCTTCATTTAACTCAAATACATTATAAATCTTATGATAAAGAGACAATTCCAAGGAGGGGCAAAAATGAGATGCTTGACAAAGCATATAATGACAATGGAAAAGACCTGACCTATATCCCTAGAATCTCCCTTTCAACATAACCAGGACAATACACTGCAAATCCCATGCATGGGCTTTCATGAATCAGAACTCCATGGCATGTAACATGCACCTATATAAAGGTTAGTTCAGGAGGCCTTATTCATTTTGACATTTGTTCCATGTTCTTGGAACTGCCTTCCATCAAGGTGAATGGATAAGCCCTTGCAAACAGGAACATTCTGTTCATCAGTGTCTCTAAGGCAAACTGCTGGCTCACAAAGTAAGTTACTAGGCAAAATCTGAAGGTCTTGCGAAATTGTACACTCATACTCAACAAAGGGCCAAACATCTTCTAAACTGTCTTAGCATAGCATTGCTACGAGCATGTAACGGTAAAACTGACACATACCTGAAAAGGATAGTTGTACCAGCATTGTCGTGTATCCCAAAACCAGGGTGACTATGAAAGAGGAAGAGGAAGAGAGAGAGATTAATTTTCTTTTAGCTAGAAAAAAATCTATTATACAAGACAGCTTCAGCTATAACCATGTAATAAATAAATATTGTTGGAAAACATTTAGGTTATTTAATTTATTCTGCGTCTAGACTCACTTTTGAGTCCTACAGGATTGTAAAAAGAATAAGGACTTTCTACAGGAATAAACAATCCTTCAAACCCAGATTTTGGAGATGGGATAACCTGAAGGAAGTGAAGAAAGGAGACAGGGCAGCTGCCAAGTCATTGGGATGTTCCTCTGAGGAATAGGTTAAGGATGCTGAATAAAAAAAATTGCACTCTTACATTCAGTCACATCTCTAATGAACTACAGGAAGGCTCCCTAAATTTTCTGGATTCATGGGCACAAGATGCCTAATCAGTGGATTGCAACTTTGGTTGCATGTATCAATCTTCTGTGTGTTATTCATGAAACCTTTTGTTTCTATTGGACATTGCAATGCCTCTTTAGAAAGAGATGATCTAATTCAGCTAATTGATGGCAGTACCGATACTTCCATTAAAGATACATTTTGGCAACATCCAGTACTTGTTTCTTTTTAGGAGGAGGTTATTACACAGTTAAATGTTGTACTGAACAGTCTTTATTCACTGAGGTATACATTCTTTTAAATTATTTACCTGCTTCACATAAATTAACAAACAGAAGAGAAAATGGATTCTTTGGGCATTCCTGAAAGTAGACTGATATTACAAAACTGAAAGAATAAATACTTGGCTCCTATAATGGAATGGACTGTTGTCTTTACTATGAGGGTCAAGTTTAGTACCTTTGCAAAGGCACCTGAAGAAAAGGTAGAGTTTGATTTTGACTCAGATGAGATGGCTGAGAAGGTAACTGATATGGCAGGTGTTTCAAGGTCACAGCAGATGGAGTTACATGGGAATGTGTGGAATAACCTCAAAAGCTATTCTGAAACGGTGGAAATGAAAATACTGCAGTAGGAGAGGGAAGAGGCACTAGAAATTACAGTCCCCAAGGTTAGGCATTAAATGAGGGGAGAGATCAGCTTAGGTTAACATGCCATGCAAAGATATTTGCTGCTCAATTTTCCCCCAGTAAAAGTTTCCCCCTAATAGCAAAATATGGATGGTACTGATAGCCAGAATGGGAGGACTAATCATTTCCCATCTATCTTGGGTCAACGTTCTTTCCATGGGCTGCTTTATTTGATAAAGGTAGCCACTCCTATTGCTACAACTCCTGTTTGTAATCTGACCTACTGCATAGCCTGAAGAAAAACTCATTCCTTTGCATCGTTTTTCAAAAATACAGTTAGTTATTTCAAATGTTGGCTCTGAGACTTCTCCGTAGTGGGAGGCAAAGCAGCAGTCCCTGATGCTTACAACACTTTTGCTACATGGAAAATGGTTCACAGACATCACTTTCAAATGAATATCTATTTGGTCCACTTCTGTTGAAGCCTGTTAGAATTGTTAGAATGTTGTGTGCACTTCATACATCTCCATGTACACATAAAAGTGTGGGGAGGAGAGATTTTAAATTGTTTTTACGGTACCCATGAGCACCGTGCTGGGGATCCCTCCACTATACAGCAGTATCAGGAGATACTAGTTTCTCCTACAAGATATTTCAGGATGCCAAATAAGGCTCTAATCCCTCTTAAACTAAGAATTTGAAAAAATATGCAGGTTAAAATTATTGGATCACTCTGTTTTGGGTCCCCCTACGCTGAAGGGTCATCATCCATGTTAGAGTGAGCCGCCCAGAGGCTTCAGCGAATGGGGCGGCATAGAAGTCTCATAAATAAATAAATAAATAAATAAATAAATAAATAAATAAATAAATAAATAAAGCAAACAAGTAGAGTATCTTGTTAATTGGAAAGTTAGCAAACTCTATTTTTACTCATTCTACATTTGCCCAATTAGCATGGATAGGTGGAGAATGCTGGAGTTGTCAGACTACTTTCTGTTAAGATGGCACCATGGTTACTCTTCATCTCCAGATCCAAAAAGACAATGGAGTTCATACTCCAAAGTGTTCACTGTACTCCAAATTATTCTTTCCATATACCCATTGGCACAAACCAGTGAGGTGTGCTGAATAATAGTAGAAACTGCTAGGCCTTCATCTTTAATTGATTAATATCTGGGGTGGAATCCATTGGTGTCATTCTACTTTTGATCAGTAGGTGCCTCTGCTGATAGAAGGACGCTCAAATATGCCGATTCCCCTTGCCCTTGGCAGCTCAAGAACAGAATTTTTTCATATTTTGACTGGGTAACCTCCCTGATGGAATTTGGGGATGCTGTGGACATAATAAATCTTGACTTCTGCAAAGTTTGTACCAAGATGGGGAATATTTGGCTCAACTGATAACTAATACCCTGGAAGATAGGCAAAAGATTCATGGTGCTCTTGACAGGCTGGAATGCTGGGTTGAAAACAATAGAATGAAATTCAATAGGGAGAAACACCAAGTTCTCCACTTGGGGCAAAGAAACCAAGTACATCATTGCAAGATGGGAATACCTGGCTCAACAATACTGCACATGAGAAGGATCTTAGAACTGTTGGAGATCACAAGCTGAATATGAATGAACAATGTGATGAGACTGCAAAAAAGGGCAAATGCTCTTTAGGCTGCATTAATAAAAATATCACTTCCAAATCATGTGAAATACTAGTTTCCTTTTGCCTAGGCCTCATCTCCAGTACTGTGTCTCCAGATGAGCAAAGCAGATTAAGAAAATGCAGACAAACTGGAAAGGGTTCAGAGGAGAGCAACAAGGATGGTCCACGGACTGAAAACAAAGCCCTGTGAGAAGAAGTGGGCTTGTTTAGCCTTGAGAAGAGAAGACTATGGGGAGATATGCACTCTACAAGTACTTGAAAGGATGTCACAAAGGGGAAGGAATTGGGCTCCTTCCATTAGCAGAGGCATTCAGTTTTTCAAATGCTATGTCACAAGTGGAATAGCATCACTGGATTCCACCTTGATATTTTAACTGCTTGTTATTGAATAATGTAATTTTCATCCTTCTAGTAAAGAACTAAATGACATAGTTTGCCAAGATCCTCATGTCTGTCACGGCAATGCATCCTATTCAAGATAGTACCTAGAAGACAATTCTTAAAAAGACTGTTTTTTTATGGTTTGGGGGAAAAAGTTCATACTATTCTTGACAAATAACCTGCTAACATAATTCGTAAGCGTCATATATGCTTTTTGCCCTGCATGAACCTGTTAATACCTTTATTTGGATTCTCACTCTTGGTCTATTATTTATTCCAAGATCTGATTTACTCTGCTTGCTTTTGTAACCTGGGAGCAAAGCAAACTGTTCAGTGATACGGTAAATAAGTATTCCTTATAATCAGGGCACTATCCAAATAAACTGGTCTTATGAATGACCTCATCTGTAGCTGTGCTGTATGGCAGTGATTTGAAGTGGCAAAAATGTGCTGTTTCTCATTTATTAAAAGAAAAGTGCTATACACAGGCACATAAAAACCACTACAAGAGAACAACCAAAGGAGAAGGACCAGCACCCTTTCCACAGAACAACAAAGAGCATTATAATAAATCACAAATCTGTATGCCTGGTTCTCTGTTGAGAAACAAGGAAACATAGCCTTTCTGTAATGCATGATATAAAGGCTATCCTTTCTGGACTGCTAGAAGTAATTAAATGGGGAAGCGGGAATTCAATTAAAAATGCTAGGGAAGTACGAAATGGTCAGGCAAATCTGTAATTTCAGGTTTGCTTAGTATAAATTGAGCACCAAACACTCACCGACCAAAGAAATCTGAATCCATAGGAAAATATACATAAATAAAATATAAGCCTCCACCTGAAAATGATAAACAGAAAGGAATTAAACAGCTGGCATTAAAATCTTAATGTTCATTAAGCAGGGGTGTAGTAAGAGCCAAGACCAACATGAAACAGAAGCAAATCTAGAACTCACAAGCATATAATTTGTCCTCTGAAAACTGTAATGTTCTGTTCATGACCAGCTAAACACCACCAACCTCTGTAACATTATTTTAAAAATGAATGTGCTTCAGGGGTGTACATTTAATTCCATAAAATGACCATTAAAAGATTTTTAAATACACAGACCCACTAGTGCAAGTAACAAAAAAAGTTTACACGTGGCAATTCAGTAGTCTTGACACCCACAAGGTTCACTAATCTAGTAGACACACGTTAAAAATACCCAATCAGACATTAACCAGTTTCCAATTTAGAATATAGACCAAAGACAGCTGGAGGTCAAATGAAACTCCGACTCACCTAAGACAAGTATCTTGGGGAAGAAGCCACTGAGGAAGAGAAGTAGAAGCCATAAAAGTAGCAGGCAGGAAGGCAAAGCTGCTCAGATACTACAGTGATAGAAGCCATGCAGAAAAGGGTAAGAAAATAAATTTAAGTAGGACAGAAAAGGAATAAAAGTTCAGGAAAAATTCAAGGAAGTTCTTTGAAAAATAATTTCAAAAGATTAAAAGCCTGCAAATAGATTGACAGTTGCCTCAGTGATCTGCCAGCATTACTAAATATGAGTTGGTGGCACTGACAAACTGGAAGAGATGTATCTACCCAGGAACTTTTTGTTGTACCCAATAGTTTGGATGTGCTAAACAAATATCCAAATGCCTTTGCAAATAATAAGCAAATTTTTCATACTATTTGCTGATTGTTAATTAGCCAACTGTTTAAAGACCACCTTTGATCAAAGATTCAGAGACCACAACATGTCAATTTTAAAAAAGAAACAACTGAAGCTATTAAGAGGTGGACTGCACACAAACCTACATGCTCTCACAGAACTTCATGACGGTGCTTGGTTTATCCTGGTTCCTCCGATGGCGAAACCAGCGCTGGATTTTTCGGACATCCCAATCTAGTTGTTTTGACAATCCCTCTAACCTTCTTGCATCCGGACACTAGGAGGTGATCAAATAGATGTAAAGAGATTTCTTTCGTTCCTTAGCAACCTTCCAAAACAGAGTCTTTCCATTCTTCCCCAATTATGCTTCGATCCACAACCTGCTGTAATTTATCTGGAATTGTACAGACAGTATTTTGCTAGGAAAAGTAATCATGGTTAAATAATCTGTTTGAAAAACAAATTCTTAGCAAAAGTCTGCATTGAGCTTGGCAACACATAGGCCACATGTGGCCTCGACTGCCCCACACTACCTTCCAAATTTCAGGTATCTGTAGTACTTACAGAGGGCCTAAAGATTCAAATTTAGCTTGCAAACAAGGTAATTTTTACCCTTTAGGGACTCCATAGCAACTAGGACACCAGGGAATGAATTATTATTCAACTGGTAAATTGAACTTGAATGCTGTCTCATTCTTCTTCTAGATAATGTGGGAGAAGGAGGGGAAGGAATCAGGAAGCATGTGGGCCTAAGACTTTGTGTAAATTCTTTTGGGTCATGTGCAGTGTGCTAAATCATGGCTTATATCACTATGTGTATACTCTTTCACTAAGCCAGCTTCTGTAATCCATCCATGCTATGGGAAAATACATAAATCTATAAACCTTTAAGATAAACTAGTTTCAGCATTAAGGTAAAATTGTCAGTACTGTATAGTACTTTTTCAGTTAAATACTATTGTGACCATGATAACCTATTGTAGAGTTCTAAGAAACTGAACAGATAAGTGAATGACAGCATAAGAATAGTTGCCATGGAAGAAGAATTACTTCAAAGTAAAAAAAGAAATAACAAATGAACAGGAAAGAACTACAGGAAAATTACACCGTTTATTATATTGAAAGGAACAGTTTGTCTTGTTTCAGTTGAAGATATACACAGAATTATAGTCAGGATATTGAGAACTCCACTGAATTGGAGAATTCCTGAGATCTACAAGTAGAGGCTGTGATTAGGGGAAGGCTAGCCTAGCACTCCTGGCCACTCACAAGGTGAAACCAAGCCTGCCCAACTCTCCTTTTTGGACACAATCCTGATCTAGATCCCTAGACCTCCACTTTGGACCATGTTATACAGGTGTTGTTACTGTTCTGGTCACCAAAATCTCTTATGCATAATAAGAGCATATTTCCAGGGGATGGTACATACAGTTCCACTGCCTTTAACTTACCTTTCAACTCCAAATATTTACTAGTAAAAGTTATTACATATAAACACACAAGACCGGGCTCTGACACAAACACTTGCCAGCTTGCCAAATAAAGCCAAACGTTTTTCTCTGGCTAGTTACAATCCCTGGGGCTAGATCATGAGGGGCTCAGGAATGTCTAATTATGCATGAGAGCCTGCCCTTGTACAGCCACAGGAGAATAAAGGATTTGCAGTCCATACTTGCATTTGTATGCCTTGTGAGCTTAATGGTAGGTATGCAATGCAGCAATAGGAAAAAGATCTGTTTACTGACAGATCTTTAAGTGGAGTGTGTGTCTGCACAGCATGTTTTTGAACTGGGTTAGGAAAGAGAGCGATTGTGCTTGGTGCTGGGGTGGGTGCGAAAGTCAACCAAAAGGGTTTGCAGCCCTGGTATGTATCCTCTTTAGGTCACTGCACCATTGCCACTATTGTGCAATGGCAGCATCAAGAGACACAGAGATAAAAGCAGAGGACAAAGCTGGGAACAGAAAACATTCAAAATGTTTTACAGTGGAATGGGGCAAATGGGGAGTGGGCATAATGCAGCTTAGCATAAATCTGATTACAGCAGAAGAAACAACCTCCAAGAATATAATTTTGCTACATTTGCAATTAGGTCTGGAGAAGGTGGAGTCACAGATCGACAGAGATGGAAGGAAATCTAACATACAGATTAAAACATCCGGAGTTTGTACAAAATGGACACTGTACTGCTTACAACTTGGGTGCGGGTGTGGGGGAGGAGAAAGGGGTTTAAAACTGTATTGAAGTGTGCATCTACGTCCCTAGCACAGGTGCTGTGTGCTGACTATGTGGCAGAAGCTTTACGGTGTATGTCTCTTGGCTTCAGTATCCTGAACAAATTTACTTAATCTTGCACAAGAAGGAATGAGGTAATGATTAAAATCCAGGTGAAGTTTGTCAACCTACATACAAGGAATAACCTTAGATTACTTTATGGTTAAATTACTTGAAGATAATTGCTCTTTTGAACATCAGTGAAGCCTGTTTTGACAGTTGTATTTTATTTCATTTTTCAAATATTGTTCTTCTGTTTGGTCTGTTTTAATGTTGCCAACTCTCACATTTGTTCCAGGGAAATGGGCACTTAACGCATAATACTTCCTTTGCGAAAGACTGATTTTTGTGCTGAAACTATGAATGACCCCAAAACCTACTCTTTACAAAAAAAGACAATTAAAAAAACTGCCTTCCTTTTATTACCTGTGATTTGTGTTAAGATCTGACTTCTCAAGGAATTAGTTTACTGTTACTGCAGGAACAGAAGATTCACAATTGGCTGGCAGGCATAACAAAGAGTGGCTACTAAACTCTGGTAAAATTTGTTGACTCTTGCACAACAAATGCACATGCAGACATAAGGGTGGGGGAAAAGCATAATATCATATGCAAAAGAATAGCAAGAAGTGTATTTCTCCATGAATTACAACAGCAAGAATAAAGAAATCTTTTGGGCTACATTTGTATCTCACTTTTCCTCCAAGAAACTGGAGATGGTGTATATGGTTCCGAACCCCTTCCCCTACCCATTTTATGGCTCCCAAGCAATTTCTGAAGGCACACTCACCTTAGTAATAGTTGTAAACACTTTTTCTAGAATTGCATTGGGCTGAGCTCTGCAAGGTCCACCATCTTGAATGTCAAGACACACAGCACAGGGTTTTGCAATACATCTGGAAAACCAATCCAAAGAAATAATGCACACACAAAACATCCAAAATGTAAAAACCTGTTACTTAAGATCCTCCATTACACCTTTTGTTTCCCACTAATAGTCATATGTAGAAGTATTCATCCATACAAAACATCAATTTCAGTCAATTATTGATAGCTGTACTACCAAATGATCAAATGAAACAGCTGTTCTCAATTCTAAAATCCTTTGGTTCATAATGGCAATATGTAAGTACTATGGACTCTAGAGAAACGCTGCATTTGGATTTCTAGATCTGAAGCTGGAGACAGCGCTCCAATTTCCTCTCTCCATCACAGCCAACATGGACAGAATGTACCAGCTATTCTCCACAGTCATAAAAGCAACCCTGAGGAAGGAAAAAGGGAAATATTTCAGGGTGCAGGTAGGGGTGGCAACTCATGAGGCTAGGATGTCAGCAATCCTGAGCCCTCTCCAGCCCCTCTCCCTCTACCTCCAATATGCCTTAGCTGCAGGAAGCAGGAGAGAGTACCTCTGTCAATCCTATTCTGCATTGGATGATCATAAGCTTCTAACTTTGGGGGCTTACTGGCATCATCACAGGACTGTACCCTAAAGAACGAAATAAAACATCAAGCATCAAAACATCAAATTTTGATGGAAGACAATATATATATTGCCCATCTGAAGCATAGTAATGTGAGAACCAACCTCACTGAAAAGATCCTGCCCTTAGTACCTATCAGTCCTGTCTCACTAGGTACTGAAACATATAAAAGGCTTTATAATAATAAATTATGGACATATTAATGGGTTACAAACCCAGCAAAGGCAAAGCACCTTTAACTTTGCCTGGAAACAAACCAGGAATGTTGATATAGAGATGGTGTAGTATCAACTGCCAAGTATACATCAGACAAGTCCAATCTGCACATTTTTAGCAGCTGAAGTTTCTGAACACTTCTCACAACAGAAGAAAGTTTCCTTGGTTTTCTCATGTTATTTTCATGAGAAATAAAACCACTTTGCCAAAGTAACTGTTACAAGTCAATTGCTAGTCCTGAAAAGTCAGCATCTTGTCTCAAGTGGAGACCTCCATAAACACAGCACGTCATCCTTCAACAGACCGGAGCCTTCAACAAATACAAGGCAAATGAAATACATGAGGGACTTCCTGAGGCTTCTGATTGTGTACTTTCTATTCCATTGATTTAATTATTTTAATTATTTGTCATTATACATGCTTCTGTGAAGAATCACAAATATATGAACTGCAGACTAATTTGGCATGACAGCAAACTTTCCCACCAGTGACTTGGTACTAACATCTAAGAACAATGTGGGGTTCTCTTCAAATGTTAGAATTCACTTGTTTAACTGAGTTGCCTGGTAATTTTATTTTTGATATTTCCTGCAAAGGAATACAAGATTTTCTAACCAGGTATCAGTACAATCAATTCAACTTTAATTGCAACTCTTTCCCTACATTCGAGTAGTTCTGTGTTGAATCTTTCACATGATTTAAGTGTATCTAAGCTCACTGAGATTGGCCTCTTTGCTCATGGTACTGTCTCCTCACTACATGTCATGAGTGTCAAAAATTCAGTTTGGTGCAAGAAGCTGTGGGACCTCTAAGATCAGGGAGCTGACAGAAGTTGGGCAAAGGTTAAATAACCCCCAAAATGCTGGAATAGCCAGCATTTTGTGTAACATATGACTATAATGCGTAATACAGACATAGCACATAACTCTAGAGCAATACTGTGGACAGGACTGCTGCCAGCATGAACTCCCGAGAGAGAGGCAGAGAGCTCTGCGCTCCTCCCCATGCCAAGAAAAGGATAATGAGTGAAAAGGCATCACTCATTAAGGAGCCCTTACTCCTTAATGCCATACAGCCCAGCAGCTTGGTCTTTGGGGGCAATGGAATCTAGCCAAATTGGGCTCCTTTTCCTGCTGTTGATCATGCAAAAGAACTGAAGAAGTGTGCGGGGGACGGGGGGAGCTAGCCTTGATTACGCCTGACTTCCCTGCCTGAGCGCGACCACCATCATGCCCGACACTTGGACAGTGAAGACAAACACAATTGTGGTCATGCTGGGGGGCGGGGGGGAGATGGCAGCGCTTGTGCTCAATCTTTGTTGTTCTTTGTCACTTTGCTTCAAATTTTTGTGATTAAAAAAATAGTTACAGAACAGATGAACCTTATTTACATTAAACCTTATGGGGAAACTTGACTTGGCTCACAACCCACCTGGGTCACAACCAGAGTCGTGGAATGGATTAAGTTCGTGAGCCAAGGTACCAATGTATATTTGAAAAGAATCCTACAGCCGACTACAAGATTTCAAAGCATAATTTCTCAGCAAGAGGCACTGAAGTCAATTTGCTAATAGAGGTTTTAAAACAGAAACTGATTCTGGCTATATAGTATCTTTTAAAATGTTGCATGCATATCCTTCCACCCTTAAGACAATTGCATATCTTGTGCAACACCAGCATACTGGCACATGCATGCATTGCAGACAAATACGCCAAGGCAGACAAGTATCTACAAGTGAGAGAGAGTACACAGAAGGATTACATGGTTTTACCCATAATTCTCAATGTGTTTTATTCCTAAATGTATAGGCTTCCTAATTCAGCTTCATGTTAGAAAGTCTATCCAGCAGCCCAAAATAAGCACACTACACTAGATAGCCAGAATTGGATCACAATGTTTTAACTAAAAGTATATAGCTGCAGTTTAACTTTTAAGGATGAAACATGGTCCTCTTTTCATATATAGGAAAACTGAGGCAAGAATAGGGCAGTACTGATTTGCTTAAGGATAGTATCAAAGGTTAACAAAGATTTCATCACTGAAGCTGTGTATGAATGCAATAAATAAGTCTACAATCACCCTAATTTCATAACCAACAGTAGGACCCACACAGCTCTATACTGTTCATTGGATTAAATCACCATGCTTAAACCCACACACCTATCAGAAAATAAGATTGCTTTTCAGCAACCATAAGCTCATTCAATTTGCATACACGTGCCTCTCTGGTATATAGAAGGACAAAGATCCCAATTCCTCTACTTATGTAACCAACCTGATCAAAAACTTCAAGATAATTATCCAATTGCAGATGCATACTTTGACCTACAGAATAAGATCTCCATCTAATTAAAAAAAAAAGCATGCTGCTAAACAAGAGAGTTTCTTTTTTTGCTAACCCTCAGTCTGTTATTTCACAAGACTGTAGGTTCTTGGGAAAGGTGAAAAATACATTCCATCCCATTTATGGAAACACTGAATTTTGACAGTTGTTAAAAGAAAAGAGTTTCTACTAAAACAGTGTTTTTACAGGGCTAAACAGAGAAATATACTGCTCTGAGGGGTGCATACTTCTCTCTAAATACGGGTTATCAACAGATCAAGGAGATTGAGCCAGTGCAAATTGTTCCAAAGTTCCACTTGAACATTGCTTGAAACAGCTGTCACTGGTGGTGGTCCAATGAGCTTACCAAAAAGCCTGCATGCTGTTTCCCTGGACCCATGATAGGGTTTCTCACCTGGGTTCAGACAACATGACAATCCACTGTGAGTTCAACCACCACAGAAGGTTCTTAGGGTAGCACGATGCCCAAGAACAAGCCACCCTGTAGGAAGTAGTCCAGGCTCACATGATATAGCAACCTACTGTGGTTAATTATCCACAATGCATGCCATGTGAACCAAGTCATTCCCTTCAGCAATTAGGCATAATTATCAGGCAGATTATATTGTTTCAGGTAGAAAAGCTCTTTCATCTTCAGCATATCCAATCTGCACTGTTTTCACAAAGCTGGGATGTGAGGCTATCTTAGCCCTGGCTACACTGAAGAAATGGGGAAATTCAGGTCCATGAACAACAACACAGGCAGCATGGTGCTTGAATACATACAGTGGTATGCTTTGAAAAGTACAGATTGTCAACCATGGTACTTAAAGACAAATGCATTTATTATGGAATTAAGCTTTAATGGACCTACTGTCCAGATGCAAACTTCTTTTAAGTAATATTCTTTTACTTGCTGAAGTAGACTGCAGTCCACAAAAGCTGAAGTCATAATAAATTTTCAAGTCTTTATGTAGCTATAAGACTTTTTGTTAATTTCATTTGTAACAACTATTTAAGAAATATTAAGATTCTTTTAACTGCATGGCATCAAAGGGTAATTTATTAACAATTACATGATTATAATGCCGCATAAGTAGGGTTGTCCATGAAGATAACCTGGAAAAAGCAGGTTGCTTACTTGTAACTGATGTTCTTCAAGTGGCCATCTGTGCATTCACACATACGGGTGCTGCGCCTGCACAGTGCCTAGGCTGGAAGATTAGAAAGCTAACGGTTTTGGCGGGAAAACTCCACTCCCCTCCCCTCCCTCTCAGTGGTATAAATAGGGTTTGTCATGCTCGGAATACTTAATGAAGAGTCTATTAGAACGACAGAAGGGTTCTGTATGAGATCTGTAAAAAGCCAAGCAACGTTGAACATTGAGCGTGTGAAGAGACTGTTCTAGGCGATGGAAAGAACGCAGGCAAAACAATCTCTTGACTCATGTGGAACGGCATAGCCACCTTAGGCAGAAACATTGAATCCATCTGAAGAACGACCTTTTCCTTATGGAAATTCAAATACGGTGAGTCTATTCGAAGAGCACAAAGTTTGCTAGCTCTCCGAGCTGATGTGATTGCTATAAGGAAGGCCATTTTCCAAGAAACAAGGCATAGGTCAACGGTCGCCAGAGGTTCGAACGGGAGCTTTGTAAGCGCCTGAAGTACTACGGAAAGGCTCCATGTTGGCATAGCAGGTCGGATGGAAGGATGTAAATTCTGTAATCCCCTAATGAAACGCCGAACCAGAGGTTGAGAGAAGACCGATGAGCCTTGTACAGCGCCACGATAATGTGACATGGCAGCTGCGTAAACTTTAATGGATGATGGTTTAAGTCCTGAGTGGTACAGTTCCAGGAAGAATTGTAAGATGTTCTCAATCGAAGCCATCCCAGGAGGAAACGAATGGCATTCAGCAAAGGATGAGAATCTCTTCTATTTCGCCACATAAGACCGACAGGTGAATGGTCTCAAGGCAGATTCGAGAATCGCTTGAATTTCTTGATCGAAAGCTGTCGGTATCGAAGCGGTTGTTGTCGAATTCGAGGGAGGAGCCGTTTGTACAGTTCGTTGAGCCAGGTCCTCCATTGCTTGAGATGTTGTCGGTATCAAATCAGTCATATGGTTTAGCTGATGTACCAGGCTGTCAGCTTCAACGAGGTCAAATCTGGATGCCTGATCGCTCTGTTCTGCTGTGTTAACAATGGAGGAATTGTTGGGAGCTGAAGAAACATTCCTCTGGATAGTCGAAGGAGAGTGGTAAACCAAGGTTGCCTCGGCCACCACGAGGTTATTAATATCCCTGTGGCATTGTCTTGAACTATTTTCAACACCACTCTCGTCAGAAGTGGGATTGGAGGGAACGTGTAGAAAGTTATGTTGTCCCAAGGGATCATGAGAGCATTCCCTATCGATCCTGATCCGATACCCGCTCTCGAACAATATCAATCGCATACCCTGTTGTCTTGGGTAGCGAACAAGTCCATGTCCGGGTAACCCCATAAACGGAAGAGGTTTTTGTGAATTTGTCTGTCCAACTCCCACTCGTGGGTTGTTGACATCTGTCTGCTCAGCGTGTCTGCTTCTACGTTGTCGGTTCCTGCCAAGTGAACCGCTAGGAGTAGTATGCCCCTTGGGATACACCAATCCCAAATTTCCATAGATAGACGTGCTAAAGTTGGTGACTTTGTCCCACCCTGCTTGTTGATGTAAAAAACAGCAGCTATGTTGTCCGACGCAATCTGGACAACTTGACCGCATAGTACAGTCTCGAAGGATTTTAGAGCGTTGAAAATCACCAGAAGTTTGAGGAAGTTGATATGCTTCGTTGTTTCTTGTCGGTTCCAAGTCCCTTAGACCCGAAGTCCTGAACATGCTGCACCCCATCCAAGTAAGGATGCGTCGGTGTACAGGGTTGTTGTTGGTTGAGGCAGTCGGAACAGAATGCCGGTAGACAGGTTGTCTGGAATAGTCCACCAAGTCAAAGTACAAAGGATCGACAGCGGGATCCGGATCAGCTTAGTGGGAGAATCCCGTTGTGGGTGAAATGATCTGCTGAAGAACAGCTGTATGGGCCGCAGACACAGTCTGGCGTACGGGACAATGGCAATTGCAGCAGCCATGTGTCCCAGTAGTCTCTGGATGGTTATGGCTGGTACCGTTCTGTGTACTCGGATTCGATGGATGTGGCTGCAGAGAGCATGTTGATGGTTCGGAGGGAGGAAGGCTCTCTCCCAAGTAGAATTGAGGCGTGCTCTGATGAAGTTGATGACCTGTGTGGGAATAAGGGACGATTTCTAGAGGTTAATGCAAAGTCCAAGATCATCAAGTAGAGCGCAAGTCTCGTGTACAGCTAAGAGAAGGTCGTGTCTAGTCTGAGACACAATGAGACAATCGTCCAAATATGGGTATATTTGTATGCCCTGAGTCCATAAGTGTGCGCACACCGGAGTCATACACTTTGTGAAAACTCTAGAGGCAGTAGCCAGACCGAAAGGCAGAACATTGACCTCGAATATATCGGATCCGACAGTGAAATGTAGAAAGCACCTGTGAGAAGGATGGATGGAAATATGGAAGTAAGCATCCTTCAAGTCCAGTGAGGCGAACCAGTCCTCTCTCCTCAGCAATGGAAAGATATTCTGTAAAGTGGTCATCCGAAACTTTTTAGGTTTGCTGTACCTATTAACATTTTGCAAGTCCAGGACTGGATGAAGACCACCGTCCCTTTTCGGGACCATAAAATATCTGGAATAGAATCCATGCAATCCCTCAGAGTGGGACAGCTGTCGAATCGCTCCTTTATGAAGCAGTTGGTAGACTTCGTCGCATAGTACCAAAGAACAGGGTGTAAAACAAATCGGACTCGATGGAGGAACAACATTGAAGTCTATCCTATATCCGAGCTGAATGATACCCACGTATCAGATGAAATGAACTCCCAAATGGGGAGTTGACTTTGGAGCTGGTCCCCAAAAGGGAGAGGGGAAGGTGGGGAGTGGAGAGAGAGGATGGTCCGCCCAGACCATCAACGTTGGCGCTTCTCGGTGTCGAAACGTTGACGGCCCTGGGAGAAGCATTGTTGTGGCTGCTGCCTTCAACGTTGCTGTCTTTGCTGGTACTGCTGTCGAGGCTGATATTGCTGGTGATAGGAGGATCGAGGCCATTGCCACTTACTTTTTTGCTGAGGAAGCTCCATGCGGCGTGCGGTCATGCGCGATTCATGGATCGACTTCAGCTTATGGTCGGTCTTCTGGTGGAAAAGTCCAGTGCTGTCAAACGGCATTTCCTCGATCCTCCTCTTCATTTCGTTTGGAAAATTACAGTTTCATAGCCACGCGTGGCAGCGCAGAGAAATGGCACTGACGAGGACCCTCGAGTCAGTTTCCATGTGGTGCCTGGCAGTGGAGAGCTGTTGTATCGCCACCTGCATCACCTCCTTTATAGACTCTGGCCAAGTCTGATTGCTGGTCTGCATGGGAGGAGGCAACGTTATCCAGTTTTTGCATTATGAAGTACTGGTAATGTACCAGTGTTGCTTCATAATTTGATATGCGCAGGCCAAGTCCAGAGGCCGCACAGACTCAACGTGTGAGCATATCGATTTTCCTCCCTTCCTTGTCACGAGGGGCCGTGTGACTCCTCGACTCCCTGCCTGGGAGGACTCAACCACCACCGAGTTCAGCTTTGGGTGACGGAGCAGGAATGGGATGTCGTCCTTCCAAACCCAGTACATGGCCTCGTACTGACGAGATATAGCCTGTGGTTGAGCTGGTTGGTCCCAGGGCTGGATCATAGCCTGACAAAGTGTCGTAATGAGTGGAAGGGCTACGGCTGCGGACTGCTCTCCCCTGACGATGTCGTAAAAATGATCGGTACTGGGACCGGGGCGATGATGGGCCTCGATCTCCAGAGACCGAATGAGGCGGGAGATGAGCTCCGCAAAGGTGACATGCGCTTCATCAGGTGATGCGGGGCCTTGGGAGGTGATAGCCACATCAGGAGACGTAGAACTGACCTCCGACTCATCCGAGTCTTCGTGGTAGTGGTGGCAGTCACTCAAAGATGAGGTTTCCGGGGAGGTTGGATGTCCTCTCCATATGCCTCGACGTAGATGGGGCCTCTCTTGGGATCGATGGTGACTTACGATCCCGAGGTAATGGGCATATGGTTGGTAATTACCCCAGCTAGGGAAACCACCATATCCAGGCATTGGCCAATCCTCATCTCGGTGCTCAGACGAGCAGCTTCGATGTCTGGGAGGCGATGGTGAGTCTGCAGGTGGCTCAGCTATGGGCATTGGAGTCGGAGAGCATTCCCTCGGTGGGGAGTCTCTGATCTCTCCATCAGAGATGGACTCCCTAAGCAGCTCCTCCGGCTGTTGAGGAGTCGCATTCTCAGGCCGAAAGATTGCCTGGGGGAACCCGGTGGAGTCACCTGCATTGCAGATTGCAGGGCCAATCCCGAGGGAGTCGGTACCGCAGCGGCGGTCGGTACTGAAAAGCCTGATGAACCCTAACCACAATGTTTGGAGTGGTCGGGTTTTTTGCCCTTGCGAGAGGGCTTGTCCACCTTTTCTTTCCTTGGCTTCTTATGCATGGAAGGCTTGTCTGAGCCGGTATGCTTGTACTTCTCCCATTTTTTGGCTGGGGAAGAAGGTAGCTGCTGGGCCTCCATAGAGGTGGTGCCTTCGTCCAAAGGACGCTGTGGAGGAGCGGCAGGAGCCGGGGCAGGGCGCTTCGAAGGCGCGCCAGCGGTAGAGGCAGAGTGCTGAGAGGGTGCGGCCGAAGAGGAGCCAGGCCTTAAGACCAATTGGTCGGATTGCATCAAGGCCTGGTCCCATAGAAGTTTGCGGAGACGATTCTCCCTATTTTTCCTAGCTTGCTTGGTAAATGCCAAGCAGTGGCCGCATCTGTCGGTTCTATGCCCCTCACCAAGGCAGAGGAGCCATAGGTCATGCGGATCCGCGGGTGACATTTTGGAACCGCATTCAACACATTTGCGGAAAGTCGCTCGCTGCGCCATTGCGAAAAGAAAGAGAGAAGATAGTGCAGAGGGTAAGATTTATTTATTTTTTTTAATAGAAATGAAAGGTTTGAAGAAAGAATGGGTTAAGAGAAAAAACTTGGAGCAGAAGAAAAGGACAGCAACAAGATATACAAAAAGTGTAAAACGAACAGTGAGCATGAGGATCTAAGCGAGAGACGAACAGGCACGAGGCACAGTGAACGGCGGTCACAAAGACTGAGTAAAATGGCGGACACTCCGCCCTATTTATACCACTGAGGGGGAGGGGAGCGGAGTTTTCCCGCCAAAACCATTAGCTTTCTAATCTTCCGGCCTAGGCACTGCCCAGGTGCCGCACCCATATGTGTGATGCACAGAGGCCGCAACAAAGAACAACAGAATAGTATTGCCCAACTGGAATTGGGCAATTCTGCTGTGTTAAAATAATCACACTGGTCATTGATGTATTGCTGGATCTAATTCAAGATTATAGGTTTAGCCTATAAAGCCTACTGGTTTGCTCCCTGGGCTCCTTGGGCAGTTCCTGATTCTACCTCTCTGAAGTTTACAATCAGTCAGTGGCCTGCTTCAAGTACCAACTTGCTCACATCAGTGTACAAGAGTAACTCAGGATCATTTAAGGAATATATATTTTGGCAAAACCAAGGAGTATATTCCCCCTGCCAAAAAAAGAGAGAAAGAAATAGAATAGCTTTGTCTCAGCTATAGTATGTTGTAACTTCTCCCACTGAAATTAAACCCTTTCTACATAAAAGATACTCTGTGGCCTGATCCCTATGGGGTAGCACAAGACTGAAACCACCACTAGAAATAACTTTCCAAAATGAGTAAGAAATAAAAGTTTTATTAATGGAACTTATTTACATTGATAATAAAATGTTACTATTCAAATAATAATCCAGAATGCTTAAACATTCTTCAATTAAATAAAGTTGTTTACCATTTATAAAAAATAGCAGAATCCTTTTCAATTAAATAACATCTGAATAGTTCTCCTTCAGTCCAGATTTCCTAAACTTGACCTGACAAAAGGGAAGAGGCATTTCCTTTACAATAACAAATGGTGGTGCATTAATTAAGCCATGATATGCTGAAGCGCATGGGTCCTCAAAGGGGGAGGTGGTGGCTCACTTGCTTGGAGATG